>NC_029786.2:28530074-28586921 GCF_000816755.2 Arachis ipaensis | reverse complement strand
TTTTAAGATTTGAGATTAGAAAAGATAAGATAAGCTAGGTAAGAGAAGATAAGGAATTTAAATTAAAAAATTTTGAAATTTAAAATTTAAAAATTGAAATTTGAAAATTGAAATTTGAAAGTTGAAATTTGAAAATTGAATTTTTGAATTTTCGAAAAAGTCAACAATATAAGATAAGGATTTGAAAAAGATTTAAATTTTGAAAAGATTTTATTTTTAAATTTGAATTTTGAAATTTTGGAAGTTGAAATTTGAAATTTGAAATTTGAAATAAGATAAGATAAAATTTTGAAAAAGATATGATTTTTTTGAAAAAAAATTTGAATTTTGAAATTTTTAAAACTAAGATAAGATAAAATAGAAATTTTAAAATAAAAATCTGAATATTTTTGAAAAATTTCGAAATATTTGCTCAGAAATAGTTAGAGAAGATATTTTTTTTATTTTTGAATTTTATGATGAAAAAGAAAAACACACAAAAGACACACAACTTAAAATTTTTAGATCTAATGCTCCTTGTTTTCGAAAATTTTGGAGGGAAAACACCAAGGAACACCAAACTTAAAAATTTTAAGATCAAAACACAAGGAAGACTCAAGAACACTTTGAAGACTCACAAGAACACAAGAACATGAAGAAAGAACACCAAACTTAAAAGTTTTAGAAAACCAAAATAAAATTTTTGAAAACTAAAGAAAAGTTAACAGGAGAACACCAAACTTAAAGTTTGGCACAAGATTTATTCAAAGAAAAATTATTTTTGAAAAAGTTTTAAAAAGAAGATAGCCAGTTACCAAGAACATAAGCACAACGCTCTAGCCAATTGAGCTATAAATTTAACGTGTTTAAATAAGGTATTTAATAAATAAATTTTTTTTAGATACTATTAATTCGAAAATGCACAAGAAAAACAAGAAAAATCACAAAACAAGAAAAACTAAAGATCAAACAAGGAAAATAAACAAGAACAACTTGAAGATTAAGAAAGAACAATGAACACAATTTCGAAAATTTAAAAGAAAATAAAAACATGCAATTGACACCAAACTTAAAAAATGAAACTAAACTCAAATAGAAAAACTCAATTATCAGTTTATAAAATTTTTGAAAAATTTAAAAAAAGAAAATAAGGATTTAAAAAAAAATTCAGCCAAAAACAATAATAGAAGACTCTAAACCAAAAAGAAAAATTTTTCCTAATTTAAGCAACAAAATAAACCGTCAGTTGTCCAAACTCGAACAATCCCCGGCAACGGCGCCAAAAACTTGATGCACGAATTGTAAATCACACTTTTCGCAACTCGTACCACTAACCAGCAAGTGCACTGGCTCATCCAAGTAATACCTTACGTGAATAAGGGTCGAATCCCACGGAGATTGTTGGCTTGAAGCAATCTATGGTTATCTTGTAATTCTTAGTCAGGGTATCAATTATAATTATCAGTTTGGATTGCGAAAAATAAAAGAGCATGAATTAAATACTTGTTATGCAGTAATGGAGAATATGTTGGAGTTTTGGAGATGCTTTATCTTCTGAATCTCTGCTTTCCCCCTGTCTTCTTCTTCACGCATGCAAGGTTCCTCCTATGGAAAGCTGTGTGTTGGTGGATCACTGTTGTCAATGGCTACCATCCATCCTCTCAGTGAAAATGGTCCGGGTGCACTGTCACCGCACGGCTAATCATCTGTCGGTTCTCACTTGTGCTGGAATAGGATCCATTGATCCTTTTGGGTCTGTCACTACGCCCAACCCTTGTGAGTTTGAAGCTCGTCACAGTCATTCAATTCCTGAATCCTACTAGGAATACCATAGACAAGGTTTAGACTTTCCGGATTCTCAAGAATGCTGCCAATGGATTCTAGCTTATACCACGAAGATTCTGATTAAGGAATCCAAGAGATACTCATTCAATCGAAGGTAGAACGGAGGTGATTGTCAGTCACGCGTTCATAGGTTGAGAATGGTGATGAATGTCATGGATCATCATATCCATCATATTGAAGTGCGAATGAACATCTTAGATAGAAACAAGCGTGTTTGAAAAGAAAACAGAAATAATTGCATTAATTCATCGAGAAACAGAAGAGCTCCTCACCCCCAACAATGGAGTTTAGAGACTCATGCCGTCAAAGAGTACAAAGTTCAGATCTAAAATGTCATGAGGTACAAAATAAATCTCTAAAAGTTGTTTAAATACTAAACTAGTAACCTAGGTTTACAGAAAATGAGTAAACTAAGATAGATAGTGCAGAAATCCACTTCTGGGGCCCACTTGGTGTGTGCTAGGGCTGAGACTTGAGCTTTACACGTGCCTAGGCTGTTTCTAGAGTTAAACGCCAGGTTGTAACCTGTTTCTAGCGTTTAACCCCAACTTGTAACCTGTTTCTGGCGTTTAACGCCAGAATGCAACATGGAACTGGCGTTGAACGCCAGTTTACGTTGTCTATCCTTAAGCAAAGTATGGACTATTATATATTGCTGGAAAGCCCTGGATGTCTACTTTCCAACACAGTTGAGAGCACGCCAATTGGACTTTTGTAGCTCCAAAAATCCATTTCAAATGCAGGGAGGTCAGAATCCAACAGCATCAGTAGTCCTTTTTCAGCCTGAATTAGATTTTTGCTCAGCTCCCTCAATTTCAGCCAGAAAATACCTGAAATTACAGAAAAATACACAAACTCATAGTAAAGTCCAGAAATATGAATTTTTCCTAGAAACTAATAAAAATATACTAAAAACTAACTAAAACATACTAAAAACTACATGAAATTGACCCCAAAAAGCGTATAAAATATCCGCTCATCAACCAACTTACTGAATTAGATGCAGTTGAATCAACAACAAGCGCAGCAAAGCCAATAGTTAGTCCCACAGAGAGTGTGCGGGATCTGTGCTAATTATAGCCATTACACTGATGAATGTCCGCAACTCCAGTAGGAAGACAACACTGTGGCAGCCACTCATAACTTCTATGACCGCCCCAACCAAGGATACAATCAAGGTGGCAGCTACAACCATGGATGGCAAGATAATTCCAACCAAGGTTGGAGAGATAATTCTAACCAGAGCTGGAGGGACAACAATAATAGAGGAGGCAGAGACAATCAAGGATATCAGAAGTGGAATAATAACAACAACAGGCAGCAGAACTAGAACCAGCCTTACAGAGCACTTCACCTGAGGCAATCCCAAGGAGCACAGCAAAATCAATAAAAAGTTTTGCAGATCACTCAATCTAATTCCTCTCCGAGTGATGAAGCACTTCAATCCATTGTACAAGGACAAAGGAACATGGAAAGTTCACTTAATGGCCTAGCATCTGCTATACAAGCTCTCATCTCTCAGCTGGCATCACCCAATACTTCAAATACTCAACCTACAAGCTCCAGTGGAATTTCTTCTCAACCCTTACCCAATCCAAAGGGTGGCATCAATGCCATCACCCTAAGGTCCGGAACCACACTGCAAGAGAGGAATCAGGAGGAGCCAATCCTATCAGAACACGCCTCAGCTGAAGAGGTGGTGGAAGTAGAGGATGCTGAAGAAGAAGAGGACATACAAAACATGGTTGAAAAAGAAGAAGCCTAACCACAGAAGGAAGCACCAAAGGATGCAGACCCTGTAGAAAATGCCCTTCCTATTCTATTTCCACAAATTGTAAGGAAGCCCAGGAAGCAGATGGAACTTGATCCCAAAATGGTAGAAATATTCAAAAAGGTTGAGGTAACTGTTCCCCTTTTTGATGTTATTCAGCAGGTACCTAAATACGCAAAGTTTCTAAAAGATTTATGTATACATAAAGACAAAATTAATGAATTAGAAACTATTCCTTTAGGTAGTTCTATATCTGCTTTAATGGGAGGTATACCTGAAAAGTGTAGTGATCCAGGTCCATGTATGGTTAATTGTACTATTGGTGGTGTGATATTTTCTGACTGCATGTGTGATTTAGGAGCTTGTGTTAGCATAATGCCTTTGTCTATATATGATACTTTGAGGCTCCCTCCCTTAAAAAGATCGGTAGCTCATTTTGTGTTGGCAGATAAAAGCATTATTACAGTGGTTGGAACTGCTGAAGATGTATTAATGAGCATTAAGGGACTCACATTTCCCATTGACTTCTACATTCTGGAAATGCCCCCTAATGACTCAGGAAGGCCATCATCAATTCTGCTTGGAAGACCATTCCTGAAGACTTCAAAGTTCAAGCTGGACGCCTTTTCAGGAACTTATTCTTTTGAAATAGATGGCAGAATGGTGAAATTCAGTTTAAATGAAGCTATGAAGCACCCTCCGGATGATTACTCTATCTCCCAGTGCGACATCATAGATGAAACCGTGGCTGAAGTTCACCAGGAGGAATTAGAAGAGAAGTACACAGGACAAGGTCCAAGTGTGGGGACATTTTCAGAGGACAATGAGGGCACTTTGCCATTATCACCAGCTCCGGATGATCCAGAGCCTGACCATGAGCAGAAATTGGAATTAAAGCCCCTCCCTCCACACCTCAAATATGCTTACCTTGAGGACAAGCAGAAGTTTCCAGTTATCATTGCAAGGGAACTCACTTCCCAACAAGAAGAACAGCTACTCAGTGTGCTGAGGAAACACAAGAAAGCAATTGGATGGAGCCTGGCGGATATAGTAGGCATCAACCCTCAAGTTTGTGAGCACAGAATATTCCTAGAAGAGGGAGAAAAGCCCGTCCGTCAACCTCAAAGACGACTGAATCCCACCATCTTAGAAGTTGTCAAGAAAGAAGTGACCAGGCTACTTGAAGCAGATATCATTTACCCCATCTCAGATAGCGAATGGGTCAGTCCAGTACAAGTGGTGCCCAAGAAGTCTGGGATCACAACAGTAAGAAATGAGCATGGAGAGCTTCTGACAACTAGAGTACAGAATTCATGGAGAGTTTGCATTGACTATAGGCGTCTCAACCAAGCCACTCGCAAGGATCATTATCCCTTGCCATTCATTGATCAGATGCTTGATCGCCTGTCAGGTAAATCCCATTATTGTTTTTTAGATAGTTATACAGGCTATTTTCAAATCCATATAGCTCCTGAAGATCAGGAAAAGACTACTTTTACATGTCCTTTTGGCACTTATGCCTATAAGAGAATGCCCTTTGGCTTGTGCAATGCACCAGCTACTTTCCAAAGGTGCATGATGAGTCTTTTCTCTTACCTTATTGAGGACTGTATGGAGGTTTTTACGGATGATTTTAGCGTTTATGGTAATTCATTTAGCCTTTGCTTAGATAGTTTATCTAGAGCATTAGATAGATATGTCAGTACAAACCTTGTATTGAATTTTGAAAAATGTCACTTTATGGTAAAACAAGGGATTGTACTAGGACATGTTGTATCTAATACTGGCATTTCTGTAGATCCAGCAAAGGTGGATGTTATTTCTAGTTTACCTTACCCCTCCTCCGTGAGGAAAGTCTGTTCGTTCCTTGGCCATGCAGGTTTTTAATGGAGATTCATTAACGACTTTAGTAAGGTGGCACTACCCTTATCCAGACTACTACAGAAAGATATTGAGTTCGAGTTCAGTGAGGATTGCAAACAAGCGTTTGATAAGCTGAAGACCGCCCTGACTCAAGCTCCAATTGTGAGAGGACCAGACTGGAACCAGCCATTTGAAATCATGTGCGATGCTTCCAACCATGCAGTAGGAGCAGCGCTGGTTCAGCGTGAAGGTAAGGATCCTTTTGTAATTGCCTATGCATCTAAGACTTTAGACACTGCTCAGTCTAATTACACTACTACTGAGAAAGAGCTTCTGGCTATTGTTTTTGCTCTGGATAAATTCCGAGCCTATTTACTTGGTGCTAAAGTAGTAGTGTACTCAGACCACGCAGCTCTAAAGTATTTATTAGCTAAAAAGGAGTCCAAACCAAGCTTATACGTTGGATACTGCTACTACAAGAATTTGATTTAGAAATTAAAGATAGGAGTGGTAACCAAAATCTAGTGGCAGACCACTTAAGTCGCCTTGAGCATATTAAGGATACCTCCACTCCTATAAATGATAATTTCCCAATTGATAACCTGCAAGCAGTATCTGAAGTAGTCCCTTGGTATGCGCCTGTAGCTAATTATCTAGTTAGCCGCACCTTTCCTCCAAACTTTACTAAGCATCAAAGAGACAAGCTGAAAAGCGAGTCTAAATATTATATATGGGATGACCCATATTTATGGAGATGTGGCGCTGACCAGGTAATTAGACGATGTGTGCCTCAATTACAATTCCAGTCCATTTTAGAGGCCTGCCACTCATCTGAGAGTGGAGGACATTCTGACCCTCAAAGAACAGCTAGAAAAATTTTAGACTGTGGATTCTGGTGGCCTACTCTTTTTAAAGACACTGCTGAATTTTGTAAATCTTGTTCCCCATGCCAAAGGTTTGGCAATATATCCAAGAGGGATGAGATGCCTCAACAGATTATGCTTTTCTGTGAAATTTTTTATGTTTGGGGCATTGACTTCATGGGTCCATTTCCAAATTCTAATGGTTATTTTTATATATTGTTAGCTGTAGATTACGTTTCTAAATGGGTGAAAGCAATTCCTACCCGCACTGATGATGCTAACACTGTTGTTTCCTTTGTTAGAAATCATATTATTTGTCACTTTGGATCACTACGAGCAATCGTGAGCGATCAAGGCACCCATTTTTGTAGCAGGAGACTAACAGGATTACTGAAGAAGCATGGGATAATTCATAAAGTAGCAACAGCCTACCACCCTCAGACTAATGGACAAGCCGAGGTGTCAAACAGAGAGATAAAGCATATATTGCAGAAGATAGTCAAACCTCATAGAAGAGACTGGAGCACCAGGCTACAAGATGGACTCTGGGCATACAGAACTGCATACAAGACACCCATAGGGATGAGTCCCTTCCGCTTAGTTTATGGAAAAGCCTGTCACCTCCCAGTTGAAGTAGAGCACAAAGCCTTTTGGGCAGTAAAGAAGTGCAACATGGGATTTGAGAAAGCCGGAGCTGAAAGGAAGTTGCAACTGCAAGAATTGGAAAGCCTTCGCCTAGAAGCTTATGAGAACTCAAGGTTATACAAGGAAAAGATGAAGGCTGTACATGATAAGCACATCAAGAGGAGAGAGTTCCAACCTGGGGACTTAGTCCTCCTTTACAACTCTAGACTGAGGCTCATGCCAGGCAAGTTGAGATCAAAATGGGAAGGTCCATATAGAGTAGAGAAGGCTGAGCCATACGGAGTTTTCCACCTGAGTCATCCTTCAAGATCTGAATTCATCAAAGTTAATGGACATCGCTTAAAGCTATATCATGGTGAGAAGGTGACAAAAAATAAGGAGTTATAAATCTTCCTCTTGGAGGATCCACCAACAGCAGAAGAGTGAGATATTGGAGCGTCCAACTTAAGGACGTTAAAGCAAAGTGTTGGGTGGGAGACAACCCACCATGGTATAATCGTTCCTTTCTTTCTTCTTAATTTTCTCTTTCAATAACTCTTCTCAGTACTAGTGCCTATACTTTACATCTTCATTTGCATATTATAAAAAAATAATAATAAAATAAAATAAAAAAATCGCACGCGAGCGACAGCGTCGCTGACGCATCTGCGTCGTAGGTGAGTAAGAAAGAAAAACAAATCAAATAGAAAGTCACGCGGGAGCGTGGCTGGAGGCGTGCCTTTGGCACAAATCGCCCCACGCGATCGCGTCACTGACGCGTCCGCGTCATGTGGGAAAAATGCCTCCCACGCGGACGCGTGACCCGAAAATCGACGTAAGAAAGGGTGCACGGCCGAAAGTTATGCCAGAGTGGTGCTGGACTGGAGCTAGCGCACAAACCTCACCACGCGAATGCGTGCCCCACGCGTCCGTGTCGTATCCCAATATTGGCCACCCACGCGATCGCGTCCACCACGCGAACGCGTCACCCTGGAATTTGGCAACAATGAGTTTCGAACAGAGAGTTGTGCGAGCGCGAGGCTGCCCTCGTGCCAGTAGCACAAAACGAGTCACGCATCCTCGTGACTGACGCGACCGCGTCGATTCATATGAGCGCAATTCGCGCGAACGCGTACCCCACGCGTCCGTGTCGCCTGCGCCGCACAACTTATCCTAATCTACCAAAATATCTTATCTTTCTCTTCCCCAAATCCTACTTTTTCTTTTCCCTCCTTCTTTCTTTCTTCCCTTTTCTTCCTTCTTCCTTCTTTCTCACTTTCTACTTTCTCTCTCTCTCACCACCATTATCAAGGTTTTTCTTTTTTTCTTCCTTCCTTACTTTTTTATTATTTTTCTTATTTTTATGTTTTCTTCTCCTTTTCTTTTTCTTTTTTACTTGCATTATCCATGTTTTCTTTTTCTTTCTTTTTCTTTTCATTGGTATTGGAAATTTATTAGGGTCATTATTATTCCTTATGATTTGCTTGTGGATTGTTAAGGACTTATTTGGCAATTATATATTAATTTTTAAGGCATGTTCAATTCAATACTTTCAATAGCTTATTCACCATGCATGCTATGTGTTTGTGAAAATGCCCGTATGGCATTGTGCACTATTTTTCGATATCTTTTATCCTACTCCTCTAAAATGCTTGCTTTTCACAAAAACCATTCTTTTATTTTATTATTTAAATATAATTGTTATTACAAACAGGTTATTAGTTTGAAAGGCTTGGTAATCTAACTTGGACATTGAATGGCTTGATCTATGCTACTCATGCCTTTGTCTGCATGCCAATAAACACCTTGCATTTAATTGTCATCATATGCACTTGCTATATTTCCATAGTTGATTTCTCACATGTAGTCATGACCATGTGTTAACATCATTCATATTTTAATGTGCATTAATTACCACCTTTCCCGTTCTCTTCCTTGCTCCAAACCTTGACATTTTAACATACTTTCTCTTTTCTTTTAGGATGGCCACCAAGAAAGGCAAGGAGAAAGCTACTCCCAAACCAACAGCAAAGAGAGGAACCAAACGAGCATTAGTGGCTGAGCCATCTTCAACTGCAGTTAAGCCCTCAACAAAAAGAATTAAGAGGATTATAAAGGTTGATGAAAAAGAGAAAGCCTTCCCAGCAAAGGACACTGCACGATTTACCAATCGCTACTGTGAGCAGATGTTCCCCATCTTGGCAGAAAGGAGTTACAACAACGAATACCTTCTTATCCTCCCGACCCATATTGCTGAATTCGTTGAGCCGCAAATTGCACGAAGACAGTGGGGTTTCCTACAGAGACAGCCACGACAGGCTAATCTTTCCTGGGTAGTCGAGTTCTACTCTAACTTCCACCTGCCAACCCTGCAGTCTATCTATGTCTGTCAGAAGCAAGTCTCCATTATAGAAGAGGCCATTTAGCGAGCTTTAGATCTTCCCCCTACTCCAGAAGGACTGGACACATTTCAAGAAGCCGCACTCAAGCGCCAGATGTACCAATTTGACTGTGACGCTGTTCTCAGAGTTATCACACTACCTGGCAGCAGATGGATTTATGGATACCATCGTTCCCATCCTAAGGGGATATCGGCTTCCGCACTTACCTTGGAGGCTCGCGTATGGGCACAGATTATATCCCATTACGTCTTTTCGAGCACCCATGAGTCCTCCTTCACTGCAGACATGGCCGTTCTACTATGGTGCATCCTTACAAACCAGCCTCTGAACCTACCAAGACACATCCAGAATGCTATGGGACACGTACAAATTGCGGGCAACTTACCTTTTTTCGCCTTAGTCTCAGATCTCGTCTCAGCAGCCGGAGTCTCCTATAGAGCTGGGGACACCAAAGCCATGCTTCCATGGGATGATCAATACGTCCCTAACGGAAAATATATTAGACTTCCAGCAGCCACTACAAGCCAACCTATTGAACCGGCTGAAAACATTCCTCCTTCACCATCACAAGCACCTACAACGAACTAACTGCTCCATCAGATACGTGACAGGTTGGATCGGCAGGAACAGAAAGCAAAGCTAAGAGAGCGCCATAACAAGCGCCGATTCACATACCTCAAGGAGCTACTTATGGGAAAATACAAAGATCCAGACACCTCGGACTCCACTTCATTCACCAGCACAGGGAGCCATGACGGTCCCGACTATGGAAATACTGCTACCAGCCCACCTTTGTTCCTGACAGATGGCACCGAGGATGGTGTAAAGCCTTAAGTGTGGGGAGGTCGGTCAGTACCTGACTTCCGGAGGTAATTTCTCTTCCCTAACACCAATAAAATAGGATATTTAGTTAGTTTTTCTTTTGTAGAATAGGATAAATTGCATAGTAATAGGTTAGTTGCATGCATGTTCTACTTGATTGAAAAGATAATAAGTTTCTTCTAAAACTCTATTTTTTAGAACAAAATTTCACTAATTTTAATCAAAACTTTTATGTTAAATTTGCTTGAAGTTGAATTTGGAACATGATTTTTGAGCTAAAGAACACACAACCTGTGAGACTTTGAGCCTAAACACATGGTTACATTATTTAACCATAAATATTTTATTCTTGTGTGTTTACTTCTTTATGATTGTAATCTATATTTTGTTTCATCCTATATGTCCAATGTGTAATATATTTATATGCTTGCATATGATTGAGGCCATTATTTGTTTAGCTCACTTATCCAAATTAAGCCTACCCTTTCAATTACCTTTGTTAGCCACTTTGAGCTTTTAAATCCCATTTGTTCTTTATTTTACCACATCACTAGCCTTAAGCGGAAAAATAATTATATATCCCAATTGAATCTTTGGTTAGCTTGAGATGGAATTGTGTGTTAATTGAGTATGGGAAGATTGTGGGAACAAAAGATAATAAGGGAATGTGTCATGCTAATATAATGGGAATTTGGGTACCTACTCATGTGAAACTATAAAAGAAAGATTAAAATTCTATGTGCATTGATAAGCTGTGTTTATATAAAAAAAAATCCAAAAATATTCAATAAATAAATAAGGGAACAAAATTACCCCAAATGCTAAGTTAAAATCAAGGATCAATGCATATATGATAAAATTAAAATAAAAGTTGATACATGAGTAAGGAATGTGAAAGGGAAATTTTGGGTAGCTAGGTGTGAAATTTAAGTCATAAAGAATATATATGTGTGTTAGGTGAAAGCTTGGGTTAATTAAAGATTCAATTTATAAGCTTACTTAGCCATATATGTACCCTTACCCTTACCTTGGCCCTATTACAACCTTGAAAAGACCTCATGATGTTTGCATTGGTATATTAAATGTTGTTGATTGGTTAGGAGAAGAACAAAAATTAGAAAGCATGATTAGAGAAGGATAGAGTGATTACCCTATACACTAGAGAGACTAGAGTGTACATACATCATCAGTGAGGGTTCAATACTTAAATTCTATGTTTCCTGCTTTTATGAGCTACCTTCTTGCATTTTTATCTGTTGTTACTGTATAAGAATTGAATTAGTGGAATTTGATTTGTGATTGTCTTTAAATGCTTATTTACTTTTAACCAAGTGGACAAGAATCATATAGTTGCATTCATATGTATAGGTTGCATTGCATTGCATGAGTTTTACATGTTCCTACTCATTTATTTTATCTCCTTCAACTAAGCATGAGGACATGCTAATATCTAAGTGTGGGGAGGTTGATAAACCAATATTTTACGGTTTATATTGTGTTTAATTGTGTGGTTTTATCAAATCTTTACCCACTTATTCATTAAATTAGCATGTATTTATAATTCCTTCCCAAAATTACTCCATGGTTGAAAACTTGCTTCCTAGAAGACTTTTAACTATGTATTTTAATTCTCCTTTATTCCATTCGATGCCATGATTTGTGTGTTAAGTGTTTCAGGCTTTATAGGGCATGAATGACTTGGAGATTGGAAAAGAGGCTTGCAAAAATGGAAGGAACACAAGAAATGGAGGAGATAACCAGCGAGAAGTGACGCGGATGCATGGCTCACGCGACCGCGCAAAATAGAGGAAATTGCAGTGACGCACTCGCATGCCTGACGCGAACGCATAGATTGGAAACTGCACAAGTGACACGAATGCGTGGACGACGCGCATGCGTGGCAAGGCAAAACGCTAGATGACGCGAACGCCTGGATGATGCGATCGCGTGACGTGCGTGATCTGTAGAATTTGCAGAATTCACTGGGGGCGATTTTGGGCCCTGTTTTGACCCAGTTTTCGGCCCAGAAAAGTAGATTAGAGCCAGGGAACATGCAGAGACCAGAGGACAACATTCAATTCGCATAATTTTAGTTTTAGATCTAACTTTACTCCTCCTCTAGGTTTCCTCTCTACACATTCATAGTTCTTAGGATTTCATTTTTATTGCTTTTTGGATTGGGATATTGAGAAGAGTTATTACCTCCGCCAAGACTTCATCATTCTAGTTTGTTTCCTTACTTGTCACTTACTCTTCCATGTCCTTAATTTATTCAGAGTTACTATTGGATTATTTTTAGAATTTATTAATACAAGAATTATTTTTATTTTTAATTGGTCTCTTTGATTATTATTATTTATCATGTCTCTCTTTATTTCTCTTCCTTATTTTGTGAAATTTACATTCATAATGAGCGAGTAGTTCCATAACTTGATTGGGAGATGATTGAAAGGAGAACCTTGAGTTGGAACACTCAAGAGAAAAATTGTAATTGGGTTTATTGTTGGATCGCCCTCTAGTCACTGACACTAGTCCTTCCAAAGGGAGAGGATTAGGACTTGTGAATAGAAATTGCCTTCCAACTTGCTTGACTTTCCTCTACCTAGTAAAGGATAACTAAGCAGAATAACCTTCAATTATCATTTTGATCTTGGGAGAACTCCATCAAGGATAGGGCTTCCAACTAATCTACTCTCGGTCAAGGTTTTTATTTAAATTACATAAATTCTCTGATTTAATTTCCTATTTATCAATTCAACCCATTTTAGAAAACATCTGATTAATAAAAGAGCACACTTTTCTGCAACTCGTTGGGAGACGACCTGGGATTCATACTCCCAGTATTTTAATTCTAATTTTGTGATAACCCCTTCTAAATTGATAAGTGGATTTTTGGTTGGTTAAGAACTATGCTTGCAATGTATCTCTTATAATAATTTCTTAACTCGCCAATTTCCGCCACGTCAGTAAGCCACGTTTCCTTCTTCGAATTCCAGCCCCTTTGTTTCGAGTTTCATGGGTAAAAATGTTGAGATTTTGAGCTCCTTTGTGTAATAGGATCAAATTAACTTGAAGGGAAGGCTTGTTCTAGCTCTCTTGGTCCTTGGATAAGGTGAGATTTTCAACCCTAAGCTTAAGACTTGAGATTTTGTGATTTTGTGATTGAGTTATTGTGTTTTTATGTGATATTGTGGCTTAGGCATTATATATGTTTGTTTTGGAGCTTGATTGGTGATTTTGGAAAGTTTGGAAAGGAACCTTGTGTGGGAAATCTGTTGGTGAGGCTTTGGAAACCTTGGAAGTCGAATTTGAGAGTGTTCCGGGTGGAACGGGAATCGGCCAAGGTATGTTTTCGGTTTCCTATATCTAAAATGTAATGTTGTGTGAAAACGTAGGCTAGTGGCCCTAGGATAAGATTTGGAATTATTGATATGATTAATGGATGATGTGACTTGTACTAATATGTATGTATTTTGGTGGATTGTGAAATATTGATGTAGTTGTTGGATAATTTAGATTGAATTAAATATGTATAAATGATGGTGTAAATGATTGTGTGTGGTTGTATTGGTTGGTGAAGTATGAAATATGGTATGCGATGTGGATTAATATTGTTGGATTGATGATAGAGTTGAGGACCTTGTTGGTGAGCATGATTAGAAGAAAGAATTTGTTATGTGTATATCTTCAAACTTTACTCTTCATCAAATCACATACTAAGTTCCCACCTTCATCAACATTAATATCATCATCATACTAGCATATATATATATATAGGGGATTGATACTTTGAATGTTTAATTGGAGTTTGGAATGTAAGATGTTGATTTATGATGTGAAATTTGGTTATATATGGTGTAAATGATGGATTGATGATTGAATGAGGTGAGGAAATGGTAAATGTTGGAAAGGGTTGATTTTGATTGGATTTGGTAAGTACATGTTTTGAAATTTGGGAGTTTATGAGTTTTGGTAAAAATGGAATTTTGATGAACTTCAACAGATCATATCTTGGGCTATTGTTTTCGGGATTTGATGATTTTTAAATCAATTAAAAGAGGATTTCATAAGCTTTAAAATGGTTTAAATTTGGTAGAAATATGAATTTTGTGGAAGGAGACATGATCGTTGGAAGTTCGGGCCAAAAATCTTGATTCTGCAACTTCTACAGAATTTGTGATTTCTGGTTTGTGTGCGCACGCACAGCCCTGTGCACACGGAAACCCCGCGGGAATTTGGACCTGTGCGCACGCACAGCCTTGTGCGTACGCAAGCGTGGGGGAAGGGCTGCTGATGGAAGCGCTAGCACGCCCTGTGCGCACACACAACCAACGAAGGAGTGCGAGCAATGCGTACGCACAGGCCAGTGCGCACGCACACGTTGGCAATGGCGCACTGGTGGTGACGCTAGCACACGTTGTGCGCGCGCTCCACCATGGAGATTTCGCTTTCTGGGCGTGCGCACACACACCTCTGTGTGTACGCACGCGACCCAGTTCATTTCTAAAACTCTTGTTTTCAAGCTCTTCGCATTCCAACAAGCTCGTAACCTTCCGAGATGTTATTTCACGCTTATAAACCCCCAAATTCATCCCTTAAATCTTAAATTGATATAGAATGCCTAGTGAATAAGAGTGAGCTAGGGAAGAGGGTAACTTGTGGAGGAAGAAAGGGGATGTTATGTTGAGTATGATGGATTATGATGATATGAGTTATTGGGGAGGATGGTGGAGTGCTGTATATGATGTGGGCCGAATGGCTGAGTGTGATATGAGCTGAAAGACTGAGTATGATGTGAACCGAATGGCTGTATGTAATGACGGTTTATGAATTTGAATGAATTATGAATTCAAGCCGGATGGCTGAGATGAATGTTGAGTTATGGATGAGGATAAATGTATATGTAAATTCATGATGGGATATAATAAATGAATAATAAATGGAAAGGTTAGGTCTGAGTACGTTTGAAATGCTTCTCTCTGGTTGTAAGGGTGACAGGGCACCGATACCCTCTAATGGTAAATGGGCGACAAGGCGCAAATACCCTCTAATAGTGACAGGGCGCAGATACCCTCTAATGGTAAACTGGTGACAGGGCACAGATACCCTCTAACGGTGACAGGACACGTAATCCCTCTAACGGTATTAACGCGCAACAAAGAGACGGTGTCCGGGTTAGCTACCGGACGCGTCGGGTTGGCTTGATAACTGATAGATGAGACTCATCAGCCACTAGGACAGGCATGCATTATATGCATTATACGTGATTTGTCTGGATTGCCTAATTAACTTCATCATTATTTTCTAATTTCCTAATTGTCTTATCTGCTTCATACTTGTGCATTTCTTTGTTTGATATACTTGTGTTTGCATCTCAATTACTGTTGACGGTTGGGAGGTTTGCAGGACTTGGAATGGGGATTTATAGTGAGAATGGAGACCCTTAGTTAGTTACCTGTGTTTGATTCTTATGGCCTAGACTTGTTTATACGCTTTGATTATAATTTGGAAGTTCTAGGATTGCCTTCGGCTTTCCCAGGACATTACATGTTAGATATTTGGGCACTGTTACCATGCTGAGAACCTCCGGTTTCACCCATGCAGATTTTGTGGTTTTCAGATGCAGGATGTGAGGCTCCTCGCTGAGGCATGCAGGAGACTTCCTTTTGGCAGAGATCCTTAGTATCTTGGGGTTTTATTTTGGTTATGTATACTTGTTTAGATACCATATTCTCCACTGTATATATATATTTTGTATTGACTCCTCTTAGAGGTCATTTTGGAGAAACAGGTTTTGTATTTTTTCTATTGGGTTCTTTTGGGACTTCCTTACTATATATGTATGTATACTGGTGCACGAAATCACAATCACACTTTTGCGATTCCGCACAACTAACCAGCAAGTGCACTGGGTCGTCCAAGTAATACCTTACGTGAGTAAGGGTCGATCCCACGGAGATTGTCGACTTGAAGAAAGCTATGGTTATCTTATAACTCTTAGTCAGGATATCAATAATAATTCTTAGTTTTAATTGTAAAAAGTAAAAGAACATGGATTAAATAATACTTGTTATGCAGTAATGGAGGACAGGTTGAGGTTTTGGAGATGCTCTATCTGCTGAATCTCTGCTTTCCGACTGCCTTCTTCTTCACGCACGCAAGGCTCCTTCCATGGCAAGCTGTATGTTGGTGGATCACCATTGTCAATGGCTACCATCCGTCCTCTCAGTGAAAATGGTCCAAATGTGCTGTCACCGCACGGCTAATCATCTGTCGGTTCTTACTCATGTCGGAGTAGGATCCATTGATCCTTTTGCGTCTGTCACTACGCCCAACACTCACGAGTTTGAAGCTCATCACAGTCATTCCATCTCAGATCCTACTCAGAATACCACAGACAAGGTTTAGACGTTACGGATCTCAAGAATGCTGCCAATTGGTTCTAGCTTATACCACGAAGACTCTGATCTGAATCAGGAGGCTAAGAGATACGCACTCAATCTAAGGTAGAACAGAGGTGGTTGTCAGGCACGCGTTCATAGGTTGAGAATGGTGATGAGTGTCACGGATCATCACATTCATCAAGTTGAAGTGCGAGTGAATATCTTAGAAGAGAAACAAGCGTGATTGAATGGAAAACAGTAGTAATTGCATTAATCCATCGAGACACAGCAGAGCTCCTCACCCCCAACCATGGAGTTTAGAGACTCATGCCGTAGAAAATACAAGTTCTGATGTAAAATGTCATGAGGTACCAAATAAATCTCTAAAAGTAGTTTTTATACTAGACTAGTGACCTAGGGTTACAGAAAATGAGTAACTAAGTGCAGATAATACAGAAATCCACTTCTGGGGCCAACTTGGTGAGTGTTTGGGCTGAGCTTTGAAGCTTTCACGTGCCTAGGACGTCCTTGGAGTTAAACGCCAGATTTGGTGCCAGTTTGGGCGTTTAACTCCAGTTTTTATGCCAGTTCTGGCGTTTAACGCCAGAATAGGGTAGAAAGTTGGCGTTTAAATGCCAGTTTGCATTATCAAAACTCGAGCAAAGTATGGACTATTATATATTGCTGGAAAGCCCAAGATGTCTAATTTCCAACGCAATTAAGAGCACGCCGATTGGGCTTCTGTAGCTCCAGAAAATCTATTTTGATTGCAGGGAGGTCAGAATCCAACAGCATCTGCAGTCCTTTTTCAGCCTCTGAATCAGATTTTTGCTCAAGTCCCTCAATTTCAGCCAGAAAATACCTGAAATCATAGAAAAACACACAAACTCATAGTAAAGTCTAGAAATTTGAATTTTTGAATAAAAACTAATAAAAACATAATAAAAACTAACTAAAATATACTAAAAACATACTAAAAATAATGCCAAAAAGCGTATAAATTATCCGCTCATCACAACACCAAACTTAAATTGTTGCTTGTCCCCAAGCAACTAAAAACAAGATAGGATAAAAAGAAGAGAATATACAATAAATTCTGAAAACATCTATGAAGATCATTCTTAATTAGATGAGCGGGGCTCTTAGCTTTTTGCTCCTGAACAGTTTTGGCATCTCACTTTATCCTTTGAAGTTCAAAATGATTGGCATCTATAGGAACTCAGAATTCAGATAGTGTTATTGATTCTCCTAGTAGAGTATGTTGATTCTTGAACACAGTTACTTTATGAGTCTTGGCCGTGGCCCTAAGCACTTTGTTTTCCAGTATTACCACCGGATACATAAATGCCACAGACACATAACTGGGTGAACCTTTTCAGATTGTGACTCAGCTTTGAGCTCTTAAGCACACTCTTTTGCTTTGGACCACGACTTTAACCGCTCAGTCTCAAGCTTTTCACTTGACACCTTCACGCCACAAGCACATGGTTAGGGACAGCTTGGTTTAGCCGCTTAGGCCAGGATTTTATTCCTTTAGGCCCTCCTATCCATTAATGCTCAAAGCCTTGGGCCCTTTTTACCTTTGCCTTTTGGTTTAAAGGGCTATTGGTTTTTTCTGCTTGCTTTTTCTTTTTCTTTCTTTTTTTTGCCATATTTTTTTTCACTGCTTTTTCTTGCTTCAAGAATCAATTTTATGATTTTTCAGATTATCAATAACATTTCTCCTTTTTCATTATTCTTTCAAGAGCCAACAATTTTAACATTCATAAACAATAATATCAAAAATATGCACTGTTCAAGCATTCATTCAGAAAACAAAAGTATTGCCACCACATCAAAATAATTAAACTATTTTAAAATTCGAAATTCATGTACTTCTTTTTCTTTTTCAAAAAACATTTTTTCATTTAAGAGAGGTGAAGGATTCATAGGACATTTATAACTTTAAAGCATAGGCACTAGACACTAATGATCATGTAATAAAGACACAAACATAGATAAACATAAAGCATAGAAAATCGAAAAACAGAAAAATAAGAACAAGGAAATTAAAGAATGGGTCCACCTTAGTGATGGCGGCTTGTTCTTCCTCTTGAAGATCTTATGAAGTGCTTTAGCTCCTCTATGTCTCTTCCTTGACTTTGTTGCTTCTCTCTCATGGCCTTTTGGTCCTCTCTAATTTCATGGAGGATAGTGGAATGCTCTTGTTGAGGTCCATGAGTGGGCTCTCTTGTTTGCTCAATCCTTTTCTTAGTGATGGGCTTTTAAGATGAATCTCTCCATCTCCCATGAATCGGAGGTGGAAGCTTTTGCCTTCCCTTTCCTCTTTCTAGAGGTTTCTCTGGCCTTAGGTGCCATAAATGGTTATGGAAACACAAAAAGCAATGCTTTTTCCACACCAAACTTAGAAGGTTTGCTCGTCCTCGAGAAAAAGAAGAAAGAATGGAGGAGAAGAAGAAGAAAATGGAGGAGATGGAGAGGTGTGAGTGGTTAAGAGGTGATGGGGAAGAGTATTTGGGGAAGGGTGTTATTGGAATGTGTGAAGAAGAGAGAGATTGAGTTGAGGTAGGTGGGGATCTTGTGGGTCCACAGATCCTGAGGTGCCAAGGATTTCTCATCCCTGCACCATTCTGGCGTGTAAACGCCCCTTTGAGTGCTAATCCTGGCGTTAAACACCAGGTTGCTGCCCATTTCTGGCGTTTAACGCCAGCTTTTCTTCCCTTTCTGGAATTTAACGCCAGCTTGGTGCCCTTTTCTGGAATTAAACGCCAGTCTGGTGCCCATTTATGGCGTTAAACGCCCAGAATGGTGCCAGACTGGCCATTTAACGCCCATTCTGCTACCCTAAACGCCAGTAAGCTCATCCTCCAGGGTGTGCTGTTTTTAATGTTGTTTTTGAATTTGCTTTGATTTTTGCAGTTGTTTTTGTGACTCCATATGATCATCAACCTAAAGAAAACATAAAATAACAATGGAAAATGGAAAATTAACATAGATAAACAAAAATTGGGTTGCCTCCCAATAAGCACTTCTTTAATGTCAATAGCTTGACTTTTTACTGAGCTTTAGTCTAGTCTCAGTTTTGAGCATTCTTGCTCAACATCGCTTTCAAGATAATGTTTGATTCTCTGTCCATTAACAATGAACTTTTTGTCAGAGTCAATATCCTGAAGCTCTACATATCCATATGGTGACACGCTTGTAATCACATATGGTCCCATCCACCGGGATTTTAATTTTCCAGGGAACAATCTGAGCCTAGAGTTAAATAGCAGAACCTTCTACCCTGGCTCTACTCTGGATGACAGCTTCTTGTCATGCCACCTTTTTTCTTTCTCCTTGTAGATTTTTGCATTTTCGAAAGCATTGAGTCTGAATTCCTCTAGCTCATTCAACTGGAGCAATCTTTTCTCTCCAGCTAATTTGGCATCAAGGTTTAGGAATCTGGTTGCCCAACAGGCCTTGTGTTCCAGTTCCACGGGCAGGTGACAGGCTTTTCCATACACAAGCTGGTATGGAGAGGTCCCTATAGGAGTCTTGAATGCTGTTCTGTATGCCCACAGAGCATCATCCAAGCTTCTTGCCCAATCCCTTCTACGGGTACTTACAGTCCATTCCAGGATTCTTTTTAGTTCTCTATTAAAGACTTCAGCCTGCCCATTTATCTGTGGATGATATGGAGTTGATACTTTGTGGCTAATTCCATATCGGACCATAGCAGAGTAAAGCTGTTTATTGCAGAAGTGAGTGCCCCCATCACTGATTAGTGCTCTAGGGACACCAAATCTGCTGAAGATATGTTTCTGGAGGAACTTCAGCACTATCTTAGTATCATTAGTGGGTGTTGCAATGGCCTCTACCCATTTGGATACATAGTCGACTGCCACCAGAATATAAGTGTTTGAGTATGATGGTGGGAAAGGCCCCATGAAGTCAATACCCCATATGTCAAACAACTCAATCTCTAAGATCCCTTGCTAAGGCATGGCGTAACCATGAGGTAGATTACCAGCTCTCTGGCAACTGTCACAGTTACGCACAAACTCTCAGGAGTCTTTATATAGAGTGGGCCAATAGAAGCCACATTGGAGGACTTTTGTGGCTGTTCGCTCACCTCTGAAATGTCCCCCATATTGTGATCCATGACAGTGTCATAGGATCTTCTGTGCTTCTTCTCTAGGCACACACCTATGGATTATTCCGTCTGTACATCTCTTAAAGAGATATGGTTCATCCCACAAGTAGTACTTTACATCAGTAATTAATTTTTTTTGTTTGTTGCCTGCTGTACTCTTTGGGTATGAATCTTACAGCTTTATAGTTTGCAATGTCTGCAAACCATGGTATTTCCTGAATGTTTCAGAGATCTCAATAGAGGGGAGGCTCCCCTTCTACTGGTTCTATCCGGGACAGATGATCAGCCACTTGGTTCTATGTCCATTTTTGTCTCTTATTTCTATATCAAACTCTTGCAGAAGCAACACCCATCTTATGAGTCTGGGTTTTGAATCCTGCTTTGTAAGTAGATATTTAAGAGCAGCATGGTCAGTGTACACAATCACTTTTGATCCTACTAAGTATGATCTAAACTTGTCAATGGCATAAACCACTGCAAGCAACTCCTTTTCTGTGGTTGTGTAATTTTTCTGTGCGTCATTTAAAACACGGCTGGCATAATAAATGACATGCAGAAGCTTGTTATGCCTCTGTCCCAATACTGCACCAATGGCATGGTCACTAGCATCACACATTAGTTCGAATGGTAATGTCCAGTCTGGTGCAGAAATAACTGGTACTGTGACCAGCTTAGCTTTCAGAGTTTCAAACGCCTGCAGACACTCTGTGTCAAACACAAATGGCGTGTCAGCAGCTAGCAGATTGCTCAGAGGTTTTGTAATTTTTGAAAAATCCTTTATAAACCTCCTATAGAATCCTGCATGCCTCAGAAAGCTTCTGATTGCCTTAACATTGGCAGGTGGTGGTAATTTTTCAATTACTTCCACTTTAGCTTGATCCACCTCTATTCCCTTGTTTGAAATTTTATGCCCAAGGACAATTCCTTCAGTCACCATAAAGTGACATTTTTCCCAGTTTAGAACTAGGTTAGTCTCTTGGCATCTTTTCAGAACAAGTGCTAAATGGTCAAGGCATGAGCTAAATGAGTCTCCAAATACTGAAAAGTCATCCATGAAGACTTCTAGAAATTTTTCTACCATATCAGAGAAGATAGAGAGCATGCACCTTTGAAAGGTTGCAGGTGCATTGCACAGACCAAAAGGCATCCTTCTGTAGGCAAACACTCCAGAAGGACATGTGAATGTTGTTTTCTCTTGGTCCTGAGGATCTACTGTAATTTGGTTGTAACCGGAATAGCCATCCAAAAAGTAGTAGTATTCATGACCTGCTAGTCTTTCTAGCATCTGGTCTATGAATGGTAAAGGAAAGTGATCCTTCCTGGTGGCTGTATTGAGCCTTCTGTAATCAATACACATACGCCACCCTGTAACTGTTCTTGTAGGAACCAGTTCATTTTTTTCATTATGAATCACTGTCATTTCTCCCTTCTTTGGGACGACTTGGACAGGGCTCACCCAGGGGCTATTAGAGATAGGATAAATAATCCCAGCCTCTAGTAATTTAATGACCTCTTTCTGCACCACTTCCTTCATGGCTGGATTTAACCGCCGCTGTGGTTGAACCACTGGCTTAGCATCATCCACCAATAGAATCTTGTGCATGCATCTGGCTGGGCTAATGCCCTTAAGGTCACTTATGGACCACCTAAGAGTTGTCTTGTGTGTCCTTAGTACCTGAAGTAGTGCTTTTTCTTCCTGTGGCTCTAAGGCAGAGCTTATGATCACAGGAAAAGTGTCATCCTCTCCCAGAAATGCATATTTCAAGGATGGTGGTAGTGGTTTGAGCTCAGGTTTAGGAGGTCTCTTCTCTTCTTGAGGAGTTTTCAGAGGTTCTTTCGTTGTCTCTGGTTCCTCCCGATCAGGCTGAACATCTTTAAAGATGTCCTCTAGCTCTGATTCAAGACTCTCAGTCATATTGATCTCTTCTACCAAGGAGTCAATAATATCAAAGCTCATGCAATCAATTGATGTGTCTGGATGCTGCATAGCTTTGACAGCATTTAACTTGAACTCATCCTCATTGACTCTCAGGGTCACTTCCCCTTTTTGTACATCAATGAGAGTTCGTCCAGTTGCTAGGAAATGTCTTCCTAGAATGAGAGTTGCACTCTTGTGCTCCTCCATTTCCAGCACTACAAAGTCAGTAGGAAAGGCAAATGGCCCAACCTTGACGATCATGTCCTCAATTATGCCTGATGGATATTTAATGGAGCCATCAGCAAGTTAGAGGCATATTCGGATTGGTTTGACTTCTTCAGTCAAGCCAAGCTTTCTAATAGTGGATATATGTATTAGGTTGATACTTGCCCCAAGGTCACATAGAGCTGTCTTGGTACAAGCACCCTCTAATGTGCATGGTATCATAAAGCTTCCCGGATCTTTAAGCTTCTCTGGTAAGCTTTTCAGAATGACTGCACTACATTCTTCAGTGAGGAAAACTTTTTCAGTTTCTCTTTAATCCTTCTTATGACTTAAGATCTCTTTCATCAACTTGGCATAAGAGGGTATTTGCTCAAGTGCCTCTGCAAATAGGATCTTTATTTCAAGAGTCCTGAGGTAGTCTACAAAGCGGGCAAATTATTTATCTTGTTTTGCTTGGCAGAGTTTCTGAGGATAAGGCATCTTGGCTTTGTATTCCTCAACCTTAGTTGCTGCAGGTTTATTTCCTACAGAGGTGGTTAGGGAAGCCTTCTTAGGAGGGTTATAATTAGCACTTGCAGGTGTCTGATCCCTCACTGGCGTTTGAACACCAGGAGTAGAGGTTGGATGGGCATTTAACGCCAATTTTCCACCCTTTTCTGGTGTTTGAACGCCAGAACTGGGCAAGGAATGGGTGTTCAACACAAACTTTTCTCCTTTTTCTGGCGTTTGAATGCCAGAAGTGGGCATCCACTGGGCGTTTGACGCCAATTTTTCACCCTTTTCTGGCGTTTGAACGCCAGAATTATTCCTCTCCGGGCTCTTGCTGTCCTCAGAGGGATTTTGGGCAGTGGTTTGGTCATCCTCTGTTAGTTGTTCTTTTCTTGGCTTTCTGCTACTTTGAGCTGAATTATTCAATGTCTTTCTGCTCCTTAGTTGAACAGCTTGGCATTCTTCGGTTATCTGTTTAGATAGCTGCTGTCTTGTCTGATTCAATTGTGCTTCCATATTCTTGTTAACATTTTTGGTGTCTTGGAGCATCTCTTTAAATTCTGCTAATTATTTTGTCATAAGGAGCAATTGCTGATTAAGTTCAACGATTTATTCTTGAGGATTAGGATCAATAGATATTGCCCTAGCCTCTTCTTTTATGGAGGACTCGCTGCTTGAGTACATATGTTAATTTCTAGCAACCGTATCTATGAGCTCTTGAGCCTCTTCAATCGTCTTTCTCATGTGTATGGATATGCCAGCTGAGTGGTCTAGAGACATCTGGGCTCTTTCTGTAATCCCGTAATAGAAGATGTCTAGCTGCACCCACTCTAAAAATATTTCAGAGGGGAATTTTCTTAGCATCCCTCTGTACCTCTCCCAGGCATTATACAGGGATTTATCATCCTCTTGTTTAAAGCCTTGGATGTCCAGCCTTAGTTGTGTCATCCTTTTTGGAGGGAAATATTGATTCAAGAATTTGTGTGATAACTGTTTCCATGTTCTTATGCTTGCTGTAGGTTGGTTATTTAACCATCTCTTAGCTTGATCTTTTACAGCAAATGGAAATAGTAATAATCTGTAGACATCCTGATCTACTTCCTTGTCACGTACTGTGTCAGCAATTTGCAAAATTTGTGCCAGAAACTCAGTAGGTTCTTCCTATGGAAGATTGGAATAATGGCAATTTTGCTGTACTATGATAATGAGCTGAGAATTTAGCTCAAAACTGTTTACTCTGATGGGAGGTATACAGATGCTACTTCCATATGAAGCAGTAGTGGGGTTTGCATATGACCCCAGAGTCCTTCTGGACTGTTCATTTCCACTTAAGTCCATGATGGATTGGAAAAGAATGCTTAGTTAATTTCGAAATATGAAAGAGAAAAGTAGTTAGGTGATTTTTTTGAAAAAGATTTTGAAATTAGCAATCAAAAAGATATGATTGAAAATTATTTTGAAAAAGATATGATTGAGAAGATATGATTGCAATTTATTTAAAAAAAAGATATGATTGAAAAGATATGATTGAAGAAGAAATTAAAAAGATTTGATTTTTGAAAAAGATTTGAAAAGATCAATTTTTGAAATTAGAATTTTGACTTGACTAAAAAAAAGATATTATTTTGAAAATCTTTGACTAATTTAATGCAAAATTTCGAAATTTATGAGTAAAATAAGGAAAAGATATTTTTTTTAATTTTTGAATTTTAATGAGGAAAGAGAAAAACAACAAAATGACATCAAACTTAGAATTTTTAGATCAAAACAAAGAGAACAAACAGGAAAACTTTAAATATCAAGATGAACACCAAGAACACTTTGAAGATCAAGATGAACACCAAGAACAAATTTTTGAAAATTTTTAAGTAAATAAAAATACAAGGGACACCAAACTTAAAATTTTTATACTTTAGACACTAATTATTCGAAAATGCACAAGAAAAATAAGAAAAGACACAAAACAAGAAAAACTAAAGATCAAACAAGGAAAATAAACAAGAACAACTTGAAGATCAAGAAAGAACTAAGAACATGTAATTCGAAAAATTGAAAGAAAAATAAAAACATGCAATTGACACCAAACTTAAAATTTTTAGAAAACCAAACACAATTTTTCGAAAATTAAAAGAAAACACAAAGAGGACACCAAACTTAAAATATGAGACTAAACTCAAACAAAAGACTCAAAGAAAAATTAAAGATTAATAAAGAAAAATAAAATTTTTTGAAAGATTTTTGAAAGGAAAATAAAAGACTCAAATTTAGTGACTCTAAACCCAACTGACAAAAATAAGTTATTCCTAATCTAAGCAACAAGATAAACCGTCAGTTGTCCAAACTCGAACAATCCCCGGCAACGGCGCCAAAAACTTGGTGCACGAAATCACAATCACACTTTTGCGATTCCGCACAACTAACCAGCAATTGCACTGGGTCGTCCAAGTAATACCTTACGTGAGTAAGGGTCGATCCCACGGAGATTGTCGGCTTGAAGCAAGCTATGGTTATCTTGTAACTCTTAGTCAGGATATCAATAATAATTCTTAGTTTTAATTGTAAAAGGTAAAAGAACATGGATTAAATAATACTTGTTATGCAGTAATTGAGGACAAGTTGAGGTTTTGGAGATGCTCTGTCTGCTGAATCTCTACTTTCCAACTGCCTTCTTCTTCACGCACGCAAGGCTCCTTCCATGGAAAGCTGTATGTTGGTGGATCACTGTTGTCAATGGCTACCATCCGTTCTCTCAGTGAAAATGGTCCAAATGCACTGTCACTGCACGGCTAATCATCTGTCGGTTCTCACTCATGTCGGAGTAGGATCCATTGATCCTTTTGCATCTGTCACTACGCCCAACACTCGCGAGTTTGAAGCTCGACACAGTCATTCCATCCCAGATCCTACTCAGAATACCACAGACAAGGTTTAGACGTTACGGATCTCAAGAATGCTGCCAATTGGTTCTAGCTTATACCACGAAGACTCTGATCTGAATCAGGAGGCTAAGAGATACGCACTCAATCTAAGGTAGAACAGAGGTGGTTGTTAGGTACGCGTTCATAGGTTGAGAATGGTGATGAGTGTCACGGGTCATCACATTCATCAAGTTGAAGTGCGAGTGAATATCTTAGAAGAGAAACAAGCGTGATTGAATGGAAAACAATAGTAATTGCATTAATCCATCGAGACACAGTAGAGCTCCTCACCCCCAACCATGGAGTTTAGAGACTCATGCCGTAGAAAATACAAGTTCTGATGTAAAATGTCATGAGGTACCAAATAAATCTCTAAAAGTAGTTTTTATACTAGACTAGTGACCTAGGGTTACAGAAAATGAGTAACTAAGTGCAGATAATACAGAAATCCACTTCCGGGGCCCACTTGGTGAGTGTTTGGGCTGAGCTTTGAAGCTTTCACGTGCCTAGGACGTCCTTGGAGTTAAATGCCAGCTTTGGTGCCAGTTTGGGCGTTTAACTCTAGTTTTTATGCCAGTTCTGGCGTTTAACGCCAGAATAGGGTAGAATGTTGGCATTTAAACGCCAGTTTGCGTTATCAAAACTCGGGCAAAGTGTGGACTATTATATATTTCTGGAAAGCCCAAGATGCCTACTTTCCAACGCAATTGGGAGCGCGCCAATGGGCTTCTATAGCTCCAAAAAATCCATTTCGAGTGCAGGGTGGTCAGAATCCAACAGCATCTGCAGTCCTTTTTCAGCCTCTGAATCAGATTTTTCCTCAGGTCCCTCAATTTCAGCCAGAAAATACCTGAAATCATAGAAAAATACAAAAACTCATAGTAAAGTCCAGAAATGTAAATTTTTGAATAAAAACTAACTAAAATATACTAAAAACATACTAAAAACAATGCCAAAAAGCGTATAAATTATCCGCTCATCATATACTTATATGTTCGGACCAGTTATCTTCGCAAGCCAAGTCTCGAGTTTTGATATATGTATTTTGGCACTCTTTTGTATAATTCTTTGCTTTAAATTACTCTTGGTATGCTCATTTACGTTATCGATCGGAGTGTTGCGCTTTTAAATTTTACGACCTTAATTTACCCACTTTTCTTCAAAGGCTCCTAGTTATAAACATTCCTACACTACTATACGTACTAAATTTTGTTTTTAGAGGTCGTAATATCTTGTCACCTCTATTTTATGACTTAAACATAAGACTCTGTGTGGAAGGATGTTACATTATGGTATCAGAGCTATTCGTTCCTATAGAGCCTGAGGGACGGACTGACTATGCTTCTATGCATTCTCTGTGTCTGTGTTTATATGCTATTAGGATATCCGACTGATAAACATAGCATAAGGTCCATGAGTTTTCATTTGGAACTTTAAAGTACTAGGCTTGCGATATTGAGACTGATCACCTTAATATCACTTGTTTGGTGTGGACAGGACCAGGTGGCGACTCGTGGGCGCGGTCGCAGTCGAGTGAGAGGTAGGAATCAAAATGAGGAACACGAGACGAATGCGAACAACCCCGTAAACTTTATGGCGGCATTGGAAAATATGGCTGCTGCTATGCAGGCCACTGTGACAGCTCTTGGGCAACAGCTGAATAACAATGGCAATGGCAAAAATGAAACTCAAGGTCCAATGACATTGGCGACCTTCTTAAAGGTTAATCTACCAAGGTTCAAGAGGACTACTGACCCAACCGAAGCCGACACTTGGTTTCAAGCCCTGGAGCGCGCACTGCAAGCGCAGTTGGTACCTGATGAACAATGCGTCGAGTTTGCTACTTATCTGCTTACTGGGGAAGCGTCACATTGGTGGTAGGGAACCCGACGTCTGATATAGCAGGGTGATGACCCTATCACCTGCGACTCCTTCCAGGAGGAATTCTACAAGAAGTACTTTCCGAATTCCTCCCAAACGGCCAAGGAACTAGAGTTACTACAGCTGAAGCAGGGTGCGATGTCGGCATCTGAGTATACAGATAAGTTTGAGGAGCTGTTCAGATTCTCTTGCATGTGTCAAGGAGCTCCGGGAGACTTCGAGGAGTGGAAGTGCATCAAGTATGAGGGAGGACTTCGGAGTGACATTCTGAGCTCCGTTGGACCGATGGAGATTAGGGTCTTTTCCGAACTTGTGAACAAGAGTCGTGTCGCTAAAGAATGTGTGAGGAAGGCTGCTAAGGCAGAAAATGACCGTCGGGAATCCCACCACAGGGAGCACAACCAAGGATTCACCACAAGAGGACAAGAGTTTAAGAGAAGAGGAAACCCACAGCATGATCCCCAAGGATGGAATAACCTTGCGACGAATGAGGGTTTACAAGAAAAAGGTAAGGGAAAACAGATAGCGGTTGTTTCTGATGTTCTGAGTTGTCAGAGATATGGACATCATCACCCAAATAGGCCGTGTCGTTATGGTTCAGGTTTGTGTTTCAATTGTGGAAAGTCATGACATTTGGTCAGAGATTGGCCATACAGGAGGGACCGAGGTACTGCCGGATCGGATCCTCAGATATGAGGTAATAAGAAAACTGATAACTTAATTCTTTGCTACTTTAGACAATATTGGAGATTGGTATTCGCTCATAACACATGGTCGAATAATTATGATCTGTTCTAGACGACCCTAAGTTGTTTTAATAGAAGGTTTGGCTAGCATAAATGAATAGGTAGGTCCTTAATAAAACGCGATCAGAATAACGCAGCGGAAGCGAGAGACTCCGGAGGTGAGGCGCTGCAAGGATTGGTAAAACGCGAGTGACTATTGGCTAGGTGTAGAAGGGAACCACTCACGCGGACTCATGGAGCAAACGATATTTTCGAGGACAAAGTGAGGTCTCTTGTCCATGTAGTGAGTAAACAGGGGATAGCAGTAGATCCGGCCAACGTGGAAGCAGTGAGGGATTGGAAGCGACCGACCTCAGTTACTGAAAGACTACGACTTTGAATTGAATTACCATCTGGGGAAAACGAATGTCGTGGTAGATGCGCTAAGTCAGAAATCGCTGTATGCTACTTGGATGATGCTTCGATAAAAGGAGTTATTCAAGGCATTCTAGAGTTTGAAGATTGGTGTTCAAGAAGAGTCTGGGACTTTATGTTTGAGCCAATTACAGATCTCAAGTAACTTTAAATCTGAACTCCCGAAGGCTCATCAAAACGATGATGTGCTACCAAAGGTGTGGCCAGCTATTGGACAAGGAAAGCAGTGGAGAGTATCAGAGGATCAAGATGGGCTATGGGGATTTAAGGGTGGGATCATTGTGCCCAACGTTGGATTCTACGGCAGGATATTGTAAAGAAGTGCACAAAAGTGGATTTTCTATTCACCCTGGAAGTACTAAGATGTATAATAATCTAAAGGCTATGTTCTGGTGGCTTGGTATGGAGAATAATATGGTGGAGTATGTCTCGAAGTGCCTAACTTGTCAAAAGGTGAAGGTTGAACATCAGAGACCTTCTGGGACGTTACAACCCTTGGAGATTCCGCGATGGAAATGGGAGAGCTTTGCGATGGATTTTGTGTCGAGATTGCCGACCACTAGAACCGGTTTTGATGCTGTCTGGGTAATTGTGGACCGGCTGACGAAGTCGGCTCACTTCTTACCCATTCGAATGAACTATACTCTTAAGGAGTTAGCGCGCATATATATTAAGGAAATTGTGAGACTTCATGGTGTGCCTATGACTATAATTTCTGACAAAGATCCCCGTTCCACTTCGAGGTTCTGGGGTGCATTTCAGAAAACTTTTAGAACCCGTTTGAGCTTAAGTACTGCTTACCATCCTCAAACGGATGGTCAATCTGAGAGGACAATCCAAACCCTAGAGGACATGTTGAGGGCTTGTGTGTTGGATCAGCCGGGGAGCTGGGATCGCTATATGCCGCTAGTGGAGTTTGCGTGCAATAATAGCTACCATACGAGCATCGGAATGGCTCCGTATGAGGCTCTGTATGGGAGGAAATGCCAATCTTCGCTATGCTGGTATAAAGCTGGGGAGAAAAGTCTTTTGGGGCCTAAGATGATAGCAGAAACCACTGAACAAGTTAAAAAAATTAGAGATAAAATGCTCACTACTCAGAGTCGTCAAAAGAGTTATGCTGATTAGAGGCGGAAGCCCTTAGAGTTCGAGGAAGGAGATCATGCTTTCCTTAAGGTTACTACGATGACAGGAGTAGGAAGAGCGATTAAAACAAAGAAGTTAAATCCTCGATACATCGGCCCATTCCAGATTCTCGAGAGAGTTAGACTGGTAGCATATCGGATGGCTCTACCGCCTCATCTTGCGAACTTGCATGACGTATTCCACGTGTCGCAGCTTCGGAAGTATACTCCGGATGCTAGCCATGTGTTAGAACCAGAATTGGTTCAGTTAAGGGAAGATTTGACTCTGCCGGTGACTCCAGTCAGGATTGATGACACGAATATCAAGAAGTTGCGCAAAAAGGAAGTTTCATTAGTGAAAGTGACATGGAGTCAAGCCGGTGTTGAGGGGCACGCTTGGGAGCTTGAGTCAGAAATGCGAGCAGACTACCCCCACCTATTCTCAGGTAACTGAAATCGAATTTTGTGGGCAAAATTCCCAATTAGGTGGGTAGAATGTAAAACCCGGTTAATTAATGGCTAATTAACCCATAAATTAAAATATATTCTAGAAAGTGAGAAAAAATGTTTTTATGGTTTAATGTAGTAGAAAAATTTAAAACGAGAATTTCGACACCAATTTTAAAAAAATTGGCCCAAGATTGGGCCGAACGGGCCAAACCGGGCCAATCAGACCCAAGTTGGGCCCAAGGGCCCAGCCAAGCTCTAGAGAGCTCAGCACTCTCCCTCCTCCATAAACACACACACGCTGAAAACAAAGGGAAAGGGGAGAAGAAAACATAAACCCTTGTTCCTATTCACTTCCAACTTCAATTGTTGATAACTTTTGATCCGGAGCTCCGATTGACGCACCGTTTGCGGCCACGTGACTGTGACGTCGAGCTCCACAAAACTCATACCAAGATTCCTGAGGTAAGCCACGTTTCCTTCTTCGAATTCCAGCTCCTTTGTTTCGAGTTTCATGGGTTAAAATGTTGAGATTTTGAGCTCCTTTGTGTAATAGGATCAAATTAACTTGAAGGGAAGACTTGTTCTAGCTCCCTTGGTCCTTGGGTAAGGTGATATTTTCAACCCTAAGCTTAAGACTTGAGATTTTGTGATTCAATGATTGAGTTATTGTGTTTTTATGTGATATTGTGGCTTAGGCATTATATATGTGTGTTTTGGAGCTTGATTGGTGATTTTGGAAAATTTGGAAAGGAACCTTGTGTGGGAAATCTGTTGGTGAGGCTTTGGAAACCTTGGAAGTCGAATTTGAGAGTATTCTGGGTGGAACAGGAATCGGCCAAGGTATGGTTTCGATTTCCTGTATCTAAAATGTAATGTTGTGTGAAAACGTAGGCTAGTGGCCCTAGGATAAGATTTGAAATTATTGATATGATTAATGGATGATGTAACTTGTACTAATATGTATATATTTTGGTGGATTGTGAAATGTTGATATAGTTGTTGGATAATTTAGATTGAATTAAATATGTATGAATGATGGTGTAAATGATTGTGTGTGGTTGTATTGGTTGGTGAAGTATGAAATATGGTATGCGATGTGGATTAATATTGTTGGATTGATGATAGAGTTGAGGACCTTGTTGGTGAGCATGATTAGAAGAACGAATTTGTTATGTGTATATATGTATATATATGTATGGGGATTGATACCTTGAATGTTTAATTGGAGTTTGGAATGTGATATGTTGATTTATGATGTGAGATTTGGTTATATATGGTGTAAATGATGGATTGATGATTGAATGAGGTGAGGAAATGGTAAATGTTGGAAAGGTTGATTTTGATTGGATTTGGTAAGTACATTGATAAACCACTATTTTATAGTTTATCTTTTGCTCAATTGAGTGGTTTTTATCAATTCTTTACTCACTTATTCATACTAATTGCATGGTTTTACATTTTCCTTCTTAAACTCTGTGCTATGATTGAAAACATACTTCTTTGGCCTTAAATTTGCTATGTTTAATCCCCTCTTATTACCATTCAATACCTTGATATGTGTGTTAATCGATTTCAGTGTTTATAGGGTAGAAATGGCTTAGAGGATGGAAAGGAAGCATGCAAAAGTGGAAGGAATGCAAGAAACTGAAGGAACTGCTAAAGCTGTCCAACCTGACCTCTTGGTACTAAATTGACCATAACGTGAGCTACAGAGGTCCAAATGAAGCGGTTTTAGTTGCGTTGGAAAGCTAACATCCAGGGCTTCGTAATAATATATAATTTGCCATAGTTTCCATGCTTTTAGGTGACGCGCACGCGTGGATCACGCGCACACATGACCTGGAGAAAATTCAATCCACGCGTACGTGTGACTTTGCCGCGTGCTGGACGTACCAGAAATCGCTGGGGGTGATTTCTTGGCTATTTTTGACCCAGTTCTCGGCCCAGAAAACACATATTAGAGGCTATAAAGTGGTAGAATCCATTCATTCATAGAGACAACTTCTCATAATTCATAATTTTAGGTTTTTAGATGTAGTTTCTAGAGAGAGAGGCTCTCTCCTCTCTCTAGGTTTTAGGATTTAGGATTTCTCTTAGGTTAGGTTTACTTCTTCTCCATTCCAGGTTCAATATTCCTTTAATTTAGTTTCTCTTCTACTTTTATTTATTCTATTACTTTAGTTTGTTTATTTTCCCAATTTGGTTTATGAACTCAATGTTAGATTTGATTTCTTTATTTAATGCAATTTGAGGTATTTCAGATTTATGGTTGCTTTCTTCAATTTATGTGATTGATGCTTTCAATATTTAGATTTCTCTCCTTTTAGCTTTGGTTGAGTAATTGGTGATACTTGAGTTATCAAACTCCCTTGTTGATTGATAATTGGAATTTGCTGGTTGATTTGGATCCCTCTAAAGCTAGTCTTTCCTTAGGAGTTGACTAGGACTTGAGGAATCAAATTGATTAGTCCACTTGACTTTCCTTTATTTAGTAAGGGTTAACTAAGTGGGAGTAATGAACAATTCTCATCACAATTGATAAGGATAACTAGGATAGGATTTTCAGTTCTCATACCTTGCTAAGAGCTTTATTAGTTATTACTTTAATTTTTTCAATTTAATTTTCCTGTTCATTATTCAAAAACCCCAAAAAGATAATCTTCCATAACCAATAATAAATACACCTCCCTGCAATTCCTTGAGAGACGACCCGAGGTTTAATTACTTCGGTTATCAATTTTATTAGGGGTTTGTTACTTGTGACAACCAAATTTTTTGTACAAAAGGATTCTTTGTTGGTTTAGAGACTATACTTTCAACGAGACTTTATCTGTAAAATTCTTTACCTTCAAAAATCCGTTCATCATATATGTTTTGAAATTTGGGAGTTTATGAGTTTTGGTAAAAATGAAATTTTGATGAACTTCAACGGATCATATCTTGGGCTATTGTTTTCGGGATTTGATGATTTTTATATCAATTGAAAGAGGATTTCATAAGCTTTAAAATGGTTTAAATTTGGTAGAAATCTGAATTTTGTGGAAGGAGACATGATCGTTAGAAGTTTGGGCCAAAAATCTAAATTCTGCAACTTCTGCAGAATTTGTGATTTCTGGTTTGTGTGCGCACGCACAACCTTATGCACACGCACACCCCGCGGGAATTTGGACATGTGCGCACACACAGCCTTGTGCGTCTGCACGCACGCGCGGGGGCAGGGCTGCTGATGGGAGCGCTAGCACGCCCTGTGCGCACACACGACCAACGAATGATTGCGAGCTGTGCGTACGCACAGGCCTGTGCGCACGCACACATTGGGCATGGCGCACTGGTGGTGGCGCTAGCACACATTGTGCGCGCGCTCCACCATGGAGATTTCGCTTTCTGTGCGTACGCACACATTGAAAAATACTTCTGGGCGTGCGCACACACACCCCTGTGCGTACGCACGCGACATAGTTCATTTCTAAAACTCTTATTTTCAAGCTCTTCGCATTCCCAACAAGATCGTAACCTTCAGAGATGTTATTTCATGCTTATAAACCCCCCAATTCATCCCTTAAATCCTAAATTGATATAGAATACCTAGTGAATGAGAGTGAGCTAGGGAAGAGGGTAACTTGTGGAGGAAGAAAGTGGATGTTATGTTGAGTATAATGGATTATGATGATATGAGTTATTGGAGAGATGGTGGAGTGCTATATATGATGTGGGCTGAATGGCTGAGTGTGATATGAGCTGAAAGACTGAGTATGATGTGAACCGAATGGCTGTGTGTGATGACGGTTTATGAATGTGAATGAATTATGAATTTAAGCCGGATGGCTGAGATGAATGTTGAGTTATGGCTGAGGATAAATGTATATGTAAATTCATAATGGGATATAATAAATGACTAATGAATGGAAAGGTTGGGTGTGAGTACGTTTGAAATGCTTCTCTCTGGTTGTAAGGGTGACAGGGAACCGATACCCTCTAATGGTAAATGGGCGACAGGGTGCAGATACCCTCTAATAGTGACAGGGCACAGATACCCTCTAATGGTAAATTGGTGACAGGGTACAGATACCCTCTAACGGTGACAGGGCACAGATACCCTCTAACGGTGAGAGGGCACGTAATCCCTCTAACGGTATTAACACGCAACAGAGAGACGGCGTCTGGGTTAGCTACCAGACGCGTCGGGTTGGCTTGATAACCGACAAATGAGACTCTTCAGCCACTAGGACAGGCATGCATTATATGCATTATACGTGATTTGTCTGGATTGCCTAATTAACTGCATCATTATTTGCTAATTGCCTAATTGTCTTATCTGCTTCCTACTTGTGCATTTCTTTGTTTGATATACCTATGTTTGCATCTCAATTACTGTTGGCGGTTGGGAGGTTTGCAGGACTTGGAATGGGGATTTGTAGTGAGAATAGAGACCCTTAGTTAGTTACCTGTGTTTGATTCTTATGGCCTAGACTTGTTTATATGCTTTGATTATAATCTGAAAGTTCTAGGATTGCCTTTGGCTTTCCCAGGACATTACATATTAGATATTTGGGCACTGTTACCATGCTGAGAACCTCCGGTTCTCACCCATGCATCTCCACCTATTATATATATATATGCTGTATTTTCTCCTCTTAGAGGTTATTTTGGAGAAACAGGATTTGTACATTATCTTTTGGGGTTGTCTTTTGGGAAATTCCTTTATATATGTATGTATACTTATATGCTTGGACAGGTTATCTTCGCAAGCCGAGTCTCGAGTCTTGATATATGTATTTTGGCACTCTTTTGTATAATTCTTCGCTTTAAATTACTCTTGGTCTGCTCAGTTACGTTATCGATCGGAGTGTTGCGCTTTTAGATTTTACGACTTTGATTTACCCACTTTTCTTCAAAGGCTCCTAGTTATAAACATTCTTGCACTACTATACGTACTAAATTTTTTTTAGAGGTCGTAATACCTCGCCACCTCTGTTTTATGACTTAAGCATAAGACTCTGTGTGGTAGGGTGTTACAAAACTTGTATCTCAGATAATGGAAGTGCAACATTCACATCTCATTCAATAAGCATATATACAATCATACTCATCCATAATTCAATAATAACTCAACTATAATTTGGCAATAACTCAGCCATTCGGCTCATAATACAATCCATAACTAGCCAATTTATTAACAATTACAGCCCTTCGGCTCATGGCATATAAAGCACTTCCACCATCATCCTCCGTATCTCATACAATTATCTTTGATCATCATTCATCATTAATTCTCCCCTTACTTCATCCACAAGTTATCAAATTTCCTAGCTCCTTCCCATTGCTAGGCATGCTATAAGGATTTAGGATATAAGGGATGAGAACAGAGGCTTGGGAGTCTGAAATTTGGCTTTGAAAACTCAAAAATCAGTTTTTGATGAAAATGGTGTCACGCGTGTGTATCGCCCATGTGCACGCATGGGAGGCTGAAAACGTAGAGTGACGCATGAGCGTCGCCCATGCGCACGCATGGGAAGCAGAGAGATCAAGTGACGTGTGCGCATCAGCCACGTGTACGCGTGGGTAAGCTTTGTGCTCCTCACACAAAACCAGCACAATACCAGCGCAACTCTCTAGATTTTCTACTGGGCACTTGCATCCACACACCGACGCGTACGCGTCGGCCAGACGCATGCATGGGGAAATAAAAATATGAGTTTGACACGTGCGCGTCGGACACGCGTGAGCGTGGGAGCACGACTTGCCAAAAATTTTACTAAGTTAAAAAGCTGCAGAATTCAAGTTTCAAACCCCAAACTTCCGACGGGCATGACTTTTTTGTTTCAAATGATTTTCCATCCATTCTTTGAACGGCATAAACATCTCGGATCCAATTTTATTTCTAAATAAGTTTGACACAAATTGATGATCTGGGGACTAAGTTATGCCCCGTCAAAGTAAGCCTAAAAACCACATTTTTATACAAAACCACAAAGTTCCATTTTCAAAACAAACCAATTTCAACCCTTTTCAAAACCAACCAAAACATACCAAAAATCAACCTCAAGCCTCCTCCACTCATATGTTAACATTTTTCTCAAAATCATAATCCACCATTCCACCATTTTAACCAATCTCAATCAAATAACTCAATTTTAAACACAATATCATGTCATATATCCTTCCTTATCCCAATTTCCGACAATACCATTTCCAATCAACCATCAATACATACAATCAATATCATCCTCACCATCAACATGGTTTCACCCACAATTCAACATCAACCAATCATTAAGCATATGTCAAAACAAGCATATCTCTCATGCATCATACCATCAAAACATCAATATTCATTAATTACATACATGACCGCACAATTCATCTCAACCATTCAACAACATCAATAATTCAAATCCTATCTTAGGGCCTCTAACCTAAGTTTTCACACCACATTACATTTTAGATACAGGAAACCGAGACCATCCTTAGCCGATTCTCCGCTCAACCCGGAACACCTCCAAATCACTTTTTCACAAGCTCTCAAAGCTTCAACACCTCTAAGAACAGATTTTTAGCACACCAAAATCCTTTTGCAAGCTTTCCAAAACTTCAATCAAGTTTTAATATTCACATAAACACTACCTAAACCACAATTATCACATCTAAACACAATAACTCAATACCCAAACATCATAAACCAACAAATTCCATTAGGGTTGAGAATCTTACCACACCCAAGGATCAAAGAGATAAGATTAAGCCTCTCCCTCAAGCTAGTTGGATCCTATAACATCAAAGAGCCCAAAATCTCAACACTTTTTACCCAAAAATCGAATTTAAGAGCTGAGGAAACTGAACTAAAATCGTGACTTACATCGAGAACAAAGTTGTGGGTTATGTAGAGTTCATCACAATGAACGCGTGGCCGCAAACGGTGCGGCAATCGAAGCTCCGGATCAAAAGTTATGGTGGTTTGAAGATCAAGTGAGAATTAGAACTTTGGAAGAATGTTCTTCCCCCTTTCCTCACACATTTCAGCGTTTTGAAGGTTTAAGAGAGGAGAGAGAGTGCTATTTTAGGGTTTTAAGTTGAGCTTGGTTGGGCCAAGTGTAATGACCCAATTTTCAGTATGTCTAGATCATACCGGAATCTGAGTGCTACCAACTTGTCTTCCTAATTATTATCTATTATTTATCATATGAGCCTGATTCGTTGTTAAAAACGTAGTTAATTTGCGAGGTATTTTTTTTTGAAAATGTTTGGGTTAATAGACAAAATCATTCATAATCAACTCACAACTGATAACAGATAAAATAGTTATAAGCAACCAAACATAAATACATCACAAGCAGCTAGCAACATTCAGTTATCTAGCCTTTATTAGAGTATAGACCTTTAGTTAGAACACCCCTAGATATAGCTAGATAATAACTATATACATATACATATATACAACATCCCAGGTCCTGACCTGTTCAAGAGGTCCCTAAGCTGGCACCTAGGCTAGCCTAGACTCTATACTCACCTAGTCCCTCTAAACTACTAAAGCGAGGGAAAGTACGTTCTAAGTCTTCAAAACTCAAGTTAGGTGGAACGTCATCAAAAGGTAGAACATCATCTGCTACTCCTCTGCACGATCAGACATTGCCATATGACGTCTCTCTGGTACCTCATCAAGTAGCCACACAACAGGAGTCTCGTACATAGGATTTAGGTTAAAGTTCACGTACAAACGGGGTACAGACATTAGCTGGTCTCACAGTATATACATGTAAACAGAGAACGATATTCACCCTAGACTCAGAAGACTATCTAGAGCGGAATCCTCTTTGCAGAACCATCATCAACGAACTACGGTAAGGTACTCTTACTTCCATCTGAAGGGGGAAAGGAGAGAGAAGGGGTAAGAACTGAGGAGTCCTTAGTAGGGTCGGGGTTATTAGTTACGTTCATTAATTCTATGTTGTTTAGCAGACTAATAGCAGAATATAGAGAAGTAGTAAACAGAAGACAGATAAATAGAGAAAATAGAGAAAACAGAAAAAGATCACAAACAGAAGAATACAAGAAAGTAAAACACAGACACAAACACAGAGAATAGAATACAAACAAAGAAAGCATACATTCATGCAACAATCATAATAGAGAAAATGCACAACCAAGTATGATGCATGTCTAGCCCTAGTGCAGGTAATGAGCTCATTTGTCGGTTACATACCCGCTCCCGATGTTACCCGGAGTCCTTTGACCAGGTAAGGCTTCCCTGTTGGCAATGCCCCTCGCAAGAGTCCTTTGACTTGCATGGGGAGCTAGTTAACTTATATCTGCCCAACACACTCACGGTAAGAGTCCTTTGACTTACAGGAGTATATGCTAGTCGTGTGTTCTCGATACCTCTGTAAGAGTCCTCTGACTTACAGAATAGCGTTATAGCTAGGTATCCCAGGGAAGCGCTCTCAGTGGTTGTACCACCATCTATCTGACTGCCTTCACGCAGCAGATCATCACATAATCATTCTCATTATCATCATTCATTATCACTCTCATTATTCATCATCACTTTCACATTCTTATGCAGTACCTCTTTCTTTCTCTGTTCAATCATGCTATACAAACTTTACAGCTTTTACTTTTACAACATCGTAACTCAAACCATTTCTCTTTATCACATTACTCTTTTCTCTTTGTCCTTTTACTCTGCTCTGATTACTCTTTTCTCTGTATCTCTTACTTTTCTCTGGTTATTCTGTTTTCTGTGTTTCTTTACTCTGCTTTGATTTCTCTTCATAATATATGTATTTAAAGCTTATGTAAATTTCGGTATGAATAGTTATCCTGTCCCAAGTATAGGTTCATTAAGTCTATACTGAAACAATTTAACTTTTCATATAATACCTAACCCTAGTCGCAACTCAAGGACTAACTATTTTGCCCTAGTTCGTTCACTAATCTCCGTCTGTTTTTCTGTCATTAAAACTTTACAGACTTTTTCTTCGATTCTTATCTTTTCTTCAAATTTTTATCTTTCATTTATCTTTGCCTCACTAATATGTTCTTACCACTCTCTAAGTGTTTTATGAAGGTAATTATGAGATTATGCGCTTAAGGTTGTCTTTCTAAAGCTTTTACAAAAAACTGTCTTTTCCGCATTATTTTATTATTTTTATTAAAATATTATTTTTAATTAAATATTATTATTTAATATTTTATTATTATTTATTATTTTATTAATATATTTTCGAAAATTACCTTCCTTTAACCTTTTACTTTATAAATTCACTTTTTACCACCCGTAACTTTTAATATTTCTGCTTTAACCACCCTAACTTTCAGAAATTACAAAATAACCCCTCAAACACCAAAATATTTACTTCCTTGCCCCTTCTAAGATCTAAAAGGTGTTCTTCAATGTTCTTCACCACACTCAAAGTGTTCTTCGTGTTCTTCGTATTTTCTTTAGATTCTTTCTCTGTTTTTACCATTTTTCAGTCTTTTCAGCAACCAATTTTTATCATAATTCAAATTAAATTAGCAGCCACTAAAACCCCATCTTTTCTACATGATTTTAACACAAATTGAACCCCAATTTAAGCTCTAGGGTTCGTTTTTCTAGCTGCTCCAAGAACATGAACTTTAAAGCTTGAATTTCATCAAATTTCATCAAAATTTCACCAAATTTTCACCAAGAATCAATCATATATGTAACCAATTTTTAGCACAGCCAAATCATACAACATTCACACAATTTAAACACAAATAATCAAGATTAATTTCATGACACCCTACCTGGTTTTGCTGCTCCTAATTCAGTTAGACTTTCAGGTGGTCCTTAAGCACTTTTTCCTCCTAAATCACATCAAGAACAACTTTAAATCCACAAATCCTCAACTGACCAAATCTCTCTCAGAACGTTAGGAAGGGATATTTCACCTTGGAATTGCTATAAATTAACGTTTCTTGGCCCTCAAGTCAAGTTTAGCATGATTCCTAAGGAAGAACATCAAGAAAACACATGTTTAAGCATGTTTCCTTGAAAACCGAATTGAAGAGGGAGGGAGACAGCCATCTCACCTTATTTCCAGCCTTGATAAGTTACATGGTTATGTAGAGGAAGAAGAGAGGATCATTTTGGTGAAATCGGAGTTTTGATTTGAGTTTTAATTCAGAAGAAATCAAGTTTTGAAGATTAAGTGTTCATGAAAGTTTCTCTCTTTTCTCTCTTGTTATTTTCGTCCAAAATGAAGAAATGAGACAGCCTTGCAGTGTCTTGGGGGTGTCGGGTGAGTTGTGATTGGTTGGCTTGGAGGTGGATTAAAATAATATTAAAATATCTCTGGTGTATAACTACTAAAACTAGGTGTATCGGAACACTTATAAAAACATCTCTAAAAATTATTTTCTGAGCTACTAGCATAAATGACACTAGTAACATATTTATTATGAAAATAAAAGATGTGTAATGAGGCCTTAGCATTGCTAAAGTCATCAGAGAGTGCTGGTGCTAAGCTGCACTAGTAAACTGTGAACCCAGTTAAACCGATTTTCTGTTTTTAACTAAAACTAACCAGGTAACCTTATAATATCATTCAAGAAGCTTCTAATACTCATATAATGATGATATTATCCTATTATCTCTCTTCTCTCATGAATCAAGTCTGGTTTGTCAAATTGAGACTATTTACAAAAAACTGGATCAAAACTCCTAACCGATACGGTTCAAAAACTATGTCCTTCATGACTGCGTTATTGAGCTTGCCTCGGAAAAGGTTCTAGCTTAAAGATGACATAATGACAATGAGGATCGAGATACTTGTTGATATAGAAGAGTTTTCCCTTTACTAATCTTTCGGAGGAATCCGTGCCTTTAGAAAAGATCTCGCGTACTCGAAAATCAGGGTTGTTACACCAAGGGCCCAATATGGGTCCGATTGGCCCAGTTTGACCCGTTCGGTCCAATCTTGGGCCGATTTCCTTAAAATTGGTATCAAAATTCTCGTTTTAATTTCCTCTATCACATTAAGCCATAAATATCACATTTTTAATTTTCAAGAATAAATTCTAATTTATAGATTAATTAGTCATTAATTAACCGGGTTTTACAGATTTTGGTACGAAACTAAGAATTTTTCCGCAGCTGGGAGTTGAACCCGGAAATTCGCATAGTTGAATTTCCCTGAGTGCTACTGTAAATGGTGGAATTTTTAAGTATTTATCTAACAATTATTATTTTTATTATCTTAAACTTTGGTTGATGTTTTGATAGACAAGTTCTAGTATTTGTTATATCATGATATTTTTCTTCAGTTTTGTGTTTATATCAAATTAAATGTAAAAATATATTAAAAATTATTAGTGATACTAAACTTTATTTGATAATAATTTATTAGAGTAAGGTCAAAATTAATATTGTAATGGGAATAACTAAGCATTCTTGTTAACAATGAATAAATTCGTCCGTGCTTCATACAAATGAGTAAAAAAATATAAGACACCAAGAGTTGGATTTTGGTGCAAACTAAAAGTTTTTGCTCAACCGGGAGTTGAACCCAGAAATTCTCATCATTGAATTTGCCTGAGTGCTATTGTGAATGGAGGAATTGTTGAATTTTTATCCAACAATTATTATTTTTATTATCTTAATTTTAGCTTGATGTTTTGACAAACAAGTTTCAGTATTTGTTATATCATGATATTTTTCTTCAATTCTAAAAATAAGTATTTTATTGAAGTAAAATATTTTTCTTCAATTTTATGTTTATATCAAATTAATTGTAAAAATATATTAAAGGTTATTAGTGATACTAAACTTTATTTGATAATAATTTATTGGAGTAAGGTCAAAATTAATATTGTAATGAGAATAACTAACCATTATTGTTAACAATGAATAAATTCATCCGTGCTTCATATAAATGAGTATAAAATTATAACACGGCAAGAAGTTGGATTTTGGTGCGAAACTAAAAATTTTTCCGCAGTCGTGAGTTGAACCCGAAAATTCTCATCATTGAATTTGCCTGAATGCTACTATGGATGGTGGAATTATTGTGTATTTATCTAACAATTATTCTTTTTAATATCTTAATTTTTGGTTGATGTTTTGATAGAGAATTTCTAGTATTTGTTATATCATGATATTTTTCATCAATTCTAAAAATGAGTATTTTATTGAAGTAAAATATTTTTCTTCAGTTTTATGTTTATATCAATTTAAATGTAAAAATATATTAAAGATTATTAGTGATACTAAACTTTATTTGATAATAATTTGTTAGAGTAAGGTCAAAATTAATATTGTAATGCAAATAACGAAGCATTCTTGTTAACAATGAATAAATTCGTCCGTGCTTCATACAAATGAGTATAAAATTATAACACGGCAAGAAGTTGGATTTTGGTGCGAAACTAAAAATTTTTTCGCAGTCGGAAGTTGAACCCGAAAATTCTCATAATTGAATTTGCCTGAGTGCTACTACAGATGGTGAAATTATTGTGTATTTATCTAACAATTATTTTTTTTAATATCTTAATTTTTGGTTGATGTTTTGATAGACAATTTCTAGTATTTGTTATATCATGATATTTTTCTTCAATTCTAAAAATGAGTATTTTATTGAAGTAAAATATTTTTCTTCAATTTTATGTTTATATCAAATTAAATGTAAAAATATATTAAAGATTATTAGTGATACTAAACTTTATTTGATAATAATTTGTTAGAGTAAGCTCAAAATTAATATTGTAATGCGAATAACGAAGTATTCTTGTTAACAGTGAATAAATTCGTCCATACTTCATACAAATGAGTATAAAAATATAAGACGCCAAGAAGTTGGATTTTGGTGCAAAACTAAAAATTTTTTTGCAGTCGGGAGTTAAACCTGGAAATTCTCATCATTGAATTTCCCTAAGTGCTACTGCAGATGGTGGAATTGTTGAGTATTTATCTAAAAATTATTATTTTTATTATCTTAATTTTTGGTTGATGTTTTGATAGAGAAGTTCTAGTATTTGTTATATCATGATATTTTTCTTCAATTCTAAAAATGAGTAATTTGTTGAATTAAAATATTTTTCTTCAGTTTTATGTTTATATCAAATTAAATATAAAAATATATTAAAGATTATTAGTGATACTAAACTTTATTTGATAATAATTTATTAGAGTAAGGTCAACATTAATATTGTATTGGGAATAATTAAGCATTATTATTAATAATGAATAAATTCGTCCGTGCTTCATACAAATGAGTTAACTCGGAAATTCTTATCATTGAATTTTTCTGAGTGCTACTGCAGATGGCAAAATTGTTGAGTATTTATCTAACAATTATTATTTTTATTACCTTAATTTTTGGTTGATGATTTGATAGACAAGTTCTAGTATTTGTTATATCATGATATTTTTCTTCAATTCTAAAAATGAGTATTTTATTGAAGTAAAATATTTTTTTATTTTCATGTTTATATCAAATTAAATGTTAAAATATTTTAAAGATTATTAGTTGAAGGTTGTAGAAGGCTTAGAGAAGGGGGTTGAATCTATGACCTTCTTTTAGTTACTGAACTTAACCCTTTAAAACTAAGTTACAATCTGAATCTGTTTGAACTCAGCAGCGGAAAATTTATGAGACAATTTCATTTTGTCTCATGAATATCAGAAAACAGGACAAAGCAGAGAAGAGAAAAGCTAACACCATCATGTATCCTAGTTCGGTTGCCTTGTGCTATGCAACCTACATCCAGTCTCCACCACAACAGTGATAGAATTTCCTCTATAGTTAAAGTATTATGTACACCAATTTCACAGGATTGACACAATCCTCACACTCAAGTTATACCCTAACTTGATTTTGGCTATGCTAATACTTAAGTCTTCACTCTTAGTGCTAACCCAACTAAGAAAGGGATACCTCACAGGTACAAGATACAAGATACAGACTTACCTAAAGAAATCTGAAATGACTCTACACTTTTCTCTCAAGTGTATCACTCAGCCTCTTTCTACTCATTGGCTTTTACTTGAGCTCTCTCAATATGCCTATTTACTCAAGAAATTACAGAAAGATAAACATTGAAAAGTAAATTACAATCCGTAAAATATGAAGGAGAATGACTTCTTCAACAGCCTCTTTGCTATGTGATAAACCAGATTTACACAACTCTGATTTAGTTCTTCATTCTGGCGGAATGCCTCTTTGAAAGAAAGCACTATCCAAGTTGATGAACTCTCTCAGAGGTGACTTCTCAGAACATAAACCTCAAGAAGACTGGTTATCTCTCTTTTTCTTCTGAATGGTGAACCAACTTCTTTTGTATCTCCTTGAATGTTGCTGAGTTGCTCTCTCCAAGGTCAAACCTTGAGCATTGTGCTTCACCAACTCACTTTTTCACTGTCTTCCATTTTTTTCTCAAATTAGGGACTTTGTTTCTGACCTCCTTAGTTGACCGAAAGCCACAAGTCATCATAAACAAATGTTTCCAATGGTAAAACCCTATCTCAGCCATTGAAAACCAACTTGATCCCCAAGATACACTTGTGACCATGGATGCACAGAAGTGAATAGCAGAGATCACTTTTTCCATTTATCCAAAAATGGTAAAGCAGAAGATTTGAGATGAAGTGAAGAAAGTAAGTTGCATGCAAATGGAAATAAATCACCTTTTAATTTCTGACTCAGTTTAATATGGATTGATGTGGGTGATTAGATCTTTGCTTTATGATTAAGCTTTCTCTTTCTTTCTTCTCTGATAAAATGAGCAGGAAGGAGAAGCTCTCTTTCTTGTGTTTTGTCGCTGACCGACGCAATAAGAGAGAGTGAAGACTTCAATCCTTGCTTAACAACTTTGGGCTTTTAGTGTTTTATAACCCACTTTGTTTCTGGTTTGATTTCCATCATTTTGGGCTGCTGCAACTATATTTCTTTGTTCTAAATTAATTTGAGCTTTATTTGAAAGTGTAGCACACTATGAAAGCTTAAGATTTTTGTTCCATTTATTTGGGCTGTTGCATTATTGAAATTTAGCCTGTATCAGTTAAAACAAAATCATCAAAAGTAATTGGGTAGTTGGCCCAATAAAATTAATGTTTGTCATCATCAATTATGTTAGTTAATTTCTTAACTCAACATTAGTGATACTAAACTTTATATGATAATAATTTATTAGAGTAAAGTCACAATTAATATTGTAATGGGAATAACTAACCATTATTGTTAACAATGAATAAATTCGTCCATGCTTCATACAAATGAGTATAAAAAATATAACAGGAATTTTTCCACAGCCGGGAGTTGAACCTGAAAATTCTCATCATTGAATTTGCCTGAGTGCTACTAAAGATGGTGGAATTATTGTGTATTTATCTAACAATTATTATTTTTAATATCTTAATTTTTTGTTGATGTTTTGATAGACAAGTTCTAGTATTTGTTATATCATGATATTTTTCTTCAATTCTAAAAATAATTATTTTATTGAAGTAAAATATTTTTCTTCAGTTTTATGTTTATATCAAATTAAATGTAAAAATATATTAAGGATTATTAGTGATACTAAACTTTATTTGATAATAATTTATTAGAGTAAGGTCAAAATTAATATTGTAATGGGAATAACTAACCATTATTGTTAACAATGAATAAATTCGTCTGTGCTTCATACAAATGAATATAAAAATATAACACGCCAAAAAGTTAGATTTTGGTGCGAAACTAAATTTTTAATAGCTACCCTTCCTCGCTTTCAGTGTAGAACCTTCAATGGTTGCAGCATTCCGAATGGTTTCTGATGATCACTCCTTACTTTCTCATGCGTCAAACACGCAATCACATGCATCGCCACTTTGTTATTCATTTCTGGCTACTCAAAAAAATCTTCTTTGATTCATGGTATGTTTTGGTAATTTCAGGGTAAATTCGAAAATCCTCTCTTGTCAGCGTCGGACAATAGTTTTTCGTCTCAACTTCCGATTTCGACACAAAATTCTCTCTTGATATCTTCTTGATTCAACAGGCTTCAATACCCTTAGTTGTTCTTTATCACCAATATTGTGCTCCCTAAGTTCTCGACCTTACGATCTCTTTTAATTTGTAATTGGTTCAATTTGACACCTCCGTCTACTTTCTCAACACCCAACTTAAGACCTTAACTTACTTAACAGTTCCTTCTCTATGGTCATCCAAGTAATACTCAGAGACTTCCTGCTCAGGCATCCGTCACCACTTAATGGTGTTGTATTCTCGCACATCCTAAACCCCTTTGATAATGCATCGCAATAATTCTGAGTAGTTAATTAAGTTCGAGTATCATGACTACTGGCACAGAGGTTAATCCTTCTCTTGAGATTCGAAAGCTCTCTTCGCATTCAGGCATTCATACAGACAGTGGATTCTAACGCGTTAACTTATTCATAGGCATTATGGTCGGCAAGAATTTAAAGATCCAAAACTCCTCTTGATGGCGCACACTTACATGTTTCACATTTCGCGTCCAAAAGTCTTGCTCTGAGGAATCAACGTCTCGATAGTTATAGTTAGGATTCATACGTGATACTAATTTAGGCTCGAGTTGATTTTCAAAAAGACATTAAGCTTGAAAGACGAATGAATAATATGAACAGTGTTCGTGAGAAATCAGAAAGAAGTCTTGTATACAGTCAAACGGAGCTTTACCGAAATAATGGAATGCACAAGAAGAGCAACCTAGGTGTGTCTCAAGAAAGAAATTCGAATCAAAACTTGGATGGAAAGAATAAGGTATGTCGAATTAAACAGGTTCTAGTTGATTTTAAGGGAATGCAAATTTTCAAAGGAGAGCGACTCCACACACAGCAAGTCTTTAAGGTTCAAGGATTACGTGATTGTACTAAGACAAGTTCAGGCTTATTCCAAAAGAGACAAGCTTTATACGAGTAAGGAATAGAATCAGAAGAACTATGAATTCGGTTTTTCGAGAAGAAATTCAAGATAGAGTTTTCAATGTAAGCTATAAAAGAAAGGTTAGATTAGGTCACGAAGATTAGTTGGCACACTCTCACTCTTGCGTAGGGTTTCCTGTTGCTGTCTTTCCTCTTCACTTGACATAACCGGCACTTCTCACAAGGAAACACTTAGTTGGACAATTCTCTATTCCAGTACTCCCTTCAACTTGATTCTAAATTCTACCGATTATAATGGTGTCTTCACTTGTGGTGCAATCAATACTGATCCGGCTTTCAGCACTAAATCTATCGCAAACTCACTTTCTCTATGAGATGAAAATTCTGGTACAACTTCAAGAATCACCTTGGAAACTCTCTCGTAATAGGGATTTGGTCTCATCTTCACTCGCCTCTTAAACAATTAATAGCTAAAGGTTGAATCCGTTCCATTCCTCTTCCTCGTATTTCACCATCACTGGGTTTTGAAAAACAGCTCCGCGTAGATCACCATACTTCCAATTCCTTACATATAATCCAACCCGCTTCCGCTGCATCACTTTGATTTTTAAGCTTCAAGAACTTAGCCACTCTTTTAAGTTAAATAAATATCGCTCTGTTTCAATAACAGGAAGTCATTGGTCGATCATTCGTTTAGAAACCATGATTATCATAATATACCGCGTGTTACAATTAGATGTTATATACCAATATCATGGAAGGTAGTTAAAAATTCAGCGACTAGTTTACCATTACCTCAGGTTTGAGAATCAAATTCGGCTGGATCCCGACCTTCTCTATGTGGACAATTCCAAGACATATGCCCTAGTCTCCCACACTTGTAACATACACCTAGTCCAGCCCGGCATGGTCTGCTTGGATGGTACTTTTTGCATCTCGGACACTATAAGTCTTCCGGTTGAGTACTAGTCTACCCTTCTGAATTCGGCCCCTGACGGTTGTCGTTTCTTCGGTCATTGTTCCGGCACAAAGAACGTGAAGTGACATATATAACGACCCCTTTTGAAACTTTGGCTCCTGGATGTAATCTTTGTCTTCTTTCCCTTTTTCTTTGTGAAAGATTCCCGGCGGTCACTTCTTGCCACCACAGTCTGTCTTGAACTCTCTCCCGTTGCTTGACCCGTGTTAACTAATGCTGGATAATTCACTATTTCCACTGGTATCACTGTACTTGGGACATTATTTCTACCTTCATTTTCATTACCACCGTCATTGCCAATTCTAGCTCGTGGTTCCATCCTATCAATCGCTTGGCTACTCGCAGCAGCAACAGCACTAATGGCAACAGCAGCATTCGTCATTGCAGTCATGAAATTGATCAAACTACCTACCGGTATGGTTATCTCATTACCTCTCCATCCTCGCCCTTGATTACGCCCACGACCGCGCCCACGAGACGCCATTTGGTTCCTGTTCTCAATATCGCAAGTCAAGTGCTTCAAAGTTCCAAATGCATGCTCATGAACTTTACGCTATGTATATCAGTCAGATATCCTAAATAGCATATAAACACGATTTAGAGTATGCTCAAAATCATAGTCAATCCATCCCTCAAGCTCTACAGAAACGAATTGCTCTGATACCATAATGTAACACCTACCACGCAGAGTCTTATGCTTAAGTCATAAAACAGAGGTGGTGAGGTATTATGACCTATATATATAATATAGTTGACGAAGATTTATTTTAGGAGCCTTTGAAGAGAAGTTGAAATCGAAGCCGGTAAAACAAAAAGTGCAACACTCACGACACGTAGACTTAAATGGAATAGGATAAGAGAAGCTAGCATGAATATAACCGAAAGAGAATTTCAAGGTACAAATATCAAAGCTCAAGACTCGGCTCGCAAATATAAACCGGCCTGAGCACATAAGTATATATACATATATATAAGAGAACCCAAAATCAGCCCAAAATACAAGTTACAGAACCTATTTCTCCAAAATAACCTCTAAGGGAAAGTTAATACGTCAATACATAAGTAGTGGAAATAAAAGTATCTACATATATACATATAGCCAGAAGTAAAACCTCAAAAGGATAAAGATCTTCGCTATCCGAAGCTTCCAGTATGCCTCAGCGAGGTGCCGCCTGACCTGCATCTGAAAACCACAAATATCGTATGGGATGAGAACCAGAGGTTCTCAGCATAGTAAAGGTGCCACGCATAAACATTTTAACTCTATTTGTTATTCATGCTCAGTTTGCTATTTTGTTATGTTTATTGTTGTGTTTTATTGCAGGTTTCCCTCCTTGATAACAAAAGAGGAAGTATATGGAAAATGAATTGAAAGGCCGCTAAATAATAAGCTATGAATTGAAAGGCTTCTAAATAATAAGCTGCCTCTCTGCTTTGGCTGCTATATGGTGTGAAAATGACTGCTAAATACCTCTATTTTAAAATTGTGAAAAAAACCCACATAAAATTTTCTTTTCCAAGATTTATGCATGATTGTGAAACCTGAACCTTTTCTCTATTTTTGATAGTTCGAAAAATATGTCTAATAGGTAGAACTGTTAGTTGCTTGAGATTATTTTTGTTGTGCTTGAATTTGCTTTCAGGTCACTAAATAAACATACATTCAGGGGAGCTTGATGATCAAAGGACAGGAGGAGTGTCATAAATCATCAAAGGGAAGTTTATGTTCCCAAATATATTTCAATTTATTTTAATAATAATATTTGTCATCAAGAAGAAGATTATTGAGTTTGAAAAACTAATACTTGATTAAAGTGATGAACAAACATTATTAAGTGATTATCAATTGTTTGTGTAATTTGTTTGGTTTAGTGTGCAGGAAAATAAGTTAATCAACTTGGCCCAAGAAAAAAATCATCAAGCCCGCATAAACACACACCTTGGTCCATCATAGCTAAATCTAGCCTCACACAATCCTCTGAACCCAATAAGAAAAGAAAAATAGAGAGCCCAAAACACCTCCAAGCCCATTCGGTGATCCCAAAGCCAAATCCTCACAAATCACTAGGTCACCAACAGAGTAAACAAAATTCAAATTCATTTGATTTCATTTTCAATTCCACTAAACATACTCTCTCTCTTCTCTCTCTTCTTTTTCTTCCTTTCACATCAAAAGGTTAGAACCAAGAAAGAAGAAAATGGAAAGAGCTTAAGCTAGGTTATGGTGAAGAACAAAAAGTTTATTTCCAAATCCAAGGAAGAAAAAGGACTACAATAAAGAAGCAAATCTCATTCGTTCAGAGCATATCAAAAAGCTTATTTCCCTATTTGTGCTACACCTAGGAACCTCGAAGAAATTCACTGAGCCTCAAGCACCAATCTAGCTACAATGGAGAAAGTGAAGTCAAACAAGCTGAGTGGTAAATCCACAGTCTAAAATCAAACTTGGAACCAAAGAAATAATACACGGACAAGATTAAAGGAGCTTGATAAAAAAGGATGAGATAGAATGGGTAAGTTGCATGCAATAGAATCAAAGTTCTCTCTCTTCTGACAATGTCGCTGTGATCTCTGTTGTTGGAGAAGAAGATAGCCATGGGTTTGAACTTGTTCTCAATCTTGGAAGCTTCACTCTTTTATAATAAGGGTGAAAGGCCAAGGGTTAAAGCAAGAGAGAAAGAGCAGAGCATTGTGTTTGGTTCTCATAGCTACCTAAGCTATTCAAAGTTCTTCTCCTTCATGGTTTTCATGTTATATTTTTTTTCTCAGTTTAGTTTGTCTGAATCTCATTGAAAAAGGAAAACATGGTGAGGTTTGTAAGAAAAAACCAATGAGAGGTAAAAGGCGGTGAGTTAAACTTGGAGAAAAAGTCATATGATGTCTCATATTTTTTTGTACATCTTTCTATTTTGTGTCATCATGCTATAGGGATTTCTTTGCAAGTTGGGTTAGCACTTGGCTGTTGAAAGCTAGGTTAAGCCCTAGTCAAATTCAGATTGGGTTAGAATCTGAATTTGTCCCAGATAGGATTGGGTAGATCCTAAGTAGAATTACTGATTGTAATCCATTGAAAGATAATGAAATTTTGTCTCAGTTGAGATGGAGACTGAATGTAGGCTATATTGCACTGGGTAGCTGAACTATGATATATCTGTGTGTAATTCTCTTCTCTCTACTTTATCTCTGTTTCTGTAATTTAGGAGACAAAAAGAAAGTATCTCATATTTTGACAGGAGACAAAAATAAAAAGACCTCCTCAAGTTCTCTTGGTAAAGCACAAGTTACAAGATACAAAAAAGAGGCCAAGATTCAACCCCCCCCCTTTCTTTTAGCCACTGATAACCATCAAAATAGAATTAAAATCAAAATAGAATCAAATCCATCTAATTAATGATTTTCTCTAGCATAATTTCCAATCTTTATCTCCTTGCAATCTTCAATTAATGTCATCAACAATGGGCTTGTGATTGATCTTCCAGAAGGTTGAAAAATTGGAGAGAAGTTGATCTTGAATTGAAATACTGGGAGGAGCATCAAAGCCCGCGTAGTAGGTGGATTGTGTCACGTTATACGTGAAGCAATTTTGGCCTTGGAGTGTTCTTTGTTGGGCTCAAGTACAACATAAACTAGGCTGCATTGTACATAAGCCAATTCCTTCAATTTTTGCCACCCTTTCTCCTTCACGTTGTACGTGGAAAGCACTTCGTGCATACGCACGCTCGCCAGAATTCCCTTGTTGTGCATACGCATGGCTTGCATGCGTATACATAGCTGCTATGTCTTACGTGAAATTGCCCCCGTACTACGTGAAATGGTGAATTATATGTGCTTATGCATACGCACACATGTGTGTGTACGTACAGGTGTCTTTTCTTCCCTTACGTAGTACGTGATAGAGTTCATGTTGTATGCCCTTCACCTTCTTCTTCTAGTGAAATTTCTGTCATTCACAGAAAGCATTCTGCTTGTCACTATTTGTCACAGAGAACTTTCTGTTTGTTGCTCTACATCCTCCTTTCTGTTCTGTTTCTTTCTATATTTCTTCTAAAACTTTCTGTAATCAATGAAATTCAACTATTCAAAGTAATGTTCATTCTAACCTTAAATTCAGTGATTATTTAATAGGAATTCTTTATAATTCAATTGAAATCAAGAAGGAAAAACACTAAAGATGTGGATGCATCACTGGATAAATGTGATTGATTAAATGCTCAAATAGATTATGGCTGCTTTGTGAGACTAATTGATGAAGTTGGTTTGTTTGTGGTTATAAATTGTGATTGGTTTCTTGATTATTTGAAAGTGATTATTTGTTTTAACTCTTGATTATGTTGATTTCTTTAAGTTAGTATTGTTGTGGCAGTGGTTTGATAAAAGCTTGATGGAAATTCTAATTTCTTTTGATTGATGATGTGGGACTAGTTATTAAACAGAATTATGATATATTGAATATCAAGAATCTGGTGTTTTGAAAAGTTTCTAACAGGGGAATTGGTGAATTGTTGAAAATTATAGAATAATGAAAATCGGTACTATTTTCTTAAAGACTAGAAACTTTGTTTTGATGTTAAATTTGATTACTTCAAACTAAAAAATTATGTTTTTTGAAGTTTTAGTGAAATTTAAAGTAATAAAAGTATATTGAAGAAGTAACTTATTTGATTTTGATTAACTATGGAAAGGATTATGTTTTGGGGTGTTTTAGCAAATTTTAAAGTAATTGTTTAAGAATAAGTGATTATGTTTCGATTGAGATTACGATTGGAAAATAAAAATGATTTTGAATCTTTTGGGGGAAGAGTTTTTAAACTTAAAATGAAGTTGAAGTTAGTTTGGGAACTTGGTTACTTAAAATGAGTTTGATTGAATCTCATCACGATAAAAACTTGTTAAATGAGATATCAATGTGTGGGGTTGATGGTTTGTCCTGCCCACGGTGAGGACGCTGGTTTTATCCCGCTAGCGGCTCGAGAATAATTAATCTTGTGATTATGATTGAAATGTGAATATTGACTTGGCAAGGATATGGAAATGATGGTAGGACACTCTCCCTCAATTTATTCCTCCACATTATCTCTTAATTGTGTATGTTGGATGTGAAAAAGGTGGTAAGACACTCTCCCTCAATTTATTCCCCACATTCTCTTTTGATTGTGTTTTGTTGGATGTGGTGAAGGTGGTAAGGCACTCTCTCTCAATGTATTCCCCCACATTCTCTCTCTAGTTGCAAGGTGGAAAAATATTCTCCTTCGTTTTATATGGTACGGCCTCACAAGAGAAGGTGGTAGGACACTCTCTCGATGTATTCCTCCTAGGGATGCGTAACAAAGAGACCATGTCCAAGTTAGCTACTGGATGTGTCGGGTTCTGGCAATAGCCAACACATGAGCTCACGACCAGTAGGACATGCATGCATTATACTGTATTTGTTTGTATATTGCTTGGGATTGTTTGTTTGTTTGTTTGTTTGTTTGTTTGTTTGTTGCTACTTGTGTAATTGAAATATGTGTGATTGTTTATTTGACTGTTTGATCGCTTGTGTTGCGACTATTGGTTCAGGTTTATAGTGAAGTATTGTAATTTTAAGAGATTGACTAGAACATTGACTGGATAGTATATCTTGAAAGAAGTAGAAAGTGAGTAATGTGCCTATGATCGAAATTAAGAAAAGATTCATAAGACAAGCAATAATTACTGCTATAAAACAAACTTTCTTTTATATATATTTCTATGACAATTCTGGAACCCCTCTACTGAGACGTTCGAGTTAGGTTCTCATCCCCCTACAGCCCTATATTTTTTAGGAAATGGATGAGGAAGCCTCAAGGAGTTAGCGAAGTATTGAACGTATTTTATTTATTTTATTATGTTAGATGTTCCCTCGTCTTTGTTATTGTTATTTATATTTTTGTAAAGAAGAATAGGAGTTGTTATTTATAATATATGTTTGTATATTACTTGTATAAGTTATGCTTGTGTGTGTGTGTGTGTATATATATATATATATATATATATATATATATTTGTATGTATATATGTATGTATGTATGTATAAAAGAAAAATATTACCAGTTTCTCAAATAAAAGTCAATAAGGATTACAGATTAATGGTCAAATTAATCCTTGAAAAATAGACCAATCGTCAATTTTGTCTCCAAATGATTTTTTAATCAAATTAGTCCCTCAAATATTTAAAATCAACCATGTTTGTCCCTCCATCAATTGGTTAACAGTTTCTATCAATGATTATTGATGAGCGGATATTTTATACGCTTTTTGGGGTTAATTTCATATAGTTTTTAGTATAGTCTAGTTAGTTTTTAGTTTATTTCCATTAGTTTTTAGGAAAAATTCATATTTCTGGACTTTTCTATGAGTTGTATGTTTTTCTATAATTTCAGGTATTTTTCTGGCTGAAATTGAGGGAGCTGAGCAAAAATCTTATTCAGGCTGAAAAAGGACTGCTGATGCTGTTGGATTCTAACCTCCCTGCACTCAAAGTATATTTTCTGGAGTTACAGAACTCGAAATGGCGCGCTTCCAATTGCGTTGGAAAGTAGACATCCAGGGCTTTCCAGCAATATATAATAGTCCATACTTTGCTCAATGATAGACGACGTAAACTGGCGTTCAACGCCAGTTCTCACCTTCCTCAATCCATGAACGTGTGTCTGACAATTACCTCCGTTCTACATCAGATTGAATGAATATCTCTTAGATTCCTTGATCAGAATCTCCGTGGTATAAGCTAGATTGATGGCGGCATTCATGAGAATCCGGAAAGTCTAAATCTTGTCTGTGGTATTCCGAGTAGGATTCTGGGATTGGATGACCGTGACGCACTTCAAACTCGCGAGTGCTGGGCGTAGTGACAGACGCAAAAGGATAGTAAATCCTATTCCGGTACGACTGAGAACCTGCAGATGATTAGCCGTGCGGTGACAGCGCACTTGGACCCTTTTCACTGGAAGGATGGATGGTAGCTATTGACAACGGTGACCCACCAATAAAATCTTGTGCCAAACTTTAAGTTTGGTGTTTTCTTGTTGATTTTTCTTAAAACTTTCGAAAATTTATTTTGGTTTTCTAAAAATTTTAAGTTTGGTGTTCTTCCTTCATGTTCTTGTGTTCTTGTGAGTCTTCAAAGTGTTCTTGAGTTTTCCTTCTGTCTTGATCTTAAAATTTTTAAGTTTGGTGTTCCTTGGTGTTTTTTCCTCCAAAAAAAAATTTTCGAAAACAAGGAGCATTAGATCTAAAATTTTAAATCGTGTGCTATCTTATTGCTTTTCTCTCTATTTTAAAGCATCTTTTTCAAAAATCAATTTTTTTTTTAAATTCAGATTTTTTTTTCAAAACTTCCTAACCACTTTCTCTCTCCTCAATTTTTTCGAAAATCTTTCACTCATTTTTATTTATTTTATTTTGATTTGTTTTGTTTTCGAAATAAATAAATAAATAAATAAATAAAAATATTTTCTCTATTTTACATCATCTCCCTTTCTCCATCATGGACCTAAGCAGAAATGAACAGTCCAAGAGGACTCTGGGGTCATATTCTAACCCTTCCACTGCTTCATATGGGAGTAGCATCTGCATACCCTCCATTGGAGTCAGTAGCTTTGAGTTGAATCCTCAGCTCATTATCATGGTGCAGCAAAGTTGCCAGTATTCCGGTCTTCCACAGGAAGAACCTACAGAGTTTCTGGCACAGTTTCTACAGATTGCTGACATAGTACATGATAAAGAAATAGATTAGGATGTCTACAGACTATTACTGTTTTCATTTGCTGTAAAAGATCAAGCTAAGAGGTGGTTGAATAACCAACCTAAGGCCAGCATAAGGACATGGAAACAGCTGACAGAAAAATTTCTGAATCAATACTTTTCCCCAAAACGGATGACACAGCTAAGGCTGGACATCCAAGGCTTTAAACAAGGAGATAGTAAATCTCTTTATGATGCCTGGGAGAGATACAGAGAGATGCTATGAAAATGCCCCTCTAAAATGTTTTCAGAGTGGGTTCAGTTACACATCTTCTATTATGGGCTTGCTGAAGGAGCTCAGATGTCTCTAGATTACTCAGCTGGTGGATCTATCCACATGAGAAAGACAATTGAAGAGGCTCAAGAGCTCATTGATACAGTTGCCAGGAAT
>NC_029786.2:28523816-28529316 GCF_000816755.2 Arachis ipaensis | reverse complement strand
AGCTGACAGAAAAATTCCTGAATCAATACTTTCCTCCAAAACGGATGACACAGCTAAGGCTGGACATCCAAGGCTTTAAACAAGGAGATATTGAATCTCTTTATGATGCCTGGGAGAGATACAGAGAGATGCTAAGAAAATGCCCCTCTGAAATGTTTTCAGAGTGGGTTCAGTTAGACATCTTCTATTATGGGCTTGCTGAAGGAGCTCAGATGTCTCTAGATTACTCAGCTGGTGGATCTATCCACATGAGAAAGACAATTGAAGAGGCTCAAGAGCTCATTGATACAGTTGCCAGGAATCAGCATCTGTACCTAAGCAGTGACCCTTCCATGAAAGAAGAGGTTAAAACAGCAACTGTTGAACTCAGTCCTGTAAAACAAGCTGCTGAATTCAATCAGCAATTGGACTTTCTAACAAAGCAGATAGCCGAATTCAAAGATAGACTACAAGAGACAAGGATGGCTAATATACATATGGAAGAACAGTTTAAGCAAACAAAGCAGCAGCTATCAAGGCAAATAACAGAAGAATGCCAAGCAGTTCAATTAAGAAGTGGGAAAATATTAAATACCCCACCTCAAGGCAGCAAAAAGCTAAGAAATGAGCAAACCACCCAAAATTCACCTGAGGACAGTAAGAGCCTAGGGAAAAGTAATTCTGGAACTAAAATGCCAGAAATTTGGTGGAAGGCTAGCGCTGAACGCCCAGACCATGCTCAGGACTGGCGTTCAATGCCAGAAAAAAGGCAGGACTGGCGTTCAATGCCAGAAATAGGCAAGGATCTGGCGTTGAACGCCCAAAATGGGCACAGTTCTGGCGTTCAGACGCCAGGAACGGACAAGGAGTTGGCGTCTAACGTCACTCTAGTTTCTAACTCTGGCACTCAATTGCCAGTGAGGGATCAGACACACACAAATGCTGATAGCAACCCCTCTAAAAAGGCTTCTTCAACCACTTCTGTAGGTAATAAACCTACATCAACTAAGGTTGAAGAATATAAAGCCAAGATACCTTATCCTCAAAAACCCTGAAAAGAGGAGCAGGATAAGCAATTTGCTCGCTTTGCAGATTATCTCAGGACTCTTGAAATAAAGATTCCATTTGCAGAAGCACTTGAGCAAATACCTTCTTATGCCAAGTTCATGAAAGAGATCTTGAGTCATAAAAAGGATTGGAGAGAAACAGAAAGAGTTCTCTTCACTGAAGAATGCAGTGCGGTCATTCTAAAGAGCTTCCCTGAAAAGCTTAAAGACCCTGGGAGTTTTCTGATACCATGTATATTAGAAGGTCAATGCACCAAGACAGCTTTATGCGATCTTGGGGCATGCCAATGTTAAGGCAATCAGAAGCTTTCTGGGGCATGCAGGATTCTATAGGAGGTTTATAAAGGATTTTTCAAAAATCGCAAAACCTCTAAGCAATCTGCTAGCTGCTGACACGCCATTTGTGTTTGACACAGAGTGCCTACAGGCGTTTGAAACACTGAAAGCTAAGCTGGTCACAGCACCAGTTATTTCTGCACCAGACTGGACATTACCATTTGAGCTAATGTGTGATGCCAGTGATCACGCCATTGATGCAGTGTTGGGACAGAGGCATGACAAGCTTCTGCACATCATTTATTACGCTAGTCGCATTCTAAATGATGCCCAGAAGAATTACACAACCACAGAAAAAGAATTACTTATAGTGGTTTACGCCATTGACAAGTTCAGATCATACTTAGTAGGATCAAAAGTGATTGTGTATACTGATCATGCTGCTCTTAAATATTTACTCACAAAGCAGGATTCAAAACCCAGGCTCATCAGATGGGTGTTGCTTCTGCAAGAGTTTGATATAGAAATAAGAGACAGAAAAGGGACAGAGAACCAAGTGGCTGATCATCTGTCCCAGATAGAGCCAGTAGAAGGGACGTCCCTCCCCTCTCTTGAGATCTCTGAGACTTTTCCGGATGAGCATTTATTTGCCATTCAGGAAACACCATGGTTTGCCGATATTGCAAACTATAAAGCTGCAAGGTTCATATCCAAGGAGTACAACAGGATACAAAAGAAGAAATTAATTACTGATGCAAAGTACTACTTGTGGGATGAACCCTATCTCTTTAAGAGATGTGCAGACGGAATAATCCGTAGGTGTGTGCCTAGAGAAGAAGCACAGAGGATCCTATGGCATTGCCATGGATCTCAAATATGGAGGCCATTTCGGAGGTGAGCGAACAGCCACCACGGTCCTCCAATGTGGCTTCTATTGGCCCACACTCTATAAAGATTCCCGAGAGTTTGTACGTAACTGTGACAGTTGCCAAAGAGCTGGTAATCTGCCTCATGGTTACGCCATGCCTCAACAAAGAATCTTGGAAATTGAGTTGTTTGATGTATGGGGAATTGACTTCATGGGACCTTTCCCACCATCATACTCAAACACTTATATTCTGGTGGCAGTTGACTATGTATCAAAATGGGTTGAGGCCATTGCCACACCCACCAATGATACTAAAACAGTGCTGAAGTTCCTCCAGAAATATATCTTTAGCAGGTTTGGTGTCCCTAGAGTACTAATCAGTGATGGGGGCACTCACTTCTGCAATAAACAGCTTTACTCTGTCATGGTTCGGTATGGAATTCGCCATAAGGTGGCTACTCCAGATAATCCACAAACTAATGGGCAAGCTGAAGTCTCTAACAGAGAATTAAAGAGAATCCTAGAACGGACAGTAAGTACCCGTAGAAAGGATTGGGCACGGAGCTTGGATGATGCTCTGTGGGCTTACAGAACAGCATTCAAGACCCCTATAGGGACCTCTCCATACCAACTTGTGTATGGTAAGGCATATCACCTGCCCGTGGAACTGGAACATAAAGCCTACTGGGCAACCAAATTCCTAAACTTTGATGCCAAATTAGCAGGAGAAAAAAGATTGCTCTAGCTAAATGAGCTAGAGGAATTCAGATTCACAGCTTTCGAAAATGCCAAGCTTTATAAAGAGAAATCAAAAAAATGGCATGACAGAAAGCTGTCATCTAGAATCTTTGAGCCAGGACAGAAGGTTCTGCTGTTCAACTCTAGACTCAGGCTATTCTCCGGGAAATTGAAATCCCGGTGGAGGGGACCATACGTGATAACAAGTGTATCACCATATGGTTATGTGGAGCTTCAAGATATTGATTCTGATAAGAGGTTCATTGTCAATGGACAGAGAATCAAGCACTATCTTGAAGGCAACATTGAGCAAGAGTGCTCAAGGCTGAAGCTAGACTAAAAGCTCAGCAAGGTCCAGCTAAAGACAATAAAGAAGCGCTTGCTGGGAGGCAACCCAGCCATGGGGCATCAATCTTCTAAGCATTTTGCCCTATTTTTATTTTTATTTTTATTTGTTTATATAAAGTTCACTGACACTAAGGTAAAGAATCAATTGCATAAATTCACAGGGTTACAGAAGGAATCTGCATTCAAAACAGAGAAAAAGAGCTCACTGGCAAGAAAACGCCAGTGAAGGTCCATTTTGGGCGTTCAGCGCCCAAAAGGGGCATCCAGTGGGCGCTGAACGCCAGAAAAGATAGCTATCTGGCGTTCAACGCCAGAAAAAGGCAACAACTGGGCGTTGAACGCCCAAAACAGGCAGTGTTTGGGCGTTCAAACGCCAGGATGGCGGGGAGGAGGTAAATTCATTTTTTCTTCATATTTTTCATTTTAATCTTAATTTTCATGCTTCAATTCATGATTTCTTGCATAAACATGTTAAGAACCCTAATTTCTAAAATCCCTAATTTCTAAAAACCCTACCTTAAAAATATCAAATATATCTTAATCCATAAGCACAAACCCTCTTTTGCAAATTTAATCCAACTCTTTTTCAAATTTTCAAAACAAATCTATTTTTTTCAACTAATATCTTTTTCAAATCTCCCCATTATCTTTTTCAAAATATAGATTTATCTTTTTTCAAAAATTTTTCATATCTTTTCAATTTTAAACTATATCCTCTCTTATCATATCTTCTATCTTATCTTTTCCAAATCAATCTTTTTATCATATCTTTTCAAAATTTTCGAACCCACCCCCCTCCCTTTATATATGGGTTCGGCCTCCACCCTCCTCCATCAACAATTGCACCTAGCTCTCCTTCTATCCCTCTCCTTTATTTTCTTTTGCTTGAGGACAAGCAAACCTCTAAGTTTGGTGTGTTTATCCGTGATCACTAAGAGCATGGCTCCTAAGGGAAAACAACCCACTTCAAGAGGCAAGAAAGAGAGCGTTCCAAAACCACTTTAGAATCAAGGGAAGTTCTTATCTAAAGAACATGCAGACCATTATTACTAAATAATGGGTCTAAGATCAGTGATCCCAGAAGTTAGATTCGATCTGAAAGAAGATGAATACCCGGAGATCCAGGAGCAAATTCGAATCAGGAACTGGGAAGTCCTAGCTAATCCTGAAACGAAAGTGGGGAGGAACATGGTCCAGGAGTTCTATGCTAATATGTGGCAAACAGACAAGCAGAAACTATCTGGGACTGCTTTCTATGACTATCGGACCGTGGTCAGAGAAAAGATTGTTCATACCCACCCTGACAGGATCAGGGAGATCTTAAAGCTACCTCAGCTGAAAGATGATCCAGACTCCTTCAACAGAAGAATGATGAGAACAGACAAGGGTCTGGACAAGATTCTAGAGGATATCTGTATCCCTGGAGACGCTGGAGTAAGGATGGGAATAACTGAGTATATCTCAGTTGAGAAACCAATCACCAAAGCATCAATGGAAAAACAACAAGTACAGGACGATCCTATCAAGAAGAAAACACAAGAATTTCTCCCAGAAATCCCTCAACCTGAATATTAGGAGTATCTTGAGACGTCTGTTACCAAGATACGGGAGGCTATGGAACAAATAATAAAAGAACAGAAGGAACACAGTCAAATTCTTACCTATTTGTTTAAAGAACAAGAGGAGCAAGGGCGTGACTTAAGGGAATTGAAGCGCCAGAAGTTATCTCTTGAAGGACCAAGTACCCCACAGATCAGAGGAACATCCACTTCCCAGAATAAAGGTTGTTAAATTCCAATTTCTGCTTTAACTCTGTGATAGTGGCATTATAGAAGTTCACCTTAGGAGTCATATAGTAGTAATTAGTATCTATTTTGATTTTATCTCCAATTAAGCCATAGTTTATTTTTCTCATCATCAGCAAACATGAATAAAATAGTAGATCTTTTGAATAAGAGGCAATAAAATTTCGAGTTTTTAATAAGAGAAATTCTAATTAGCTACATGTGGTGGCAATACTTTCTGTCTTCTGAATGAATGCTTGAACAGTGCATATGTCTTTTGAATTTGTTGTTTAAGACTGTTAAATATGTTGGCTCTTGAAAGAATGATGAACATGAGACCTGTTATTGATAATCTAAAAAATCATAAAAATGATTCTTGAAGCAAGAAAAAGCAGCAAAAAAAAAAGCCAACAACCCTTAAAACCAAAAGGCAAGGGCAA
>NC_029786.2:28506597-28523758 GCF_000816755.2 Arachis ipaensis | reverse complement strand
TGATGAGCGGATATTTTATACGCTTTTTGGGGTTAATTTCATATAGTTTTTAGTATAGTCTAGTTAGTTTTTAGTTTATTTCCATTAGTTTTTAGGAAAAATTCATATTTCTGGACTTTATTATGAGTTGTGTGTTTTTCTGTAATTTCAGGTATTTTTCTGGCTGAAATTGAGGGAGCTGAGCAAAAATCTGATTCAGGCTAAAAAAGGACTGCTGATATTGTTGGATTCTGACCTCCCTGCACTCAAAGTGGATTTTATGGAGTTACAGAACTCGAAATGGCGTGCTTCCAATTGCGTTGGAAAGTAGACATCCAGGGCTTTCCAGCAATATATAATAGTCCATACTTTGCTCAAGGATAGATAACATAAACTGGCGTTCAACTCCAGTTCTCTGCCCAATTCTGGCGTCCAGCGCCAGAAAAGGATTAAAAGTTGGAGTTCAACGCCAGAAATGGATCCAAACCTGGCGTTGAACGCCCAAAACAGCCTTATGCACGTGAATTGTTTAAATCTCAGCCCCAGCACAGAGTGCTGGGCGTAGTGACAGACGCAAAAGGATAGTAAATCCTATTCCGGTACGACTGAGAACCTGCAGATGATTAGCCGTGCGGTGACAGCGCACTTGGACCCTTTTCACTGGAAGGATGGATGGTAGCTATTGACAATGGTGACCCACCAACACACAGCTTGCCATAGAAGGACGTGCGTGCGTGAATCAGAGGATAGAGAAAAGCAGAGATTCAGAAGACAAAGCATCTCCAAAACTCCAACATATTCTCCATTACTGCATAACAAGTAACCTTTAACCCATGCTCTCTTGTTCATTCGCAATTCAACTGATAAATATAATTGACTTCCTGACTAAGAATTGCAAGATAACCATAGATTGCTTCAAACTAACAATCTCCGTGGGATTCGACCCTTACTCACGTAAGGTATTACTTGGACGACCCAGTGCACTTGCTGGTTAGTGGTACGAGTTGTGAAAAGTGTGATTCACAATTCGTGCACCAATTATCTACATGGAACATCAAGTGACAAGTCAGATGACAGCTAATATGTACAAATGAAAGCTAACAAGATATGTTTATGATCGTAAATCAAATTAGTCCTTATTCGTATAAACCCTAACCCCAAAATACCTATAGACATTTATTCCTGCACCAGTACTTATTAATTTCTTATAAAGGAGAGAGAGAGAGAGAGAGAGAGAGAGAGAGAGAGGAGAGAAGGGGAGAGCCATAAATAGTGTAGCACCATCATATTCTTCCTTGTAGTAAATAATTGTCCCCTTTAAAAAACTAAACTTAATTCTAATGTCCCACTTTCAAGAGTAATAGAAAGCAAGGGATCTATCAAGTTCTCAAGAAACAACAACAAGCAAGGTGAAGAGACTTCACATAATCCAAATTTACCTTCACCAAACATAAAGAATCCCATAGAATCATTACCTTATGATTCTCCTTTTGCGTTCCTACCTTCATCAACATTTGTTTCGGTATTGCAATCACCCTATATATCTCTAAGGGCCATAACCCCAAATGCACCTAAAAAACAGAGCACACACAGGTTTATAAACTTCTAACAAATTAATGCAACAACAAACTTAATCAATCAAAATTCTAACATTACCGCTGGCGCAAAAAACCCAACTTGGACCCCTTATGTAATACCCTATCACCCTAAGCCTTACCTTTAGCCGTAAAGCGAAGGATGACAAAGTGCCACGAAAGTTCTAATGCTCATACAGTAATATATATGAAAGGAAGTAATAATACTAGAAGCCCGATGAAGAATAAAACTCGAAGATGTAGAAAGCAGAGATACAAAAGCGCGAAGTATTATACACGATCTAAAGCGTAAAGGTACAAGAGATACATGATACATTTATTAAACAAGAGAGGTATATATATGACATACAAAAGTGAACTAGTCATAGCCTGCAAACTTTAGGCCGGCTAGATCAACAGAATACAACAAAATTTTTCAAATAAACAGATACATCCTGTCTCTCAAAATAAGCCTCTAAGGCAACAAGTGTCATATACAAAAGTGAGAGATATTACATCAAAATAAACAGAATATAGGAGATAAAAGTGATCCTCCGCTCTGTCACCATCCCGCAAATTCACCGAGGTGGGTTGCGACCTACATCTGAAAAACAACAACAACATATGGTATGAGAACCGAAGGTTCTCAGTATGGTAACAGTACCCAATAGATAAGATATAAGGTTCCGAGATGTCAAAGGCAATTCTAGAACTTCTCACATGCATAAGATTCAAACTTAAAGTAAACTTAAACCATAGAAGGGTTATCTATCTTAAGGGATTTCTAACTAACATAAGCACCACTGTCCCACAGCCTTCAACAGCCTAACCTCCATGCAATCCCATCGCCACCGCCTATTAAGCCTCTTCAATCCCAGTAGAAAGCACAAGTAAATGTAAACAAGTAAAGCACAGGTAATATACATTTATAGCAAGTAATTCAGGAAGAATGTAAACATGTTATACAATTAGGCACTGAAAGCAAGTAAGCAAAGCAAACAAACATATATAAGATACACATGATGAATGTCTGTCCTATTGGCCGTGATATCACTTGTCGGTTCAACTGCCAACCCGACATATCCCCTCAGGATGTAGCCTTTTGGTCATGAATAATTGGTACCCAGGGATATAGTCCTTGGCACACTATCCATGGATATAGTACCCGACACACTCTTGTGACCCAAAAGGATGCGAGCAGGATACTCAGTCTCAGACCTCACATCTCAACGTAAGTGGGATTAACCACCATCCTTACACCGACTTCGAGACCTCAACAAGCGGGATTAACCACCGTCCTTGTCAGGTGCATAGCGACTCATCAATCTCAATATATCAATAGTATAGAATCAGTCTCAATGATCACTGCTCATAGCACAAGTTTATTAGTACTCATCTCATTACAATAATTCATTTTCAAGTCTTAAACTTATCATCAATTCTCAATATATTATCATCTCAACACTCTGCCAATCCACTCAAGTCAGTCCATCCATAGAACTTGCCAAACCTAAGTCTCCGTCTTCTAATATCATACAGAAAATATCCAATTTAAGTTACCTAAATCACTTTCACTAACCTCAAAGCCTAATCACTAGCTAAAAGCCTTAAATACAGATTAGAAAAGTTTAGAAAACTAGAAGAACCATTAAAATGTAAAAAAAAATAAGTTTTTAGTAAAACAGGGGTCATGCGTATGCATGCCCCTGTCTGCATACAGACGGGTGAATATATGGCAAAGTTGCGTACGCATGCTCCATTTGCGTACGCGAGTCCTCAAAATAGAACGGGAGACTCGCGTCGCATACAACATACCGCGTACGCATGCCTGTGCCGCGTACGCGAAGGTTCTTGGTAGCGGCCGATCCCTGCCTCGCGTGTAATAGTTCGCGTACGCATGCCTTAAAAACCTTGGAAAATTTTAAAAGTTGTAGAATTCAGATTTTTGCACCGAACTTTAAATGCGCATTACTTTTTTTATTTTAAAACATTTTTCATCCGTTTTTTGAATGTTTTAAACCTCTCGGGCCCAACTTTCATTTAAATCAAGTTTCATCCAAAATGAGGCTCCGGAGCACAAGTTATGACTCGACAAAGTTGTTTAAAAATCAGTTTCTACCAAAATTTGCAAAACCTCTAACTTTCAAAACTCATAATGCCAATTCAAGTTATCCACAGCCTAAACAATCCCAATTTAACCCAAAAGCCATACTAAATATTTTTCAACCATTTCTCAATTATACGACTATCTAGACCATATAATTCTCACTCAATCCTTTCAACAATTCTTCCTCAAAATTACCAACCTCAACAATATCAATCCAAACCTCAATCATACCATTTTCACGTCATTCTAATCTTTATAATAATTATTTTTCAACATATCATCATAAGCATGCTTCAAGACATATAATTTATTCAATCTCCATCAAAATACATATACCACTGACGGGCGAAAAGTTACCGATTAAGAATTTATAATAAAAGTAGCGTTGCAAGTACAGTTCTTAACCGACGAAAATTCCACTATCAATTTAAAAAGAGTTGTCACAATTTAAGAATAAAATACTGGGAGTAGAATTCCCAGGTCGTCTCCCAACGAGTTGACAAAAGAGTGCAATTTATTGGTCAGGAATTTTCTAAGAAATTTTAGAGTTGGAGAACGGAAGAATAAAATGATTATTAATTAAAGCAATAAAAATTAACAAGAGGTTTTATATATTTGAAATAGAAAGCCTTGACTGGGAGAAGATTAATCGGAATTTCTATCCTTGTTGAAATTCCTCAAGTATAATAGTAAGAGGTTGTTATTCTACTTAGTTATCCTTTACTTAATAAAGGAAAGTTAAGTAACTAACCAACTCTGATTCACAAGTCCTAATCCTCTCCTAAGGAAGAATTAGAGTAAGTAACTAGAGAGTCAGCCAACAACTTTCAATTACAAATTAACACTTGAGTATTCCAACTCAAGGGTCTCCTGTTAATCAACTCCCAAGTCAAGTTGGGAGTCTACTCCATTGACATGAGTGCCATTTTCATAAACATGTAAAAGGGGTAGATGGAAGACATGGTAATTCAAATAAAGTAATAAAAGAAAATTAATTAAAGGTAAAAATAACTCTTTGCATTAATACTTTCCAAAATCAAAGATATCCATATATAACTCTGAACAAATTGAATGAAAAACAAAAGAGTAAGGAAATAAGAAAGCTAACTGTAATGGCAAAGACTTCAAACGGAGGTAGTAACTCTTCTCAATATCCAAATCAAAAAAACATAAAACTAGAAATCTATGAATATGAAGAACCCTAGAGGAAGTAGTAGTTTTCTCTCTCTAAGATTCAAAACTAAAAACTACAACTGTGTAAAAATGAATGTGTGTTGAGTCTCTGCTTGCCCCTTGGCTCTAGTCTGTGTTTCTAGGCCAAAAACTGGGTCCAAAACCAGCCCAAAATCGCCCCCTGCGTCTTCTATGATTTCTACACGTGGCGCACGTCATGCGTATGCATCGATGGTCTTCTGTGCGTGTCACGCGTATGCGTCAGTCACGCATACACGTCGCTGTGCAACTTCGCTTGTCACGCGTATGCGTCAGCTACGCGTACGCGTCGCTGTGAAAAGCTCCAAGTCACGCGCACGCGTGAGCCATGCGTGCGCGTCGATCTTCGTTGGTCATCTCCTTTATTTCTTGTGTTCCTTCTATTTTTGCAAGCTTCCTCTCCATCCTCTAAGTCATTCCTGCCTTATATAGCCTGAAAACACTTAACACACAGATTACGGCATCGAATGGTATAAAAGGACATTAAAAATTGACAATTTAAAGGCTTAGGAAGCAAGTTTTCAACCATAGAACAAAATTGGGAAGGATTTGTAAAACCATGCAAATTATATGAATAAGTGTGCAAAGAATTGATAAAAAAAAACCACTCAATTTAGCACAAGATAAACCATAAAATAGTGGTTTATCAACCACAAACACAATTCAATCAACCATTCATTTAATCCAATCCTATCCTAAGGTCCACTAGCCAAAGTTTCACAAAACATTACATATTAACTAGAGAAAACCGAAATCATACCTTGGCAAAATCTCAACATGCTCAATATACCCAAGAACAATTCCAAACAAGCCTCCAAACTCGATCTCAATGCTCCAAATAGCCAAAACAACTCCAACAATCACCAATGCTCAAGCTAATATCACATAATTCATCACAATTAATACTAAGGTTCACAATTACACTAAATCACAAGGGTTACACGATAGCTTACCTGACCCATAGCAAATTGGGATGAAACCCAATAATTTTTCACTATTAGATGGTACCTAAACAACCAAAATCACAAAATCTATTCAACAACTATACCCAAAAATGCAAAATCTGTTAGGGTAGAAGAAAGGAGTATGAAATACAAGTTCTTACCAGTAATGCTTGCTAGAAATGACGAACTTGGCGAGAGATTTGCGTGGCCACAAACGGCACGCAAATCAGAACATCGTAGCTCAAGTTATGAGTGAAACAAGATAATGATGAATAGTGTTTCTTCCTCTCTTCTCTCACCCTTGTTTCTACCCTCTCTTTGAGTGTAATGAGCTTAATGGCCTTCATTTACACTCTTATATATTGGGCTTGGGCCCCAACCTGGGTCCGATCCAACCGTTTAGCGTTTCTAGTACGTTTGGACTAACCTTGGGATCAAAACCTTTAGAATTAGCGCCCAGCTTTCAACTTTAAATATTTTTCTAAGTTTCTCTGTAGTTTTATTTTCTCACTTGCAGTACCAAACAGTACCGGTTAATTTACCGGTACGTATTTTTATGCAATTTTTTGCAGAAATTACATTTTTCCACTTGAAAAAATTCACTGAATCCAAATCTCACTTTTAAATTTTTAAATTAAGATGTCTAAATTTTTGAACTTATTTCGGACAATTAATTTATTATTTTATTTTAATTAAACAGTTAATAATCTCAGGTTCTTACACCTTATTATTCAATATGCAGATTGAGGATACCAAACAAGGACTGAAAAAAGAGGGAGAGAAAACGGTTACTGATAAACCAAAATTTATGGTTTATCTTGTGCTCAATTGAGTGGTTTTTATCAAGTCTTTGCACACTCATTCATACAATTTGCATGATTTTACAATTTCTTCCTAATTTTGTTCTATGGTTGAAAACTTGCTTCCTAAACCTTTAAATTGTGTATTTTAATTCCCATTTACACCATTTGATGCCGTGATCTGTGTGTTAAGTGTTTTTAGGCTATATAGGGCAGGAAAGGCTTAGAGGATCGAGAGGAAGCTTGCATAAATGGAAGGAGCACAAGAAATAAAGGAGACAACCAGCGAGGAGCGACGTGCACGCATGGCTCACACGTGCGCGTGAATTGGAGATTTGCACAGCGACGCGTGCGCGTACTTGACGCGTACGCGTGACACGCGAAGAAGACCATCGACACATACGCGTGACATGCGCCACGTGCAGAAATTGCAGAAAATGCTAGGGGCGATTTTGGGCTGAGTTTGGACCCAGTTTTTGGCCCAGAAACACAGACTAGAGCCAGGGGACAAGCAGAGACTCAGGATACATTCTCATTCGCATAGTTTTTAGTTTTTTCTTAAAGAGAAATCACTACTTCCTCTAGGTTTTCTTCACATTCATAGTTTTAGAGTTTATGCTTTGGATTTGGATATTGAGAAGAGTCACTACCTCCGTTGAAGTTTCTACTATTCTAGTTTGTTTCCTTATTCCCTTACTCTTTTAATCGCCCATTAACCCTGTTCAGATACGTATGTTTATGATTTTGAGATTTATTAATGCAAAGAACTATTTTTACCTTTAATTGATTTTCAATTATTATTTTATTTAGTTTATCATGTCTTCTTTTCTTCCCCTTTTTATCGTTTATGAAAATTGTATATATGTCAATGGAGTAGACTCCCAACTTGACTTTGGAGTTGATTAAAAGGAGACCCTTGAGTTGGAATGCTCAAGTGTGATTGGGAACTGGAAGTTGTTGGCTGGCGCTCTAGTCACTAACGCTAATCCTTCCATAGGAGAGGATTAGGACTCGTGAATTGGAGCTAGTTCAGTTACTTGACTTTTCTTTATTCGGTAAGGGATAACTAAGTAGAGACAACAACCTATTACTATTACACTTGGGAGAATCCAACAAGGATAGAACTTCTAATTAATCTTCTCCCAGTCAAGGCCTTTTATTTTAATACATAAAACCTCTTGTTAATTTCCAGTACTTTAATTTATTATTATTTTAATTTTTCGTTCTCCAACTCTAAAATTTCTCAGATAATTCCTGACTAATAAAATAGCACTTTTTTGTCAACTCGTTAGGAGACGACATGGGATTTCTACTCCCAGTATTTTTATTTTAAATTGTGACAACCCTTTTAAATTGATACGCGGAATTTTCGTCGGTTAAGAACTGTACTTGCAACGTTGTTCTTATTATAAATTCTTAATCGGCAATTTTACGCATGTCAGTTACCTCTCACGCCCGGTGATAGTGCCTCCCCACGGTGGCTCGATGGTGGTCTCTCACGGGCGAAGATTGCAATCGCTATCACTCTCACTCACATGTCACCGATAACACCATGTTCTTATCTTTGATTAGAGCTCTGTCGCATGTCTCTCTTCTTGTTTTGTATGAAAGAGGAAGAAAGAGTGACATAGTGGCTGAAAATGGGATGAGATGAAGAGAAACGACGTCATTTTGGTTCAAGCCCTATTAATAACCAAAACAACGTCGTTTTGATATGTGCTAATTTGTCGTTTAACGATCCACGTGGCAAAACGTTAATGGAAATTGTTAACTAAATGACGGAGGGACAAACGTGATTGATTTTAAATTTTTGAGGGACTAATTTGATTAAAAAAATCATTCGGAGATGAAATTGGCGCTCGACCCATCTTTCATGAACTAATTTGACCATTAACCCTATTATTATACTTATAGAAGTCGTCGTAATATCCTCGATATCAGAATGGTACAGTCGAAAGCATGACATTCTAGTGGTGAGGGTGTTACACTTTGAGTTCCTATATAATGTTTATGACGCAAAAGCTGATGTAGAGTTACCTTTTATGACAAGTGGATCATAAATAGGGATTTAGATGAGTTCCCTATTGGAGATGGTCTAAGTCTTTAGCTTGTCCAGCGTATCATAGTCAGTAGTGCAAAAAAAAATCAATTATCCCTGTAACAAAAGAATAACGACAGAATACTATATTTTAAAATAATTATCATTTAGTAAATAGTTTGCAAAATATTGGCCGGTAAATAAAATTCTTGAATCCATAGTTATCAAATTTGGTCTGCATCAGTCGAACCGAAAATCTGGTAATCTAGTCATTAATTCAGGTTGGATAATCATTTGAATTGGTTAAACAATTAATCTAGTCAAATTTAGTCAAATTTGATAAAAATTGATCAAATTCGACCAAAATCTGTTAAAACGGACCTGATCAAATCCAGTAAAATCCAATTAAATTAGAAAATAAGTTATTTTGTATACATGATATTTTATTAAATGTATTATATAAATAAATTAAATTATNNNATCTAATAAATAATAATTTAATAATTTGACCAATTTAATTACAAATAAAGCTCTATATTCAAGCAAAATCCTTATTCAAGTTTATCTAAGTTGTTGTAACAACTTTTCAAATCACGCGCTCCTTCTCCTTCTCCTTCTCTGTTGCTTTCTCCTTCTCCTTCTCCTCCTTCTCCTTCTCCTCCTTCTCGTATTTCTTTTTCTTCTTCTTCCAATTTTGTGCAGGTTCTTCTTCTTTCCTTCTTCTTCGTCTCCTCCTTCTTCTTCTTCTTCTTCCAACGAAGTACACGTAGACTTCTTCCAAATTTGCACACGCAGACTTCTCCTCCTCTTTCTTTAAATTTGCACGTGCAGGTTTTTCTACTTTCCTTCTTCTTCTCCTCTTCTTTCTTCTCCACCTCTTAAAGATTATCAATTCAATTCAATTTAATTCAGAACACATGCGTCCATTCAATTCAAAACAATTCAATTCAATTCATAATGAACCGAACATGTTATTAAGGTGAAACAATTCTATATTACTAAATGAATGGAACATTATCCATTATATAAAATCAAATTCAAAACAGCTTTCTGTATAATGAACCAAACATGTTATTAAGGTGAAACAATTGTATAGTACTAAATGAACGAAACATTATTCATTATATAAAATCAAATTCAAAACAGGTTTCTGCATAATGAACTGAACACGTTATTAAGGTGAAACAATTGTATAGTACTAAATGAACGGAACATTATCCATTATATAAACTCAAATTCAAAACACTTGTGTCTACAATTACAGATTATCAATTTAATTCAATTCAATTCAAAACACCTGCGTCCATTCAATTCAAAACAATTCAATTCAATTCATAACGAACCGAACATGTTGTTAAGGTGAAACAATTCTATAGTACTAAATGAACGGAACATTATCCATTATATAAAATCAAATTCAAAACAATTTTCTACATAATGAACCGAACACGTTATTAAGGTGAAACAATTGTATATTACTAAATGAACGGAACATTATCCATTATATAAAATCAAATTTAAAACAGGTTTCTGCATAATGAACTGAACACGTTATTAAGGTGAAATAATTGTATAGTACTAAATGAACGGAACATTATCCATTATATAAAATTAAATTCAAAACATCTGTGTCTACAATTTAGAGATTATCAATTCAACTCAATTCAATTCAATTCAGAACACCTGCATCCATTCAGTTCAATTCATAATGAACCGAACATGTTATTAAGGTGAAACAATTGTATAGTACTAAATTAATGGAACATTATCTATTATATAAAATCAAGAGAAAATGACAAATAGGTCCCTGACTTTTTGTCCCGCGGACATTTTCGTCCCTGACCTTCACAAAATTTGGAAGGATCAGTCTCTGACGGAGACATTTGGACGGATCAGTCCCTGACGGAAGCATTTGGACGGAGGGACTGATCCGTCCAAGTTTTGTGAATGTCAGGGACTTAAAAGTATTTTTCAATGGTCAGGGACGAAAATGTCCGCAGGACAAAAGGTCAGGGACCTATTTGTCCTTTTTTTTTTAAAATTGAAAATAGCTTTCTGTATAATATACTAAACACGTTATTAAGGTGAAACAATTATATAGTACTAAATGAACAGAAGATTATCCATTATATAAAATCAAATTCAAAACAGGTTTCTGTATAATGAACCGAACACGTAATTAAGGTGAAACAATTGTATAATACTAAATGAACGGAATATTATCCATTATATAAAATCAACTTCAAAACACCGGTGTCTACAATTTAGAGATTATCAATTCAATTCAATTTAGAACACCTGAGTCAATTCAATTCAATTCAATTTAGCAATTACATTCCATTCAATTTGATTGAAAAAATAATCTATTAACAAAATGTTGGTGTTGTTGGTGATGATGATAACGAAAGAGGAGAAGAAGAAGAGGAGGAGGAAGAAAAACAGAAGAAGATTCTGCGTGCGCAAAGAAGGAGGAGGAGAAGGATGAGGTATGCGTGAATTTGAAAGAAGAAGAAAAGAACGTATGCGTGTATTTGAAAGAAGAAGAAGAAAAAGTGTCGGGTAGAAAAAGAAAAAAAAAACGCATGTAATGACGCTTTTTTAATGAGAGTGATTTTTGTTAGTGTTGTTGCACTACTTAAAAAAACTTGGATGTATACAGAGTTAGATTATGATAACTATGACTCAATCTATTTGTCTTATCCAATAAATAAAATTGAATAGCAGGAAAGAAGACAAAACAACCAAATCATTTCAAGTTACAACAGATTTCACATGTAAAGTGAAACAAGAACAAGTTGGTGCAGCAGCACATGGTGAACCGCATGACTGCGATCACGGTTGGTGCCTCCTGACTCACAGAACTCCTCATTGGGCCACGTGTACGGCAACGATTTCGTAAGACACTACGATCGTGCGGAGCACCTTCGCTTAACTTTCTCCGACACAGGCACAACAAAATCGTCAAAAATCCGCTCTCACCGCTTCTTCTTCAGATCTCGCCGCATTTCCTCGTCCGTACAATCGCCGGCAATTTTTTCCGGCAATCTTTCGCCGGAAACTTCATCCATTCTCGGCCACCGCTGATCGAGTATCCCCTGAGGGTACGTGCGACTCACACACCTGGTTTGTGTTGCGATCGTGTGAGTTGCTAGGTTTAGGGTTTTACGTTCCTATTTACTGTAAATAGACTAACAGAGTACCAAAAATAGTGTTTGATTAAAACGTGATGATTGGATACGCCTTTTAGTAGCGTCGAAGTTCATCGATTTTCTGTAATTGCATTTTCCTAATCTATCCCGAAAATGCTTGACAGAAGTGACTTTTATCACTGCATGTTGGATTTTTAGTATAAGGAATTGATTTTCATTATTCTTTTTCACTATAAAGAAGTTGATGTTTTTGGTTGTTCATTTTCAGGAATATTGCGTTGCAAAGAGAGTATGGCACACTGGAATTTCCGTGATGTCTTGAAGCGCTTCTTTTGAGTTCAGTGGGAAGTTTCAGTGTACATTTTATTCGTTGTAGAAAAGCCATTATAGCTTTAATTGTGTCAATAAGGAGGAGTTTGCAGTGAAGAAGTGACATGGTATGTCTTATGCTTCTTTATTTGGGGCTTGAGGTTTTGATTTGCATTTGGAAATGAGCATTGTTGTTGTTTTTATTGTTGGTCTCTTTGTCCAGAGATTGAATGCTTACCTACCTCTGCATGCTTCTCTTTTCTATTTGTGGTGCTGAAGCTTTTGATGTTTGAGGTTCAAATGGGTCGTCGTTTTGAGTGCGACAGGTCTACCGGAAAAAAAAAAGGATTGTGTTATTTAAGCCCATTATAAACGGCTAAAACCCTGTGGTAGAGCTAGATATTGGATGGATGTACTGTTTGATTTCCTATTTGGTATGGTACTTGGAAAACACTAGGAGCTAGGTCAAATTTAGTAAGAAAAGATGTATACTGGTTAGAAAATTTACCAGTATGTTTAATAATACTATATCTAACCTCCACAGTTTATTGTACTTTAATTTGAAATTTTCATGGATTTTTCTAGTTAAACAAGATAGCAAAGTTGTCCCTGTATTTTTTGTTGCATGATCTACTAAGTATTAATTACCAAGTGATCTTTACGCTAGTGGATGATTCACTTTTGTTGTGTATAGGATTTATGATTTTTTTTTTATCACTTGAATATAAGAAATTTGCTTAAAACAATGCTACAGACTCCGTCAGCTAGATGCAAGTGTTTTCATATGATTAGTGTTTTGCACGTTGAGATGTATCGAGCTCAGATTTATTTTGAGTGCTAGTCATAATTATGCTGAGCCCATAGAGTACTAGAAATTGGAGTTTTTGCAGCAAACAATCACTATTTTGTTTTCCATGTTTGTTAATAGCATCACTATTTTGTTTTCCATGTTGGTTAATAGCATCACTATTTTGTTTTCCATGTTTGTTAATAGCATCACTAGTTTTCTATTTTTTTTTTTTTTTTTATTATCGGCATCTTTCTAAAAGGACTTCTTTACAGTCTTTCCCCAATCAAGCATTTTGGATGGCAAAGGATCCTGGAAGTTTGAATGATGGTGACATGACATGTGACGAATCTTCTAGAATTGAGTCCAAGAGATCTCATCAATGGTTCATGGATGGTCCTGAAGTGGATGTATTTCCCAATAAGAAACAGGCAGTAGTGCCCCCAAACAATTTACTGTCAGGAATGCTTAACTCCAATCTTTCTTCATGGGGAAATTCCTCAAGTTTCCAATCCTTAACCGATGATTTCACTGCACAATTGTTTGACCCAGATACAGCTACTACCAATCATGGGGATGCAAATATTTCATCTCTTAGCATGGACAATAAGTCAGGTGGTGAGAGAAAGGATAGCATGAATCCCTTCGGGAGTGGTTCATCATTTGGTTTATCTATGTCCTGTACATTGGATGATCCTCGTTTAGCTTTCAATTATGATGGAATTAGAAAAATTAAAGTTAATGAAGTGAAGGAATCTCATAGTGTCATGTCTGTCCCTGAAAATAATCCCTATGAAAAGGGAGTCAGCAGCACCGTGTTAAATTCTCAAGCATACAGCGCTGATGATAATTCCATATCAACGAATCTTGCTTATACCAAAGGGGATGCTAATATAATATCAATGGATGACCCGTACAGCAGGACAGATAACAATTTAATGTCAGTGGTTCAATCTCATAACAAGGGAGGGGATGGCTTATCTATCCATCAAACTTACAAAGATATTTGTAATACAATATCAATGGACCAAGGATTTAGCAAGGTGGATAGCAGCATGACATCTGTTGCTCAAGCTTATAAGGCCGATGACAATTCTATGTTAAGAGATTACTTATTCGACAAGGTTGAAAATGGCACCATATCAGCGGGTCACCCATATGGCATGGGAGGAAACAACATGCCATTTGTTTCACATTCTTATAATAGTGGGGAGAGCACTATCATATCCTTTGGTGGCTGTGATGATGATGATCCAACTCACTCTGGCCTATTCATTTCCAACTATGACATGTTGACGGGTCAAGCACTTCCACAGAAGTTGGAAGCTGTGAATGAGAAAGAGTTTGTCAGATCTAATTCTAATTTACTTCTAAATACAGCTCAGACATCTGCATCTGAAACTGAAAGTGTTTCCAAGACAAAAGAAGAGATAAAAATGTCTAAGAAAGCTACTTCAAACAACTTCCCTTCAAATGTCAGAAGTTTGCTATCCACTGGCATGCTTGATGGTGTCTCTGTAAAGTATAAGGCATGGTCGCGGGAGGTAAAATTTAGTATTCATGAGTTCATCTTTAACAGTAGCTTATCTGTCATCACATGTCTGGTTCTTCCTATGCTTGTTAGAAGGAGCTTCGAGGAGTTATAAACGGTGCTGGGTATTTATGCAGTTGCCAGTCTTGTAATTTTTCCAAGGTGAGTTTGTCCATTCCTCAATCCTGTTTATAGAGGAGAATCCTTTTTGAGCCAAATTGTTTTATCTGACTTATATTACATTTTCTCAAGGTTATTAACGCATATGAGTTTGAACGACATGCTGGTTGCAAGACAAAACACCCCAATAATCATATTTACTTTGAGAGTGGGAAAACTATATATGGTGTTGTACAAGAGCTCCGGAGCACTCCACAGAATATGTTATTTGATGTTCTTCAGACAGTAACTGGTTCAGCAATCAATCAGAAGTCCTTCCGCATTTGGAAAGGTAGTTTATGTTTATCAGTGACAACTGTGTTCATTATTTACATTTTTGGATGTGGTTTGTTGAAACAGAATGTTCCATCAATGGTCCAATTATCACTTAAGTATTTCTTTCTCCTATACAGAATCCTTTTTGGCTGCGGCTCGGGAACTCCAGCGCATTTGTGGAAAAGGTGAAGTGAAGTAGCTGTTATAAAGGAGCAATTTTGTGTTGTAAGATAGAACCCTCCTTGTTGGGTTCGTAGGCTTTATGTTTCAATACATATTTTCTGGCTGATGGCAAAGCTAACTTACGTTTTGAATATTTTTTTCCCATTTGAGTGGAAATCATCAATGGGGAAAATAGAATGCAAATCTGCAAACAAAGTGGAACATATATTTTGCAAATTTGAATGTACTGTGGCAGGAGCATTCAGTATATTACAATTCATGAAGAGAAATATATTTTGATATCATGATCTTAATGATGCGGTTAAATACGGTTAATTATCTTCCTGACTTTAGATACGGTTAGACCTACTCCTGTAGATCACAATGGAAATACCAAACAAATAGAAACATACACAGCTGCATTTGCCCCATATGTTCAATTTTACATGAAAATTGGTAAGACTTTCCTCATGCTTGTTCTTCTAGTGTTGTGATTCCAGCTCTTAAATTACTGATGGCAATGTGGTGGTGATTACAATGTTCCTTTTTGGTGTTGGCTTCCTCTGTAACTTGTTTAGCTGGCAATACAGGTTCATTACTTGGTGGCTTGTAATCTTTGCTTTTACCCCACACTACAAGGTACAGGCCCAAAACAATGACAATGGCACCAATCAACCTGTAAAATTTGCCAGATTCAACTACTTGCTTTCGATTGAATTCTTTCTAATGGACTCTAAATTGTACACTGCTAACTAACATTCTCAACAATGTAGAGTTGGTGTGAATAGGAATGTGAGTTAGCCCTGTGTACCATACAAGCTGAATACATTTTTTTTATCTTATTACTCTTAGGCATTTGATTAATTAGTACTTGATTTTAGTAATTACCTGCCAAGAAATAGTTTCTCTGCTAGAATGAGGGAGCCCATAATAGCAACAATTACCATGCAGAGGGGATTAAATGCTGTTACAAAGACTGGGCCTCTTGTTTTCAACACCAATCCTTGCATGTAATAAGCCAGTCCTGAACACACTATGCCCTGTAACTCAATTAGTTCCTTATAGAATGAGAAATATGATTACTTGGATTTGTTAATCCTTAATCTCTACTGAAATTATTGGATAATATTTTAATTCATTTAACAATCAAAGGGTATTATTGTTATAAGTGGTCTAGTTGGATGGGCTTACACTGTAGACAACAGCAAGCAATTTCATATCCCATTTCAGATACCAAACAGAAGGGTTGGCTCTTTCCATAATCATAGCAACTGCAGCACCTTCAGCTGCTCCCAAAATGCATATCCATGCCGTAAGAGAGAGCTCAGCAGGGTAGGCTTCAAGGGTTATAGTCTGCACAAAGAAATGAAATTCTGTTACTAATTTCATAAAAAGTGGATTCCTCACAAAAAATTTCATTTATTACTATTATACATAAAAATAACCAGAATCTTTTGGGAGAATATTTTGAGTTTAATTTTGATGTACGGACAATGTAAAATATTTTATATAGTCGTCCAATTATATTCGTTCTTTTGAATTACAATTCATGCATTTAATATAATATTTTTTTTTGCTAATGTGACATTATATAATATTTTATATTACTGTTAATAAATAATGAGTGGATAAAATTAACTCACTTGGAGGATCACGAAACAGGCCCAACTAAAACAGCCTATTGTGATCATAATAAATCCTTTTATTGCATGTTGAGTATTTTCATCAGCATCGTGATGAAGATTGTGGTTACTGCCTCCATGTCTTCCAAAAAGCTCAATAATTGGCCCTTTCAACAGTGTCATCACCATGGCACCAGAAACGGTCGCTAGAGTTCCAACCACCTTTGCTATGCTACGAATACTTTTTATTTTAATCTTCTCTAGTCTGACCACAACCATACATAATTCATTAAAAGATGTCATACATATAGTGACAATTTCGTCCATACACAACTAAGCCAATAAAACATATAGTGTCGATACGAATATGTGTAACAGGTATGACAATTTTAGAAATAAGAGGGTACGAGTACATCAGTATATATATATATATAAGTAAGAATTAACTTCTAGATAATTTAAACTACATTTTATATAAAATAATTAATTTTTTATGATAAATAAAATTTTTT
>NC_029786.2:28506099-28506482 GCF_000816755.2 Arachis ipaensis | reverse complement strand
CTTAAATTGCACATCTAAATTGTTTTAAAATAAAATAAGTAAAAATAAATAAAATTTATTCAAAATGACATCATTTTAAACTAATTGAACGAAAAAATATAGCTAGTCATACCCAATAGATACCTAAAACATATTTGTTATGTAAAACAAAATTTTATTTTGTTAATTACCTATTTAGACATATACTTAAGCGTACCCAACGCGTATCCGTGGCTGGTACGAGTACGCGGGCAAAAGTGCCATGCAACATTGCCTTTAGCTTTTGTTGCACATCGTGATGGTGGTCCACTAAATATAATACTACAAGTTTGGATTGAAAAAAAAAAAAATAGAAAACACTTGAAATTTTTAGGAAAAAGCAGTTTCAAATTTTATTTTATTTT
>NC_029786.2:28503678-28505899 GCF_000816755.2 Arachis ipaensis | reverse complement strand
GATTATTAGTGTCTTTAATTGTATTTAAATATATATTACATTTTAAACAAACAAAAAAAAATGGTTTCCACTTTTACTTTTAAATAAGTATTAATCCCACAAGTAAAAGCAATAACAACCCCACTCATTAGCAATAATGCTATTTGAACCTATTTAATTGTGTATTCCTAACTTTTTCATACACTAAAATATAGGTCCCACTAATGTGGTTTATTTCTTATTCTTTTTTTCCCCACACAAAATCTTTTTTTTTAAATCCCAAAATGGGTTTCAATATCAGATCATTATTTATTTATTTATTTCTCCTATTAATATAGCATTTCTTATAACAGGTCATGTGCTAGTACTTTGTTATCATTTAATTTCCCATATATATCCTTCTTGTATAGAAAAGGCATAACCTACTTATTAACTATTTAGCCCTATAGAGAGAATTATACATATTTGGGGATAGCTGAAATATTCATACCAAAAACTGAAAAAAGAATATAGATAGTTGAAAGCCTGAACTATTATTTATTGGATTTAACCTTTATATCAAGTTGTCAAGCAAGACCAAAAGTTACGTGTAATTAGTTTTAGGCTCCGTTTGAAAAGTTTTAAAAGTATTTTTTTAAATTTTTGACTTATAAAAAATAGTAGTATTAATGTCGGATATAATTTTTAAAATTAAATTACATTTTTTTAAGAAACTATTTAAGAGTTTATAGAGAAGTTAAAAAAATGACTTCTCTCATAATACTATTACTTTTTATCATATTTTTATAAAATAAGTACTTTAAAACTAAAAATTCAAACATAGAATAACTTATTTATAAACTATTTTTAATATAATCATTTATTATTTAAGATATTTAAAAAGAAACTTAATTAAATTGTTTACTTAAAATATATCTTAATATCTGAAAACAAATAATTAAAGTTGCATTGGAATCTCTCTCATGCAAACAAATAATTAAAGTTGCATTGATTTTATTATATGTTCAGGCATGACATATGTCAAACATTAATTAGCATGCTAATATAGAATAAGGAATCTTCAATTCCGAACCAATAAAACTCTTTTCTAGAGGTTTATTTATTAATTAATTTAATTACCTAAGAATGCAAGCCATGAAGAAGGTAATGGCAGGAAGCATGTTGGTCATGGCAGCAGCAAAAGTTGCTGTTGTGTACTTCATCCCCAAAAAATACAAGTTCTGATCAATAACTGGCCTGTTATCATAATAATTAACAAATAAGAATAACAATAATAATATTACATGAGAGAAACTAAAATAAAATAAATAAATAAATATTGTGTTGTTTATGGAGGAAATTAAACTAAAATTACTCTAGGATGCTGAGTGCCACTATCTTCATGAAGATTGAAAATGTCATTTTAGGCCTCACTTTCCTGTTTAAAAAAAAAGAAAATATTTAAATATTATCAAATTAAGACAAACTTGGAATAAAAATTATTAGAGAATGAGTACTTGTCAAGGAAAAGAGCAAAAGGAGCTATGGCGAAGAAGGCAACGAGGTGGCGATAGACGACGAGGACGTAGTTGCTCATCCCTTTGTTCATAGCAGCTTTGGATAGAACATCCATGCCTGCAAATCCAAACTGAAGAAAAGTAACAGCTATGAATGGCTTTGACCTTTCGTACCAATTACTGCTACTCTCCATGATGAACATACAACTCAGCTGCGCCACAACAATATCACAACATACATTCATATTCATAATGCTTATTATATACAATGCAAGTTGAGGGTGACGTACCAATATCAGTGCTCAGTTATTTGACGTGTTTCATCACTTTTACCCCTAAATAAGGCCTGACTTTTTGTCTTCTCATGTTTACGCAAAATTATATTCAATATAATTTGATTTTTTATATATTCTTAGTATGCTCAAAAAATTCAATGGAAAAAAGCTTAAATCTTAAGTTTAAAAATAGAAATAGGTTAGGTGGACTGTTAGGAATCTAAATATGTGTTTGATTTGGCCTAATATATTATAAGTAGAAAAATTGTTGGGACAAAAAATATTTAGTATTTTTGGTTATTATTTAATTAGTACAAATATTAAATTATCTTTAACAAATAAATTTTATTAATTTATATATTTAAATTCTAAAAAAAATATAAATACAAACTGTATTAATTTATGTGTATAAAATTTTAATAAATATAAATGTAAACTATATATTTTGTGTGTATAAAATCTCTTTAAATA
>NC_029786.2:28498966-28502312 GCF_000816755.2 Arachis ipaensis | reverse complement strand
AGCTTCTTTTAGAAAATAGTTTTATTAAAAAAAATTACAATTTCTTTTAAAATCAAATTAATCAAATTAGACTAGTTAGTACTTAAAAAGTTAAAATATAACAAATAATATATCAAACTAATTAATTACATTATAAGTCAAATTTTCTAAAGCTTCTTTTAGAAAATAGTTTTATTAAAAAAAATTACAATTTCTTTTAACATACTTCAAATCAAATTAGACTAGTTAGTACTTAAAAAGTTAAAATATAACAAATAATATATCAAACTAATTAATTACATTATAAGTCTAAACTAATAAATTTTCTAAGTTTTGATTTATTAGAGTTTAAAAGATTACTCCATGTCTAAAACGTTCTAAGTTTTTATTCTCTTGTGGTGGACGAAGGAATTAGTGTTATTAGAAAGAACTTTAATTTTATAACAGAAACTCATGTCTTATCAAATCTGAGTTGAATCAATTAAAGTTCATTAGATTCCTACCCTTAATTAAGGTCTCGAATTTGAGCTCTTTGGAAAAACAAAAAAACAAAAAAAAACAAAAGACAAGGTTAATATGTGAAGAACTTTAGTCATACACTAGAAGATTGATATGTGATTCTGACTCTAAGTCAAATTAGCAAGAGACTTATAAACTTTGGATACTGCTTGTTTGTTTCGAACCATATCTAAAACAGGAACGTATCCTTGTACGCTGATTTTTTGTACATTTTTTATTTAAATATTAAAAATGGAAAAAAATTATCTTGTATACTATAAAAAAATAGTACAATCATGTTGTTTACTAAAAATCAGCTATTAAACTCGCTGTTAGTATAATAACTAAATAATGACTAAAAACAATAAATTCACTACAAAAAAAGAGAACTATTTTAACATGATTTTTTTTAACAGTCATAATTAAGTGTAAAAATTAATATATATTTTTGACAAATATCACAAATGTCAAATTTTTTATTTTTTTTATGAATAATTTGATTGTAAAAAATTACTCCTCAATTTTGACACTCATTTGTTTTCAACTTAATTACTCCATTATTCCTTTTCTTTGTTGAGCTCCGTCAATTATGGCATTACATTGCTCTTAGTTTGGGATCATATTACTCATTCTTCATCATCAAAATCTCAGTTTATTCTTCAGTTTCATGATCTCATCTCATTCTTTGTTAAAAATTTTTGTTGAAAATTTTTTATGGTCAATAAGTGTCAAAATAAATAGTATTTTTTATGGTTAATAAGTATCACAAAAATTATATTCTCAAATTTTTTTAACAAATTATTTTTGACGGCCAATATTTATCAAAATAAGATTTAAACTTTTTTTACAATTACTTATATGTTAAAAATACTATTTTTGACAAAACTTTTATTAACATATTTTCATAGTTAAAATAGTGTCAAATTTTGTTTTTTTGACGAATTTTAATTTTTTTGACACATAATAATCTTAAAAAATAGTCTATATTGTTGTAGTGATTCTAATAATTTTTTTACGTTTCTGAAAAGAATATATAAGAGAAATATGTTAAAAAGTAGTATAAATGTGATAATTTTTTATCCCAACATGAAAGTGACGTATACAATAATTCGTACCTTTTTAAAATGAGTAGTGTCCACTATGTTCGCATAAGAACTCTATTATTTCACGCAAGTAGGTGTAATTAAATTGAGTTAAAAGAGTCACGTTGTTTTGCAACGTATTCATCCTGAGAATTCTCATGTTGGTATCTTCTTTAATTTCCAAATTATTACTATCATTTGAATAGTTTTCAGGTGACCTAGTTTTCAATTATTCTAGTGATCATGGTGGAATAGCTTTAATCATCAAATATGTGCTGCTTGTTTTAATCTGATATATTTATTTAATTTGTGTCCTTGGTTTTCGCTTTCTTTCGGTATGTAAAGAATTAAAGATTTTCTATGGACACATGTTTACTGTGCTACTCATAAGAAAAGCAATAACGTTAAAAGGTGATTGCTGATGGAAGTGGTAGTTTATGGTCTAAACTTCAAAGCACATCAACTATCGTTTATGACAACTTTTTTTTTCCACAGAATTTTTTAAGCCGACAGTATTTTAACTAATTTGTCGCAAATTTAGATTTTATTTAAGAATTCGTGAATGGTTAATGAATTGTTGCATAAAATAATGTTACATGATCACTAGTAAATATTATTATTTTTTGTCAGTATTTGGTTAATAATAATTTATACTTATATTTATAAGATTTTGTACACAAGAGACATATAATTTACATTTATATTTATCAAAATTTTACACATATTAATTAATATAATTTATATCCATATTTTTTTAAAATTTGTATATATAAATTAGTAAAATTTATTTTTTTAAATAATTTAGTGTTTGAAAAATTTTTCTTATTACATATATAATAAAATTTAAACTGTCATCACTTATTTAAATAAATGAGTGAGCTGACCACTCAACTAATTTAAATTAATTTCAACTATTGGACGCAGAAAAGAAATAATTTGCTAAAATATGTGCAAGTGTATATGGGTCAAATAACAACTATTGTTTTAGACTTCTTTTACTCGTATAGATTATTTTAATTAAACTAAGAGAAATTTTTCATTTTGTTTATTACCATATCTCTATTATCACGAACAAATTGTGTTGCCTGTCTAGGATAATTATTAATTATAAAGGCTTTGTTCGAATATTTGTTAATATGATAAATATAAAATATATTTGATAAAATAAAGTTGATGATTTAGTAAGTTTATAATGTAAAAAAATTATAAAATTTTACATCCATCATTGATAACTTTAATAAGTGTTGTTAACAAATTCAACACGACTAATAAGATTAATTATTGTAAATTGCACTTGTGTTAATAATTATACATTTAAAGATATGGGAGTTTTCTGTTGACACTAAACTCAATCTAACAAATAAAAAATAAGTTATGAATTGAGGTAAAATTCATACTAATTTAAAGATTTTTTTTGTTTTTAAAAATTAAGAATGAGACTCAAATTCGAGACCTTTAAAAGAAGATAAAAAGATTATATTATTTGAGTTATAGCGTATTTACTGCCTAAAGACATATAGTTTTAGTATATATACGAGGAGTCAAGCTTATCAAGTGCTTAAAAATGGAAGCATGTTTATTGTTATAAATAATATTTGACAATCAAAACATATATTTCCTTTATAAGAGTATTTATGAGATAGCAAGTTAACATGGCAACGGATAAATAGACCTTGATTTGTATGCCGACAATGACGAGGAAGTTATCATCCAGTGTAGGCTGAAAATGACTTGAACTAGGAAGCTCAGTGGCTGAACTTTCATTTAATTAATATTAGTTAATTTTC
>NC_029786.2:28497311-28498475 GCF_000816755.2 Arachis ipaensis | reverse complement strand
AAAGAAATAACTAGAAAAAAAATTTCTTTCTTTTAGAAGTTCACATTTGCTGCTCTTACCGTGATTAATAATGTGGACAAGATTTATTTATTATTTTTCTTATAATACATGTGTTCTTAAATTAGAGAATTATTTATGTACTGTATTATATTCGATCGATATTCATATTCGTAGTAATGCAAAATATATAGACCATCCATGAATTCATTATCTCCTGTATCGAAATTAAATTAACAACCATCTTTAATATGTGTATTCCCAGATTTTTCAGTTGCACTTTTATTTAATTATTTGTTTATAATCTAACAAGTTTAAGGAAGGGGATATTGATTTATGGCAAGATCCGGATAAAAAGGGTAATGAATAATTCAGTTGCATTATTGAAGGAAAGTCCAAGAAATCCATAGAGTCGAATGAAGGTGACACACATGAATGGATAGTTATTAATCGTCATGATCTCATCACAAATATCATGTGTCATTATTATTATAGTTTTGCTTTCTATGCTTTATTCTGTGTATTAAAATTAAAGATTTGATTGGGGCTACATCCACTTTGCATTTTTGGTGGCTAGAGCCTTTTTATCACAGTTTTCATCTCTTTGTGCTTTTAGTATGTGAAGCCACTAGGATCACCATCTCATTACGCCATCTCCAACACGAAATCCATTCAATATAATTTTTCCCTTTTTTATTTTATTTTATTGATCTCAAGTTAGGGAAATTTGTCCTAGCTATGGTAGCAAGAATAAAGAAAGAATTAAGTTTTATTGAAATCTATATAATCATATTTATAGTTGATAGTTTATAATGTGCCGTATGAATTACATAATATTTTTTTATTATAATTAAAATTAAAAAATATATATTATTATTTTAACAATCAAAATATATTATATAACATATTCTTTTTCATTGCAATTTGAAATAAAAATTTTTCTTTAAAATTAAAGAATTTCTCTCCCTTCTCCACTAGCTCTATCTCTCTTGATTTTTTAATCAATATTCTAAAATTTCTAAAATTTATTACCAAAATGTCACTCCTTTTAAACTATTTATTCTACTGTATTTTTATGGTGACGGCGTGACGCCTTTTTTCTTGGGCACCTTAATTGAAAAATTTTTGTCCAAAAAATACTTCTAAGAAAAAAAATAATAACCTAAA
>NC_029786.2:28496613-28497291 GCF_000816755.2 Arachis ipaensis | reverse complement strand
AAGAGTAAATAACATTATCCAAAAAAGTAAATAACATTAAGAGTTTCATTTGAGTATTATAAATAAATCACCTAAAAATAAACTTAAGAATAATAAAACAGATATTAAAGTGAAGTATAAAAAGTGAAGAACCAATTTATAAAATGAGAGGGGTTCTAGAAGAGAGATTGTTAGCGATGCGACATGCGAGAGTATATATGTTCTTTAGGCCAAATTTTAAAGGCTGCATCTAAATCTAATAGACTAATTAAACACTAAGGGGCATTGATTACAGAATTTTAAAGGCCAAATTTTGGGCACACTCTTCTTTTTCCAAATCATTAACTGTTCGTTCATAATATTTATATAGCATTGATTACAGAAAATGCGTTCATAGTGATATAAGGTTTGTTTTTACTTTTTAGATTATTTAAAATATAAAGACGGAAGTATCACATGAACCATATCCCATTCTCATATATACAAATAGTATCCCAACTCTGCAAGTGGTTCTTTTTCTTTTATTCATTTTTAATTATATTATCAATTAAAAGTAAATGTTATAGAGGCTTAGAGCATCTTCAATATTTGATTTTCATTTTATTTTATTTTAAGTTCTATAAAGTGCCACATAAATATTTGTGGATCATATATTATAAAATTTAATTTAAAATTCAATATAAAATTTATTATTCTAAT
>NC_029786.2:28494652-28496429 GCF_000816755.2 Arachis ipaensis | reverse complement strand
TAAAATAAAATAAAATAAAATAAAATAAAATAAAAAACAAGAAAAAAACTTAAATTGATTTGGATTTATTTTTTTATTAAATTAATAAAAAAATAGCAGAAAAATAAAATAATAGAAATATAACTGAATATATCTACTTTATTTGAGTATATTTTAATTGAGTTTTTGGTGTAACGTTATCATAATAACATTCATTTAATAAATTTTAATGTATTATAAAAGGGACATTATTTTACTTATTTATCTTTAAAATGATATAATATCATTTTATTGATATCTATTGTTTAGAAAACGATATCCAATACAAATTTTATTTTTATATAATTTTAATTATTGTAAAACTTAAAAGTAGCATCCAAAATTATAATCTTATTGGAGTTGTTCTTAGACATATATTTATTAGAGATAGTGTTGATTCTGATCCGATCTGATATGCATATTTGCAGAGATCCGATCTTATATGCATATTTGCAGATTGAATATTGGGTATGTAGGCATAATTGAACTTTTTTTTAATTATATTTTTATGTAAAATATTTAATAAAAATATTTCTTTCACATTTTTAAACCTATTTATTCTTAAAATAGTTTTAATCAAACTTTTTCTAAATAACAAAAATAAAATAATACAATATACGAATAATAATTACTAACTAAAACATATAAACAAGTAAATGTAAATTGTGTGAATGTGTGAATCTGTGAATTGAATACGCAGATGTAGAACAAATATTTGTTATTCAATCCTTAAAAAATGCGCGAATCGAATCCTATTTGATCCAATTAATTTACAGATCAAATCGTATCCGTAATTTTTAGATCAAATGTGAATATTTACTGCAAATATACAAATATGATCTGATTTATGAACAGTGTTTTAGTGGGTGGCAATTACTTTTTGTATCAAATAATATTATTGAAGCATTGAATTGGTGCAGTGAATGGAGTCTTACTCAACGCGGGTCCGGTTTTGTAACATTCGTTCCCATAATGGAAGAAATTAAAGGGAGAAACAGATTACAAGGAATCAATGAAAACTATACCTTAAAATAATACTAATGAACAAAACTCACCAGTATATAAGCACCAATTTTTCTAACATAGAATAACAGTACTATTGATTATTAGATTGGATGTATGGTTGTTGCACAAAGTTAACTATTAGAAATTTATCCAAAATGACGGTTATTATTATTATGATTATTAGAATAATGCTAAGGAACTAAGAGGGTATCAACCAAAAATCAGCCAAATGTCTCTGGGTGAATTCAAAACTTCTACGTGGATGGTGTTTATACTAGGTATTAGGATGTTTCTTTTCTTTGTAAATCTATTTTCTGATTTATCATGTTTTAGGCATTTGGAGAGGGAAAAAGGGTGAAGAGACGAAAGCTAATTGAATCAGTTTTCGTGATTCACGTTACGAACGTATCTCCTTCTAATTTAAATGATAATAATAATGTAATGTTATTATTCAATATAAACCCAACAATGGATAGTCCTATTGGATTAAAGAGTTGTGCTTCAATCCTAATAAATTAGTTAATTGAACGCGGAAATGCTTGAATTGACACTAAAATAAATTTCTTAATTTTTGTCTTTAGATAATACGTTGGCTAACATAGAAGGGAGGTGTGTGCCTATGATTCGGGTGCTCATAAATTAAAGTGGTCTTACTTAAAGTAAAAGCTAGCTAGCAATCTAATTAAAACGATTTACAAATAAAATAAAATTAAAATTAAAATTAAAGTATTTTCTAGTAATTGTCACGTACAAT
>NC_029786.2:28485979-28494209 GCF_000816755.2 Arachis ipaensis | reverse complement strand
CTAATACAATAAATAATATTTTTAAAATAATTTTAAGGGATTAAATTAGATTTTAAATTAATACAATATAACCTAATTTAATTTAGAATTTGCCAAACTCCAATTAAGCAAAATATCCCTAATTTTAAATTACCCCAAACCAAATCCTAATCTTAAAAATTAAACACAACACCTTAATCCCTTTTACTCTATCAGTTGCCATACCCCTCTCTCTAAAATAACCCAACACCCACAGCTTCAGAACCCAATAGCCACAGCTTCAGAAAATTAAAAGAAAGAAGAAAGAAAGGGATAAGAGAGAACGGGGAGAGCAGAGGGGAGGAAGGAAGAAGAAGGAGGCGGCGCGGTGGGTGTCACTGCCACCGTTGCCGTCGTTGTGGGCAGAGGAGAGAGGAGACCCGAGAGAGAGAGAGAGAGAGAAAGAGAGAGAGCCGCCAGGAGCTGCTGCGTCGCCATCATCGTCGAAGGACCAGCTGAGGGAGAGCGACACCGAAGAGAGAAGAAGACGCGAGCAAGGACAGAGAGAGATGGGGACTGCGTCAGCTCGCTGTCTAGCCCAAGCCTCGTCGCCGTCGCCACCGCATCCTCGCCGCATCTCCAAAGCTGCATCGTCGATTAGGTTAGGGGGAGGGAGAACTGTGAGCGACCAGAGGAGGAGAAGAACGCATGGTGATGGGTGTTCTCTTAGCCATCACCGTCGAAGGATGCTCCACCGCCGCCGCCGGAATCACGAACCGGGGAGGAGAGGGAGGCTGTTTCCATCGCCATCCCAGGTGTTAGAGAGGACCGTCGTCGTCGCCGTGGGAGCTCGCCACCACTGTGAAGATGAACCGAGGCAAGTATTCTTGCTTTTGGTTTCCATTCTATTTTTACTTTTGGTTTTTGCTCTGTTCTTGCTTCTAGCTTTTGTTCTGATTATTAGGGTTTGCGATTCTGTCCCCTTTAAAGCTACTACCGGTTGTTTTGAAAATTTTGCCGAAAATCTCATCGTCAAGCCTGGAAGGAGTTGCCGCTGTTGTTGTCTCGGGTAGCACTATTCTTCCTATTTTGATTTCAACTCCTTTAATTCTGAAATTTATAATGTTTCTTCCTGTGTCCTACTACTATTTGGTTTCCTTGTGCTACCCTTACTCTAATTATAGAAATATGTTTCCATTCTAGCCACTGTCGATTTATCTATTGCAAAGTCATAATTGATCATGGAACTGCTAAGATCGTTGCTGCTGCCATGAATTAGGGATAAATGGGATTATTGAGTAAAATTCTGCGATTGAAACATCGAGGTAGGGGCACCTTTCTTAAACTTGTTTTACTTCACAGAGTTGTTATAAATCGATATTAATGGGTAGAATACATTTTTGTGATTTCGTAAGTCTTATGAATTGAATTGAGTTATTTTGGATAAACGAGATTATTAGTTTGATTGATAGATTGATCGATTGAGAAAGTTGGATATTTTGATTAGTTGATTGATGTTGTTAAAATGGTTTTCCTTGAATTATTGGAGATTTATTATTGGCATTTAGTTTAATTTTGGAAACAGTTTGATTTTAGAAAAGATTTAATATTTAAGTTTGATTTGATATCGAACCCGATTTGATATCGAAAAATGATTTTAAAACAAATTTGGAAAGGACTTTATATTTGAAAACGTGTTTGTTTATTAAGAATAATTTACTATTTTAGAAATGGTTCGAGTAGGGTTTGAGGAATGTTTTGGTTTGAAACTGTTTCAGAAGACCAAGAGTTCTTAATTATTGATTGATGCTGTTGAATAAAGTTGCTTTAGATTGCAGTTTATAGGATTGGTTGATTGGATTCTGGATTTTGTAATTTCTTTGGGTTGAGTGTGGTTGTTGTGAAAATGGTTATTGGAAGTGATTTGAATGATTAACAGGCGTTTGGTTTGGTTTGGTTGGGACCCGAAAAGGGTGGCAGAGTCCGAGTTTTAGAGGAGATGCTATCGAAATTTTATAAAATTGAAAGTTTCATTTGAAATAATTATTTAAAAAAGATTTATTTTTAAACATTATATGTTTTAAGATTGATTTATAATGAACGGAATGGAAAGAAAGATGATGAGTATTTTTTTTGAAATATGGTTTTTGAATGAATTTGGAAATGAGATATGGATTGATGAATGATGATGATGTTGAGAATGTTGAGAATGTTGAGATATGATCTTTGAATTATTCATATGGCTTATGAATTTGAATTATTTGAGATACAAGGTTCCCTGGATAAAGTACCATGGCTTGCCACCACGTGTACCAGGTTGAAAATTCGATACTCTGTTGACCCTTTGACGTAAGTGTGACCGGGCACTTTATAAATTCCTGGAAATGTAACCCCATTGAGCAATATTGATTATTTGAGAAAAAACTATGCATAGACTCTTGGGGATGCACGTTGGGAGACAGTCTAAGTTCAATTCAGACTTGTCGGGTTGGCTGAATAACCGACATATGAGCCTCATCAGCCATAGGATAGGCATGCATCATATGCATTTGTATGCTTTGCTTGGGTTTGAACTTGTTTTGGTTTGCCTAATTGCTAAACTGTTCTTAACTACTACTTGAACTATTTGCTGTAACTACTACCTAAACTTGTGCTTTCCTTGTCTTCCTTGCCTGTGTTTATCCTGGCGTGCTACATTTGAGAATGAATTTTGGTGCTGAATTAATGATTATGTTGTTTATTGCGTGGTTGGTTTCTGATATTTTTTTATAAGAAAGGAAAGATTTCGGATTTCTGAAAGATTAAACATTGTTTCTTTGAAAAGGTTTTGAATGATTACCTATTGGTTTTTAAAAGATTCATAAGGCTATGATAATCACTGAGCTTGAAAACAGTTTTCTTATTAAATATCTTCTTATGACAACTTTGAAACTCCATGGTGAGACCATGTGGTTAGGTTCTCACCCCCCTACAGCTTTACCTTTTCAGGAACCGGATGAAGCATTATGAAGAGTTATACTGCGTTTGGTATATATGTAGTTGTATTAATTAGATTATTTTCTTCCCTCGTCTTTGTTATTACAAGTTTGTAAGAGGGATAGGAGTTGTATGTTTTATATGTATATTATATTATGAGATATTATGTAAGGAGTATTGTATATGAATCTATGCCTGCTTGTATTTTTCTTAAGATAAAGTATTTATTTCCGGATTTTAAAGAAATTAGCGATACGGTGTTGAGTCACAGGCTCCTATTTTAATATTTAGTATATAAAGTAGTCGTAATACTTCTTGCTATCAGAGTGGCGCAGCCGGAAGCGTGACATTCTGGTAGTGAGGGTGTTACAGAGAATGATGGTTATCAGTGGCTAAGAGAAGGAGGGTTGAATCTTAGCCACTTTTTGCTTGAAAAATACTCGCTGACCTTTGAAACCAATTTTGGAAACTTTTTGCCTTTTTATCTCGTAACTAGCCACGAGACTTTTTCTTTTGTCTCGTCCTCAGCCACGAGACTTTTCTTTTTGTCTCGTTACTTAACACGAGATATTTTTGGTTTTTGCTCATGTGCAGTCGAAACAGAAATGGAGTAGAGAAGAGAGAAAATTACACCCAGATATATCCTGGTTCAGCTACTAAGTGCAGTGCAGCCTACATCCAGTCTCCATCACAAACATGATGGAATTTCACTATAATCTTCCTGATTACAAAATGTAAAGTGCTAACCCAACTTACAAGGGGATTCCCACAGAATCATGAAACACAACATAGATTAACAAAAGAACTCTAAGGACATCTATGGCTTTTTTCTTTTAATTTTGCACTCTCTGCCTTTTTCTGCTCTATGGCTTTTTTCATACAAACCTCACTGTTTGCCTTTTTCCATGAGACTCAAGACATGACAAAATTAAACAGAAAAATTACAAAACAGAATACATTGAAGGAGAAGAGAAAACTGTTAGCTCAGGTAGCTCTGAGAACTCTGTGCCGTGCACTCTCACACTTTCTCCTTGCTCCAAACCGTGGCTGTTCTCTCTTTTTATAGAAGAGGGAAGCCTCCACATTTGAAGCCAAAAACCAAGCCAACTTCTTCTTCTCCAAGAACAAAACCGGTTCGGCCAGAGAGAGAGAAGATATAATCCATGCAATAACCAACATGCAATTACCTCTAGCCCTTTCTTGGTCATCACTCTTCATCAATCCGAGCTCTCCATCCTTGGCTTGCTCTCCAAGATGGATTTCTGGCCCTTGATGCTTCATGATGATGATGACTTCTTCTGCTCCACTTTTGCTTCCTTCCTCACGCAGCCACCCTAGCTACCTTCTGTGACGAGTGAACTCAAAAGTGGTGACAAGCCATCTCCTCCAAGATCTTCTCTTTGCTGGCCGAATCTCCTTCTCCAATTTTGGTATGGAGGAGCCAAGATCTCATCACCATATCTTTCCTTTCATGGTTGCAGATCTTAGCCACTACATATTTTATGTTTTCTTGCCATCATTGTGATGGTCTTGTAGCTTGCCTTCCCTTCTTTTTGATAGCTCAAAGTCTCCATGGTTTGCTGTGTAAGGACCGAAGAAGAGAAGGAAAGTGATGAGAGAGAAGAAAGAATGAAGAAAAGTAATCAAGTGTGTTTGAATAAATTAATTAAAGTGAGTTGCTTTTACTTCCCTTTGGTGGAGTAGTGTGTAGTATTGATAATCACCATCAAATCAATTTGACAATTTCTCTCTCATAGTTCCCATGCAATAAATGATAGTTGAATGAATTTGAAATCCATCACATGGTTAGAATTGAGATCTGTTGGAAGGCATAGGCAAATATCAACATTTGCTTTCCTGATGAAATGTTTTTCGGATCAAGCATTGGAGTATCCAACCAAGATTTTGAGTTGGGTTAATGATAGTGTGAATTGAATCTGGCCCATTCAAAATAATTCAGCCATTCTTCTAATGATAAGATCAATTGGGCTTAATTCATCAATTCTGGCCCAACTAACACAACCATTATTTTAGCCATATAAATTCAATTCCAAGGCTGAGTATATTAATTGGGCTAGCTAATATTTTTCGGCCCAACACTAAAATCTGCATTGCAAAAATATTTAAATCAGCATATAAAAATTAAAATTAATTACATTAATAATGTTTGATCATCACTAATTTAGAAATAGTATTTTCCAAACTCATCAATCTCCCCCTTGATGACAAACATTATTAAAATTGAAATGGAAAGAAATTTAAAAATTAGAGTATAGAGTACTCCCTTTGAAGATTTGTTTTTCTTCCCCTTTCAAATTGTCACAAGGCTCCCCCTTAATATATGCCATTCTAATCAAGGGAAGCACTAACCTGTGATAGTTTTAATCAAGCTTCAAGTAACAATGTTATTTAGCATATTCATTACATGATGCTAAATGCTTGATTTATGAGCAGATTTGAATTTATAATAAAAAAAACTTATTTTTTTTATCATAAATTAATTTTCTGCTCAAACTTTACACACATCAATTAAGTACAAAGAGAAATGATGTTCAAAATATTTTCAAATATTTTCCAGTCAAGATATCAGAGCAATATTATTGTGATAAGGAAAATATTTTTGAAACACACATGATCACATCAAATATGGCAGCTGTTATATTTTACACAGTTTAAAGGAACTGCCAAAAAATAAGTTATCAAGCCAGCATGTTTACCAAGATGAATCAGAAGATTCTTATTTCAATAGAGGCATGCATATTTATCAAGATAACTCAACAACTAGGCATTCATCAAGACAAATGCATTCCTAAACATCATAAACCAAATGCATTTCCAGCAGTAGTAATCATAGTAAAACAAATCAATCAACATGCATCAAATATTATCAATCATGTATTCTTTCAACAAGGGTGATCATGAATTTTCAAAAGAAAATTTCATCCCTGTTCATCCCCTGTTTTTCATTTCAAAATTTCACCACTTTCTCCCCCTTTTGTCATCAAAGGGGCACCTGTAAGAAGATTTAACATGGAAACAGAATATGCAAAATATAACCCAAAAAGTGTCTACAAAGTATCACAGAGTTATTGTTCCAACAGAAACAAGCCAAAACAAAGTACCAAATTGAGCCTAAGTGTGCCAATATCAAACAGTAAACATAAGTTTAATCATCAGAGAGATTAAAGTCAGATCCCTCGGTCCCTGCTTCACTACCCACTTCATCATCCAGGCTTTCAAGCATTAGACCGACCCTCTCTTGGCATTTCTTCCAAGCCGACTCATTTTCATATGCAAGTTTGCGTGCAGACTTATGAAATTGAACCATGAGATCGGACATGTTTGAGAATTCTGTGAGAATGTCTCTTAGGGAATCGGTCACCTTTGAGGATTCTGGCCGGCTCTCAAAGTCATCATCAGAAGCCATAGATTTCTTTCCCTTTTTAACAGCCCCGCCTCCTTTGATCATAGAGACTTTGTTCTCTACATCCTCATTTGTTAAATCTACCTTAAAATACTCAAAGATGCATGTGAGAAACATTCTATAAGGTAAATTAGCCTTTTTTGTACTCTTTACAGACTCCCACATATGTCTAATCATGAGATAGATAAATGAAATAGAAGATGAAGTAACGAGAGCAAATATTATGAGACAATCAGATACGGTTACCCTGTTATGAGAGCCACTCTGTGGGGTAAGAATGTGAGTTATGATGCGGTACAGCAGAGAGTTGGTTAGTCCAAGAGCCTTGTGAGTAGGAACAGTGCCGTCTAGTCCAGACAGATTCTCACAAATTTGATGAAGAACTTGCTTGTATGCGACCCCAACGTGCGCATCCCATTTGTCAGTCATATAAACCCTCGACCCTTCATCAATGTAACCAAGGGCAGAGCCAATTGTCTCAGCATTCAGAGTAATATGCACACGCTTCACGTAGGAGTGAAGACTACCATCAATCAATCTCAGATTCGCATAAAACTGTCTTACCAACCCTGGGTAAACCATTTTGTGAATGAGGAGCAATGGAGACCATTTGAGATTGTCAAACAGAGGATGTAAATCAATCCATTTAGAAGCCAGAGAATCAAGATTCACCAAGTATGAGGGACACAGATGCCACTTTTCCAAAACCTCTTTGTGGAATTCATAGAATACACATGTAGAAAACCTTGAAGGATCAAAATGAGAATGTGGCTTATGAAATTTGTTCTTGAAATCCATTGATCCAATGTTTGCGGGTTTTCGGGTCTCATGAAGCACGAAACCTTTGGTTTTCTGAGAGCTTTTTCCAGACGCATGAGGAGTGGGCTTCTTCGGTGGTGATGGAGGAGGTGATGTATGAGATTCCTCTTCCTCTTCCTCCATGCTTGGTTCCTTGTTCTTGTCACTTTTTTCTCCTTCCAGAAGATTTCTGGGCTATAACTTTGCGCCTCATGGATTCGGTTTTCTTGGTGGGAGGTGAAGGAGAAGATGAAGAAGTGAAGTGAATGTGTATGTGTGTATTTGTTTGGGGAGTGGAAGGCTTTTGAGAGAGACGAATTCTTTCACTCTTCCTTGGTGCTGTTTTCTTTTTCATTATGAGGAAGATGAATGGTGATGGAAGTTGAAGAGAGAGAGGTGGCCAAATGGTGAGGTGAGTGGAGGGAGGTTAGAGGGACATTAAATGCTGATTGGAAAGAGATAATGGAGGGAGTTATTAACCATTAAGGGCGTGGTTATTAACCAGGAAAGTTTCAAAAAAAAAAAAACTAAAAAGGGGTTTCCTTGAATCAAGGATTAGTTGGAAGGAAAGATTTGATTTGACAACATGCATCTTCCAACAAGATTTGATAAGACAACCAAGAGATTTTGTGATTTTATTTTTCAAAAATGAGGAACTAACAAAAACTGTCATTGTGGGGTCAAAGATATTTGGTAGGGCCCATGAAAATTGAATTTTACGTTGCCTCTCCCTTGATTATAGCTCTTCCATCATGCCCTCATTTTTATCTCGTCCAAACCTACGAGACAAAACTGAACAGAGTCAAATATTCACAAGTTATCAATAGAACTTAAATCAAATATTCCCAAACTTTTTCTCAAGGTGCAGAATCTGTCTTCACAGAGGGGTTTTGTAAAAATATCAGCAATTTGGTCTTCAGATTTTACAAATTGAATATCAATAGTACCCTTTTGCACATGTTCTCTAATAAAATGATATTTTATCTCAATGTGCTTAGTTCTTGAGTGCAGAACATGATTTTTTGAAATGTTTATAGCACTCATATTATCACAAAATAAGGGTATACTATTGAT
>NC_029786.2:28482001-28485331 GCF_000816755.2 Arachis ipaensis | reverse complement strand
GAATTTTCTAGGCCAAACTTTTTGATAAGCTCTTTTGCATACTTTCCTTGGTAAATAAAAGTACCACTAGGAGTTTGTTTAATTTGGAGGCCAAGAAAGAAAGTAAGTTCTCCCATTAAACTCATCTCAAACTCACTAGTCATGAGTTTTCCAAACTTTTCACACAAGGACTCATTGGCCGATCCAAACACAATGTCATCAACATAAACTTGAACAAGGAGTATATCATCATTAGATGCTTTAATAAATAAAGTAGTGTCAGTGGTACCCCTTTGAAATTGATTTTCCAACAAGAAGGCACTAAGCCTTTCATACCAAGCTCTTGGAGCTTGTCTAAGACCATAAAGAGCCTTAGAAAGTTTAAAAACATGATTTGGGAAATATTTATGTTCAAAACCGGGGGGTTGAGCCACATACACTTCTCTATCAATAAAGCCATTAAGAAAAGCACATTTAACATCCATTTGAAATATTTTGAAACCTTTATGGGCAGCATAGGCAAGGAGCAACCTAATTGCTTCCATTCTAGCTACCGGAGCAAAAGATTCATCAAAATCTATACCCTCTTCTTGATCGTAACCTTGGGCCACTAATCTAGCCTTGTTACAAACAACTTGTCCATCCTCACCAAGTTTATTTTTAAATACCCACTTAGTACCCGTAACTTTCTTACCATCCAGATGGGGTACTAGTGTCCAAACCTCGTTCTTGTCGAATTGAGCAAGCTCTTCTTGCATTGCTTTAACCCAAGATGGATCTTTCAAGAGCTTGTTTGACATTGTTGGGCTCCATTTGTGACAAGAGGGAAAAATTGTTTGGTTCGGATTGCCTTTTGGTGGAAGATCTTGTTGTTACACCTTGAGATGGATCACCAATGATGAAGTCATGAGGATAACCTCTCATGGATTTCCATTCTCTAGGCTTTCAGGCAGGTGTTGAGCTTTGATGAGCTTCTGGTGGTCTCACTGTTTCAGTTTCTTGTGCCTGCTCAGGAGACAAAATGGAAATGTCTCCTCCAATCTAACGAGACAAAACTGGACTGGCAGATTCTTCATTTTGAATGGATTTGGGATTTTCTTTACTTGTTCCGGCCTCTTCACCATCTGAATCATTATCTATCACAGCACTGGAAATTAAATTAGAATCACAAAAAGTAACATGTATGAATTCCTCTATGGTTCTATGCTCTTTGAGATAAACTCTATAGGCCTTGCTTGTGGTGGAATATCCAACAAACATTCCTTCATAGGATTTTGGATCAAACTTTTCAAGGTTTTCTTTATTGTTAAGCACAAAGCATTTGCATCCAAAAATATGAAAGTACTTAAGATTTGGAGGGGTTCCTTTCCATAGCTCATAAGGGATTTTCTTCAACCATTTTCTAATGATTGTCCTATTCAAAATGTAACAAGCTGTATTTACAGCTTCAACCCATAAAAATTTAGGAATCCCATTCTCACAAAGCATAGCCCTAGTCATCTCTTGAAGGCTTCTATTCCTTCTCTCAACCACCCCATTTTATTGGGGGATTCTAGGGCATGAAAAGTTATGAGAAATTCCTAAGTCATCACAGAATTTTTCAAAATCTTGGTTTTCAAATTCTCTTCCATGATCACTTCTTAAATGGGAAATTTTTAAATCCTTTTCATTTTGAATTTTCTTGCAAAGAGTGGAAAAGGCATGGAAAGCATCATTTTTATGAGTAAGGAAAAGAACCCAACCAAATCTAGAGTAATCATCTACCACCACAAGACCATAGTGTTTACCTCCTAAACTTTGAGTTCTTGTTAGTCCAAAAAGATCAATATGCAACATCTCTAATAGCCTTTTGGTTGAGATTCCATCTTTAGGTTTAAAGGAGGATTTTACTTGTTTGCCCAATTGGCAAGCATCACAAGTAAGATCCTTATCAAATTTAATTTTTGAAATTCCTCTAACCAGATTTTTCTTAACTAGCTTAGAAATTTGGTACATTCTTGCATGACCCAACTTTCTATGCCATAGCCATTTTTCATATTCAAGAGATGTAAAACATGTCACATTTTGTTCTTTTAGGTCCTCAAAAGTCAATCCATACATATTATTGCATCTTTTAGCTTCAAATAAAATATCCCCAGTTTTCTCACAAACAACCAAGCAAACAAACTTCCTAAAGATAACTTCAAAGCCTAAATCACACAATTGACTAACACTAAGTAAATTATGTTTCAAACCATGTACAAGAAGAACATCATTTATACAAGATGAAAAATTTTTACCAACTTTTTCAACAGCCACTATTTTTCCTTTTGCATCATCACCAAAAGTGACAAGTCCTCCATCATATTCATCAAGCTTTATGAAGAAGGTTGTCTTTCCGGTCATATGCCTAGAGCATCCGCTATCCATATACCACATATTTTCTTTCCGTTTGGATGCTAGGCACACCTACAAAGCAAGCTCAAGTGACCTTAGGTATCCAAATTTTCTTGGATCCTTTCACATTAAACCATCTCTTATGTCCTAAGCCATTATAATCAAAAATAACTTTACAAACTTTATCACCAATCATTCTTTCACCAAAGAAACATTGAATAGGAAAGTGTCCATTTCGATTGTATAGTCTACAAAATCTTGGAGTTGCTATTTTGTTAAAGTAGGTGGGGTCTTGAAATCTTGTATCATTAGAAGATGAAGCAAGGTTTTCAAAATGAGATTTTTTCAGCAGATTTATAAAACCCCAGCTCAGCCTTATCATAAAGAGGTTTTTGACTAGCCAAGATTTGATTCAGATTTTCAGAACTTTGAGTAAACTTGGCTAAATCTTCCTTAAGCCTTTTAACCTCATTAAGCAACTCTTCATTTCTTTTAAAACAATCTACATATGCAAGAACGGAATGATCACTTTCACAGCTCTTAATTTGGGCTTTTAACTGCTTATTTTCTTCAACAAGATCACAAGCAGTTTCGGCCTCCCTTACTTTTTCTTTAAGAAAATTGTTTTCAGCTTTAAGAATGGTGATTTGTTGTTCAAGTTCTTGATTTTCCAGCAGGAAGCATCTTATTTTTTCAGAAAGGTGGTTTATCATTAGATGAAGATCTTTAGTGTTAGGGTTATGAAAGACTACCTGATCTATGTGATCTGCCATGAGACAAGGTTGTGACTTGGTCTCGGATTCCTCATCATCATCATCCGAGTCATTTTCCAAATCTTTCCATGAAGCCATCAGTCCTTTCTTCTTTCCTCTTTTTGGCTTTTCTTCCTTCTTTAACTTGGGACAATCAGATTTGAAATGCCCCATTTTCTTGCAGTTGTAACAAGTTACTTTGCTAAGGTCTTTCTTCATTTTT
>NC_029786.2:28478837-28481976 GCF_000816755.2 Arachis ipaensis | reverse complement strand
GGTCCTAACTATACAACTTGTCTCTCATGCTTTACAAACGTTACTTCCTTCCTCTTAGGTAACTACTCTACAAACTTGCGAAGTTGTGGTAATAACAACCGAACCTACGATACCTTTAGTTCATAGGACTTAGACACGATCACTCTTCTCACAACTCTACAGAGTGTTTTCTCACCCTTTGTTTTCGAAATTAATAGAGACTCTCATCACCAGAACTGAGATACTGAATACTACTAAACCCTCCTTTAAATGAACGAAAACTTTTGTGGATGAACTTTTTTCTAAGTTTTTTCTTTCCTTATCGAAAAAGTAGACAGTGATTGTCTTTTTCACAATGGTTGTTCCTTCATGAGTGACTAGGAGTTTATCCCAGATTTTCTTTGCTGTTGTGCAACGTGATACCCGTTGGTACTCCTCAAAGCTGATAGCACATTTGAGCAGATTGATGGCCTTGGCGTTGAGCTCCACCTTTTTTCTATTTTCATCCGTCCAACTTGCTTCTGGTTTAAGAAAGACAACTCCTTCGGCACTTGTAACTGTTGGATATTGAGGGCCTTCCAGGATGATCTTCCAAAGTCTGTAATCCACTGCTTGTACAAATATCTTCATCCTCTCCTTCCAATAGGTATAGTTTTTTCCATTGAAAAAAGGAGGTCTGTTGCTTGATTGTCCTTCGGTCAGATTGTAGGACACCACATTTGAGCCACTGTTTTCTGCCATGAGGATCTTTACTCCAAGCTGCAAAGCTTGATCTCTTTGAGACCAAGCTCTGATACCAATTGATGGTTATCAGTGGCTAAGAGAAAGGGGGTTGAATCTTAGCCACTTTTTGCTTGAAAAATACTCGCTGACCTTTGAAACTAATTTTGGAAACTTTTTGTCTTTTTATCTCGTAACTAGCCACGAGACTTTTCTTTTTGTCTCGTCACTTGACACGAGATATTTTTGGTTTTTGCTCATGTGCAGTCGAAACAGAAATAGAGTAGAGAAGAGAGAAAATTACACCCAGATATATCCTGGTTCAGCTACTAAGTGCAGTGCAGCCTACATCCAGTCTCCATCACAAACATGATGGAATTTCACTATAATCTTCCTGATTACAAAATGTAAAGTGCTAACCCAACTTACAAGGGGATTTCCACAGAATCATGAAACACAACATAGATTAACAAAGGAACTCTAAGGACATCTATGGCTTTTTTCTTTTAATTTTGCACTCTCTGCCTTTTTTCGCTCTATGGCTTTTTTCATACAAACCTCACTGTTTGCCTTTTTCATGAGACTCAAGACATGGCAAAATTAAACAGAAAAATTACAAAACAGAATACATTGAAGGAGAAGAGAAAACTATTAGCTCAGGTAGCTCTGAGAACTTTGTGCCTTGCACTCTCACACTTTCTCCTTGCTCCAAACTGTGGCTGTTCTCTCTTTTTATAGAAGAGGGAAGCCTCCACATTTGAAGCCAAAAACCAAGCCAACTTCTTCTTCTCCAAGAACAAAACCGGTTCGGCCAGAGAGAGAGAAGAGATAATCCATGCAATAACCAACATGCAATTACCTCTAGTCCTTTCTTGGTCATCACTCTTCATCAATCCGAGCTCTCCATCCTTGGCTTGCTCTCCAAGATGGATTTCTGGCCCTTGATGCTTCATGATGATGATGACTTCTTCTGCTCCACTTTTGCTTCCTTCCTCACGCAGCCACCCTAACTACCTTCTGTGATGAGTGAACTCAAAAGTGGTGACAAGCCATCTCCTCCAAGATCTTCTCTTTGCTGGCCGAATCTCCTTCTCCATTTTTGGTATGGAGTAGCCAAGATCTCATCACCATATCTTTTCTTTCATAGTTGCAGATCTTAGCCACTACATTTTTTATGTTTTCTTGCCATTATTGTGATGGTCTTGTAGCTTGCCTTCTATTCTTTTTGATAGCTCAAAGTCTCCATGATTTGCTGTGTAAGGACCGAAGAAGAGAAGGAAAGTGATGAGAGAGAAGAAAGAATGAAGAAAAGCAATCAAGTGTGTTTGAATAAATTAATTAAAGTGAGTTGCTTTTACTTCCCTCAGGTGGAGTAGCGTGTAGTATTGATAATCACCATCAAATCAATTTGACAATTTCTCTCTCATGGTTCCCATGCAATAAATGATAGTTGAATGAATTTGAAATCCATCACATGGTTAGAATTGAGATCCGTTGGAAGGCATAGACAAATATCAACATTTGCTTTCATGATGAAATATTTTTCGGATCAAGCATTGGAGTATCCAACCAAGATTTTGAGTTGGGTTAATGATAGTGTGAATTGAATCTGGCCCATTCAAAATAATTCAACCATACTTCTAATGATAAGATCAATTGGGCTTAATTCATCAATTCTGACCCAACTAACACAACCATTATTTTAGCCATATAAATTCTATTTCAAGGCTGAGTATATGAATTGGGCTAGCTAATGTTTTTCGGCCCAACACTAAAATCTGCATTGTAAAAATATTTAAATCAGCATATGAAAATTAAAATTAATTATATTAATAATGTTTGATCATCACTAATTTAAAAATAGTGTTTTTCAAACTCATCAGAGAAAATTAAGACGTGTACTCAATTGAAATAAATGGAGAGTATATATAATAGGAAAGAAGACAAACTAAAGTTCCGACTCTTGTTTAATTTTTGCTTTCCCATGATAAACGTTACATAACATCACACAGGTGTCAATGTAAGATAGAAAAGTTACTTTTGATGAATTTGGATGACCAACATGAACTTGATTATAGTAGCTAAACACGGAAAATAATGGGGATTATTAATTAGCTAACAATTAATATTATTCATTTTGCATGCATGCTAACAAAATTTATAAAAGTGAACTTTATCTAGATTGGAAGTTATTGTTTGAACTAGTTTGTGTTTACGCAATATTAGTTTATTACTATCCAAGGAAGAAATTGGATAAACTTGACATGTAACTTTGTTCTTCAATGTGGCCAACAAATATAAACTCTTAAGTGTTGATGTGCAACTTTATTTATTTATTGAAGGTTTTATTACTGCTTTTGATTTAAAAAGAAACTTTGCAAAATATTTTCGGGTTTAGAGTTATATAAATATATCAAAAATTTAAAATATTTTGTTTTTC
>NC_029786.2:28471580-28478190 GCF_000816755.2 Arachis ipaensis | reverse complement strand
AGTCTCATCTACAAAATATATCATAAAAAATTATATTTTATCCTCTCAAATATAATGAAACAAAAACTTAAGAGGATACATTCCCATTCATCACCCCTTCCTAAATTGATCCTTACTATTCTCCTTGACGGAAAAAGTTGGTCAACAAAATTTATCTTGTTTTCAATTTAGTACTAATATAAGAAACCGTGGCTATGTCTATGAGAGGACCTACCTCACCATAAAAGTGAAAAATAGGATAAAATTTAATCATCTAATATGCAAAGTTAAGCTTTTAAAAATTGGATCGGATTAGTTGGTCGAACCAGTTCAACTATAAATTTAAAGCTTAAATAGTTCGGTTTGCTTTGTAAAATCGTTGATATAAAAATCAGATGCAAGTTATTGAACTGATTAGGAATCAGCTGATTTTGATAAAACAATACTGAGGTGGGATAAATGTCGGTCTAAAATTTTTACAAAAATAATCTCGTTGCAAGTATAGATTTAAACCAACAATTAACCCTCAATCAAAGTTTATTTTTTTTGTCATAAGTACAAATCCTAATAAAAATAAATCGAAGTATTCAAACCTTGGGTCGTCTCTCAAGGAATTGTAGGGAAGTGTGTTTATTATTGGTTATAGGATTGTATATTTTTAAGTTTTGGTTTGATAAACAAGAATTTAAAACTAACAACTAAAGAAATATAAATGCTAAAAGGCTACTCATGTAACACCCTCACTATCAGAATGTCACGCTTCCAGCTGCGCCACTCTGATAGCAAGAAGTATTACGACTACTTTATATACTTAATATTAAAAGATGAGCCTGTGACTCAACACCGTATCGCTGATTTCTTTGAAAACCGGAAATAAATGCTTTATCTTAAAAAACCAAGCAGGCATAGATTCATATACAAGACTTCTTACATAATATCTTATAATATAATATATATAAATCATACAACTCTTATCCCTCTTACAAAATTGTAATAACAAAGACGAGGGAAGAAAATAATCTAACTAATACAACAACATATAAAACCAAATGCAGTTTAACTCTTCTTAATGCTTCTTCATCCGGTTCCTAAAAAGGTAAAGCTGTAGGGGGGAGAACCTAACCACATGGCCTCACCATGGAGTTTCAAAGTTGTCATAAGAAGATATTTAATAAGAAAACTATTTTCAAGCTTAGTGATTATCATTGCCTTATGAATCTTTTAAAAACCAATAGATAATCGTTCAAAACCTTTTCAAAGAAACAATGTTTAATCTTTCAGAAATCCGAAACCTTTCCTTTCTTATAAGAAAATCTCAATCAAAACCAACCACGCAATCAAACAACACAATCATTAATTCAGCACCAAAGTTCATTCTCAAATGTAGCACGCCAGGACAAACACAGGCAAGACAGACAAGGAAAGCACAAGTAGGCAGCAGTCACAGCAAATAGTTCAAGTAGCAGTTCAGAACAGTTTAGCAATTAGGCAAACAAAAACAAGTTCAAACTCAAGCAAAGCATACAAATGCATATGATGCATGCCTGTCCTATGGCTGATAAGGCTCATCTGTCGATTATCCAGCTAACCCAACAAGTCTGAATTGTCCTTAGACTGTCCCCCGAGGTGCATTCCCAAGAGTCTATGCATAGCTTTTTCTCAAATAATCAAAATTGCTCAATGGGGGTAACATTCCCGAAAATTTATATAGTTTCCGGTCACACTTACGTCGTAGGGTCAACAGAGTATCGAGTTTTCTACCTGGTACACGTGGTGGCAAGCCACGACACTTTATCCAGGGAAACTCGTGTCTTAGAGATTTCAATTTCATAAGCCATATAAATAATTCATTCAACATTCATCGATGTCTAAGTCATTCTCAACATCATTATCATTCATCAATCCATATCTCATTTCCAATTTCCAATTTCATTCAAAATCATATTTCAAATAAAATCCTCATCATCCTTTCACTAACAATTCCCAATCCAAAACATAACTCTTCCTTTGATAAATAAAGTAATCTTAAACCATGTAATGCTTAAAATTAAACCTTTTTAAAATAGCTACTTCAAATAAAACTTCTAATTTTATAAAATTTCGGCAACATCTCCTCTAAAACTCGGACACTACCACCCTTTTCGGGTCCCATCCAATCATTCCTCAAATCAACCAATTCCAAATCTCAATCATTTTCCAAAATTCAACCAGTTCTAATATCAAATTATTTTCAAATCCATCCATTTCCAATAATAAATTTTTGTCAAAATTAAACGAGCTCAAATATTAAATCATTTATATAATCAAACTAATTCAAAATTAAACCGCTTCTAGAATCAATTTATTTTCATATTTCAAATCATTTCCAAAGCCGATTCATTTGCACTATCAAAATAACTTCAAAACCAAGAAAAAACACTTTTCATAGTAATCAACTAAATAACTTTTCAAACTAATTCCTTTTCAACAATCACAAACTACTCAAGCAATCAAGCAATCAGTCATCCAGTCCAACAAACAACCACATCTATAAGACAATCATAATCACAGACATATGTTTCTCACATTAATATCTATTTATAACAACTCTGTATGATAAAATAAATTTTAAGAAAACCCCTACCTCGATGTCGCAATCGCATAGTTTTAACACAACAGTCCCGCTTAGCCTAAACTCACAATAGCAGTGGCGATTCCAACACAACCGGGACGATGGCAGCATCACCAACTCCGATTACACTTGCAGCAACCTCGAATTTGATGGAATCAAACACAGAAACAACTCTAGAAATTCAAGGCAACACCGAAAATAAAATGGAATTAAAACCATAACAAATAGATAAACGAGACCAAGGCAGTTCAGAGTATAAAAGTGAAACAGAGTCAGGAGAAAGGCTAGACCTAGGGCAGTGACACTGAACTTGGATTGGGGCAAGTCAGCAGCAATGGTGGCAACGTTAGAACTGGCGGTAGCAATTCCAGTCACCCCAGCAGCAACAATTCTTAAGGAGCATCAACCATCACAGCCCACAGCTGCAGCGGCTTAATCCTAAAACATCAACGCTTAAGGTTCTCAGTCAACGGATAGCAGGACAGTAGCAGTGGAGGTTCATAAACAAAAATAACTTACAATAACTAAGGAAAACAAGGAAACAAAGCGTAGTAGTAGTAGCACGGTGATTGCAACAACACAAGGAAGATGGCCTCCTTCCCCACCTCAGCTTGTGACTCCGGCGGCGGTGACGGACCCAGAAGCGGCGACTCTGCTCGACGGTGACGGACCCAGAGGCGGCAGCGATCACACGCAGCAGCAGCAACCCGCGATAAGGATGATGGTGGCGGCTTGCACAGTGACGACGGAAGCTTCGAAGGCAGTGACCCTCGGCCTCCTCGGTCGGTGGCACGACGGCGCAGGACGGTGGTGAGCTAAATGGCGGCGGCAACTGCGCGATCTCCTCTCTCGGGTCTCCTCTCTCCTCTGCCAACAACGACGGCGACGGTGGCACTGACACCCACCGCGCCGCCTCCTTCTTCCTTCCTCCCTTCTGCTCTCCCCGTTCTCTCTTCTCCCTTTCTTTCTTTCTTCTTTCTTTTGATTTTTTTTTTCTGAAGCTGTGGCTGTTGTGTTTTGACTGTGGGTGTTGGGTTATTTTGGGGAAAAGGGTATGGCGGCTAGGTTAGAAAAATTAGGGTTAGGGTTGTGTTTTGGGAATTTAGGGTTTTGATTTGAGAATTAGGATTTTATGATAAAATTGGAGATTTTTGGATTCATCTAAAATTTAATTAAATCTCTAAAGTTACTTTAAAATATCATTTATTGTATCAAAATACTAATTATTTGATAATTATAAAATCAGATAAAGCCTTAAATTACTTTAAACTTAATTAATCAAAATTTGCTTTAATTTATCTTTAATAAAATAATTTCTGAGGTTAAGGTACTTAATGAATAAATAAATCAAAATTAACTCTTAATAAGATTTTTCTGAAATTTCTGGGTCTTACAACTCATGGCAAGGATCAAGACGTCAAGGTTTCCTATCTTGGACCATTGACCACAACATGGTGATTACAAAGGATTAATTCCACTTAGTTATCCTCTAACAATTGAAGGAAAGTCAAGTGGACATAATTGGTCCTAGAACCAATTAACAATCTTAAATCACCAATAGAACTGGACATCAATAATCTCAAGGGGCCTAAGTCCTCAATCACAAGTCAAGAGTACCAAAATTTATACTAAAATTCAACCAAATATTTTATCAAACACTTGGAAGGCATAAAAGAAAAGCATCATAAAAGTGCAATAATAATAAAATCTACAACTACCCAATGCAAGAAATCAACAATAACAACTAAAGAAAGCAATAATAACATGAAAATATGAATTGCATTAATAAAAATCAAAAGTATCAAGAGTTCATAAGCATAAAAATGACATAAAAGGAAAATTAACAATGTAAACTAAAAGACCCAAGACAATAAAGCATGGAAATATAAATGAAACTACACTAAAACAAGAATTAAAGAGAGAAATTAAAGAGAAATTAAACTAATCTACCCTAATTTCTAGAGAGAAGAGAGAGCTTCTCTCTCTAGAAAACCTAACCTAAAACATGACTAAAACTATTCTATCACTACTTGGTCCATTCCCTCTTCAATCCTTGGATTCAATAGCATCATAAATGAGTTGGATTTGGGCCAGGATGTCTCAAAAATCATCTCCAACGTATTCCCTTTAAGTTAGTCACGTGCTGCTTGTCTCGCGTACACGTGGGCCACGTATATGCGTCACCTGACAGATTTCCTCCCACGCATACGCGTGGGCCACGTATACGCGTCGTCATGAATTCTGCAAATTCTCATGAATTCTCCACTTTGCATGCTTTTCTTCCTTTTCTTTCAAGCCATTCTTGCCTTCAATAAACCTTAAATCACTCAAACAAACATATCAAGGCATCGAATGGGAGTAAAGTGGATTAAATTTAGCAATTTAAAAGCCTAAAATGCATGTTTTCAATCATTAAGCACAATTAAGAGAAATTCACAAAACCATGCTATTTTAGTGAATAAATGTGAGAAAAGGTGATAAAATCCACTAAATTCAGTGCAAAATAAACCATAAAATTGTGGTTTATCAGATACCATTTCGCTGATAGTATAAAACAAAAACAAATCAATAGTGCTGAGCCAAGAGCCTTTTCTTCACTCTCCAGAAGACCTGCACTCATCTCCAGAAAAATCCTAACCTGCCTTCGTCGAGCCACTGCCGCCGTCCGTCGCACGCAGGGGATTGTCTCTTCGTCCTATCGGCGCTTCTTACTCAGTCAATAATTTGTGCGTCTTCCTCAAGCTTGCCGTGAGTAGCTGGTCGTCGTTTTGCTCAGTTGCTCTTCTGCCGCCGACTGTCGCGCTTAGGTCTGGTTCATGGTGGAACGGTGGAAGTCTCTAATAGTCCAACCCCTCTCCTCATTCACCAGCAGTCCAACCCCTCTCTAGTTCCATTGTCGTCGCTCGTCCTCTGTCGTCGCTTGTCCTCTGTCCATCTACTGCTCGTCGTCGTTCTTGCTCCTTCTCCCCCAATCACTGCTCATTAAAGTTTTGAATTTCTGTTTTGTTCATTTTATTTTTTGTTTCTAATTTTTTTTCTTAACTTTGTTTTGAGTGTTTTTAGGTTTTTTGTGTTTATTATTATTGCTGAGTATTGCTATTTGTTGTTGATGGTTCTAATTGTTGATGTTTGTTTATTATTGTGTTTGTTCTTATTGTTCTTGATTGTTGTTTTTTTTTTCATAGTGCTATTTGTTTGCTTTGCTGCTGTTTTTGCATTCTTGTGCTTTGTGTAGCTTAATTTATTTTGTTATTACTTGATTTTTTATAAATATTTTAGTTAACTTATTATTACCGTAATTCTGCTATGTTGATTGATTCTGTTAGTTGATTTATATGTTCTTGTTATTTTTCTTTTTCATTTTTTTTATTGTGATTTTTATTCAAATTGTTACTGTGATTTTTTCTATTGTTATTGGATTGTTGAATTTTCTATTCAGGTCTTATTCTTGTTATTAATTTGCTAAACTGTTAAGTTGTTATTTTGCTAAATTATTAGGTTGTATTTTAATTTGCTGGATTGAGAATGAGATTGTTCTTGTTATTAAGTTGTTGAATTTTCTATTCAAGTTTTGCTCTTATTAATTTTCTAAATTGCTAAGTTATTATTTTGCTAAATTATTGGGTTGCTATGTTTTAATATGCTAGATTAAGAATGAGATTGTTCTTGTTTCTTATTATTGGGTTTCAGAATTTTCTATTCAAATTTTGTTCTTGTTAGTTTGCTAAGTTGTGTTTATCTATATTTTATTTATTATTTTATTATGAAATAGTTCTGTTGGTTAAATTATGATTGAATTGGTTGGACCAGTAATCCAATAAATCAGTAGCTACAGTAATTTAATGATTGGTCTGATTTTCAAAATTTTGTGCAAAACTCTAGTTCAGTTCAATTAAGTTTATTTATTTATAAGTATCGGACATTAAATTAATAAAGATATATAAACACAAAATTATATTTGAGAGACAAAATATAAATACAAACATTATATATTAAGATACTTAATTAGTAGTTTATTAA
>NC_029786.2:28470955-28471397 GCF_000816755.2 Arachis ipaensis | reverse complement strand
TGTAGCACAATTTTATTTTTATTTGTATTTTTTTATTATTTATTTATTGTATGGTGTAGGACATACATTTTTCTTGCTTTCTATTCCATTGATCCTAGCGATTTCTAGGTTTCATCTGAATCAGATAATTATTTTGAGGTCGCCCTTTCCTTTTGTTTTAATTTCTAGGGATCTTTTTATTTAGGGTAATGCTACTGTGCTGATGGAAAAATTTTTTCTCATCTGCTGAAGAAACGTGGCACTAAAACAAAGATGACACGTGTTAGTATTATTTCTACGTTTGTAGACAAGTTCTGTGTTAAAATAGAGTGAGTAGAAAATATTAACATCATGAATGTTAATTACATTAGATTAATTTATTTTTAATAATGATAATTTATTTGTTGAGTTTTATTGGTTTTGTCAAGCGTTTAACTTTAGATTTTTTTATGAATATTATCTA
>NC_029786.2:28469400-28470882 GCF_000816755.2 Arachis ipaensis | reverse complement strand
TGGTGATATTTTAACTCTTTCTTCTTCTTTTTATTATTAATTTAGAAGGATATTATTGTTGTTTTAATTTATTATTTTATGGACCAATTTCTATGTAATGGATAATATTTACAAAAAATTTAAAACGGTCAAAATTTTTCAAAACCAATAAAGCCTAACAAATAAATTATCACCATTAAAAATAAATTAAACCAATATAATTAGCATTTATGATGTTGACATTTTTTATTCACACTATTTTAATATAAAACTTGTCTACAAGTATAGAAACAAGGCTAACACGTGTCGTCTCTTCTTTAATGCCACGCTTCTTCAGCACATGCGGAAAATTTTTTCATTCGGCACCGTAGAATCTTCCTTTTATTAAAAGTGTAGTTTATGACTGTACTGATTTGGGCTATTTAGGGAACAATATTGCTTTGAATGCTTTCACCATCAATATATCTACCCCATCTTTCTGTTTATAAATCGTGGTATTGTTGTGACCTGTGACAAATTAAATGAGAGAGAGAGATGGGCATTACATTAGCAAGTCACTCAATTCAAGTAAAGCTCATCCCGTTAATATATTACAGTAATACTTGAGGAATAATAAAAAATTTGTCAAAATAATTTAAATTTGTTTTATTTAGTATTTATTAATTATTTATTAATTATTATTAATAAATACTAAAAATCAAGACAATAATTAATAAATATTAAATAAAATAAATTTAAATTTGTTCATATCTTAGTTCAACAGGATGAAAATCAGGCCCAATAATGCAAAAAGACCCACCAATAAAGATGGACTTTAGAATAAGTCCAATTTCTTTAAAGAGGTCGGACAATGACGTAGAGGTCCAGTTCTACTTGACCTAACAAGTAACTGCATTTTTGAATCTTTTCTGCTATCTCTACTTCATTTGGAAGGTAGATTCCAACAAACTCTCAAAATAAAGAGAATGTTTATCTATCAAAAAAGATAAAACTACTCAATCAAATATGGTTAAATCTACCTAAAATCCTTATTTATTTAAGTATCAGAGTCTGTTACAAGTATCACCCCCAAATCATCACACAAGGAACTCGGACAAACGATACTTTGACACCAAAAAAATTGGACGCTGTCACTCAAAAAAAACCTAAACTTCACATTCAAACACAAATCAACGTTTTAAGTAACCTTTAATACAGAATTGTATTTTTTATTTATCTAATATTACCAATTATATCACTATTAATTTATCAGAATATTTCTCCATAGTAGATGGATATTAAACATTCTGCATCTTTGAAAATTTGATGGCAAAATAAGGAAGCAATATGTGTCCTTCAAAGAATAATGGTTACGGTTAGAAATCACAATGGATCTTTATGAAAGCAAAAAGTTTTCTTTTAATTTTTGTTCTCATTTTAAATGTCTCCGTTTTTGTCTTATTTCTATCATAAATCTCTATTTATTTTTTTCTACAGAGAAAGCAAATATTTGCGAGTATCTAT
>NC_029786.2:28468479-28469379 GCF_000816755.2 Arachis ipaensis | reverse complement strand
ATCCGTGAGATGCATACTTCAATCCTTACTCACATCTCCATTTATTCGTGGGAGTCAGTCCGCGTCCCATGCAAATTTTTTGAATCTTTGTTAGTCTCTTCAGTCATGAATAATCTCTGCGACGCGAGTATCTCAGAGTTTTTGCCATCCTTAGATGCTGCATTTGAAGGTGGTATCATGACCTGCATACAAGGAAGGCAGCTTCCAGCAATTTTTTGCAATATGATAAATTAATAATATTAGGGAGACAAAAAAAACAGACAGAATTTATTTTATTTAGTATTTATTAATTGCTGTAATAATTAATAAATATTAAATAAAATAAATTCTAACTGGTTTTGTCTAAATTTTTTTGGTTACTAAACATTTTCAATGATCAAATAAGTAAACAGAAACATTTGATAATAAAAAAATATTGCTCAAAATCAGTTAAAATTTATCTTATTTAATATTAATTAATTATTAATTATAATAAAATAAATTTTGACTATCTTTTTGTCTCTCTAGTATTTTTTATAAGTAAATAACTATACCACGTGATTAAAGTTCTTAACCAGTCACCAAAAAAAAAAGTTCTTAACCGGGAAATTTTCTTTTTTCTTTTTGTGGGCTTGGAACCAGGGAAATTTATCTCACCATAACAAAATTTTAATCAATAAGATTGGGTTTTTTTTTTCATGTTGCCCACATGTTTGTATAGTTGGGTCGGGGTATAACAATTGTACCAGATTTTGTTTTTTGAGACACAGTGTTTTTTTACTCCAATAAAATTGTACAACAAATTTTATAAGTTTTATTAAAAGACTTACTATAAATTATCACATCACTATTTAACTTATCGCGTGATCAAACTAATGGCATATATGAAAATAATAAAAAATAAATTTTATTGGATCAAAT
>NC_029786.2:28467897-28468216 GCF_000816755.2 Arachis ipaensis | reverse complement strand
TAGATCTCGTGATCTTGTTTAGTCTGGACCCATGGAAAACTAACTAACAAACTGGGTTTGTACAATTCCAAGAAATCACATATCATTTCAAAAATTTGCTTGTAGCTTAGTATAATTTTAACTAGGGAGTCAATTTTTTCCCGTCAATATCAGCTAATTTGTTTAAAATAATTTCTTACCTTAAATCTTAAATTCTATATACTAATCCTAAATTCTTTAAAAAAAAAGTAGTTAAAAAAGTAATTAAAAAAGATTGGTTGATATTGACTAATTAAAATTTAATTTTTTATATTTATTCATTGATAAAATATTGAGTTAC
>NC_029786.2:28439455-28467481 GCF_000816755.2 Arachis ipaensis | reverse complement strand
AATATATTGTAAAATAAATATAAAATAAATAAGAAAAAAGTAATATAAAATAAGAAATATAATTAGATAAATCTAGTAATAATATTCACTACGATTTCAATATAATAAGAATGATAAATATATTATTAGTATTATATGCTGTAGTATATGAAAGAAAAGTGAAAGAAGAACTTTATATATTTTATATATTGTATGTAGAGAGAGAGAAAATATTTTTTATTTTATTGTTGCTGTGTATCTCATATCTCAGGCTATGTAGTCTTATTTATACTTGTACAAGGTTATCTTTTTCAACCTTTATTAAAAGCTAGTCTTCGTAGGAATCTTAAGTTTTTTTTCTTGAAAACTTTAGCCGCCCATATTAATGGTCATCCACATCATATACTTGTCTTAACACTCCCTCTTGGATGACCATTTAGGATTATTGCCTCATTAAAACCTTACTAAAGAAAAACTCAGTAGGAAAAAATCTTAGTGAAGGAAAAAGAGTACAATATCCTTTGTGATAGAGACTGCCTCATTAAAAACTTTGCCAAGAAAAACCCAATCAGAAAAAAACCTGACCAAGGAAAAAAGAGTACAGTCTCCCCCTCTTGTCGACATCATTTAATATCTCAAAATCGGCGCATCCCAATCTCATGTACCAATCTTTCAAAGGAGGATTTTGGGAGTGACTTTGTGAATAAATCTGCCAAATTGTCACTTGAGCAGATCTGTTGGACATCAATTGTTCCTTGATTTTGAAGATCATGAGTTAAGAAGAATTTGGGAGAAATATACTTTGTTCTATCACCTTTGATATATCCACCCTTAAGTTGAGCAATGCATGCTGTATTATCTTCAAACAGGACAGTTGGAGCTATCTTATGATCAATCAGTCCACATGATGACAGGATATACCGGATCAAACTCCTGAGCCAAAAACACTCGCGACTTGCTTCATGTATCACTGGTATTTCAGCATGATTAGAGGAGGTTGCTGCTATCGTCTGTTTTGTGGACCTCCATGATATAGCTGTACCACCATATCTGAACAGGTATCCTGTTTGAGATCTCCTTTGTGTGGATCAGACAAGTATCCAGCATCTGCATAGCCAACTAATTGTGACTTGGATCCATAGGGATAAAACAATCCCATATCAACCGTTCCATGAAGATATTGAAATATTTGTTTGATTCCACTCCAATATCTTCTAGTTGGAGAGGAACTATATCTTGCTAGTAAATTCACAGCAAATGATATATCGGGTCGTGTATTATTAGCAAGATACATTAGCGCTCCAATGGCACTAAGATATGGTATTTCAAGACCAAGGATATCTTCATTCTCTTCTTTAGGACGGAATTAATCATTTACCACATCCAAAGATCTTACGATCATTGGGGTACTCAAGGGGTGTGATTTATCCATATAAAATCTTTTCAAGATCTTTTCTGTGTATGTTGTTTGATGAATAAAAATCCCATTTTTTATATGCTCGATCTGCAGGCCGAGACAAAATTTAGTTTTTCCAAGATCTTTCATCTCAAACTCTTCTTTTAGAATTTTTATAATTGTTGGAATCTCTTTTGGAGTTCCAATGATATTTAAATCATCAACGTAAACAGCAATTATAATGAATCCAGATGCGGTTTTCTTTATAAAAACACAGGGGCAGATATCATCATTCTTGAATCCGTTTTTGGCCAGATACTCAGTAAGACGATTATACCATATTCGTCCAGATTGCTTTAGACCATATAAAGATCTTTGCAATTTGACTGAGTATAACCCCTGTGAATATTCATTGGATGGTTTAGATATCTTTAGTCCTTCAGGGACTTTCATATAGATATCCCGATCTAATGAGCCGTATAAATAGGCTGTTACCACATCCATTAAATGCATATGTAGTTTATGATATGCAGATAAACTGACCAAATAACGCAATGTTATCGCATCCACTACAGGGGAATACGTTTCTTCATAATCTATACCGGGCCTTTGTGAAAAACCTTGTGCCACAAGTCGGGCTTTATAGCGCACAACTTCATTTTTCTCATTTCGTTTTCTCACAAATACCCATCGGTATCCAACAGGTTTTACATCTTCTGGTGTACGGACTACAGGTCCAAAGACTTCATGTTTTGCAAGTAATTCTAATTCAGCCTTCATGGCTTCTTCCCATTTCGGTCAATCATTTCTTTGTCGACATTCTTCGACTGATCTTGTCTCAAGATCCTTATTTTCATGCATGATATTCAATGCCACATTATGTGCAAATATTTCATTGACAATTGTCTTATTTCGGTCCCATTTCTCTCCTGTAAAGACATAATTTATCGAGATCTCGTTATTTTCACAATTTTCAGGTACCTGAACGTCTTCTGGCGTTAAAACTATATCAAAATTTTGGACAACTACAAGTGTCTCTACTATGTCTTTTCCAACAGGAATAGTATTTACCTCTTTTCTTTTTCGAAAATTTTTGTCTTTGGAATCGACAGGCCTGTCACACTTCTGGCATGAATTTGCTTCAGTGGCTACTTGTCTTACTGGGACATCAATTCGAATTGGGGCATTTTTCACTGGTATATAAGATTTGGTTATCCTCTTTGTATCGGAAAATGCATCATGCAATTCATTTTCTATTCTTTGCAAATGTATAATCTTTTGAACTTCTAGTTCACATTGCCCTGATCGAGGATCTAAATGCATCAACGATGATGCATTCCAATTAAGTTCCTTTTCAGGAAGCTTATTCTCTTCCCCTAATGTTGGAAATTTTGATTCATCAAAATAACAATCCGCAAACCAGGCTTTAAATACATCTCCGGTTTGTATCTCAAGATACCTCACTATAGAAGGAGAATCATATTCAACATATATCCCCAATTTTCTTTGGGGTCCCATTTTGGTGCGATTAGGTGGTGTAATGGGAACATATATCGCACACCCAAATATTCTTAAGTGGGAAACATTTGGCTGCTGGCCAAAAGCTAATTGCATAGGAGAGAATTGATGGTAACTCGTTGGCCTCAAACAAATAAGTGGTGCGGCATGTAAAATAGCATGCCCCCAAACCGAGGTTGGGAGATTTGTTCTCATAAGTAAGGGTCTAGCAATTAATTGGAGGTGCTTAATAAGTGATTCTGCTAACCCATTTTGTGTGTGAACATAAGCTACTGGATGTTCAACACTTATTCCATTAGCCATACAATAAGCGTCAAAAGCTTGGGAAGTAAATTCACCAGCATTATCAAGACGAATTGCTTTGATTGGATTTTCTAGAAATTGTGCTTTTAATCGAATAATTTGAGTTAGTAATCTCGCAAACGCAAGGTTGCGAGAAGACAACAAGCACACATGTGACCATCTCGAAGATGCGTCTATCAGGGCCATAAAATATCTAAAAGATCCACATGGTGGATGAATAGGTCCACATATATCACCTTGAATCCTTTCTAGGAATTCAGGGGAGTCAAATCCAATCTTTACTGGTGATGGCCTTAAAATTAACTTTCCTTGAGAACATGCAGCACAACAAAATTCACTAGTTTTAAGAATCTTCTGGTTCTTTAGTGAATGTCCATGAGAGTTTTTAATAATTCTCCTCATCCTGGTTGTTCCCGGATGACCCAATCTATCATGCCAAGTTATGAATTCATTTGGGCTAGTAAATTTCTGGTTTACAGTGGCATGTGATTTAATTGCACTAATCTTGGTATAACATAACCCAGATGAAAGTGAGGGTAATTTTTCTAATATAACTCTCTTATTTAAATCATGAGTTATGATACATAAATACTCATGATTTTCCTCATTCATTGTTTCAATATGATATCCATTTCGGCGAATATCTTTGAAACTCAATAAGTTTCTCAGAGACTTGGTAGATAATAGTGTATTATTTATTATAAATTTTGTTCCTCCAGGAAACAAAATTATAGCTCTTCTGGAGCCTTCTATCACATTGCCCGAGCCAATAATAGTATTAACACATTCTTCTTTTGGCATAAGATGGGTAAAATATATATCACTTTTGAGAATGGTGTGCGAAGTTGCACTATCCGCAAGGCATACATCTTCATTATATATCCTTGCCATTTTCTTCAAAGACAAATAATAATAATAAAATGAGTAGTATGCACAGTTAAATTGAATACTTGATCGAAATTATTTTTCTAAGAAACACTGTTCATAAAAATAATGTCATATACTAAAATTTTATTTTAAAACTTGACACATTTAACGATTTCAAAATTCATAACCATTAATATTTCATTATTTATATACATCATATTTAAAATTTAAAACATAGAAAATAAAACTGAATAATTATTCATTTAGATGAATACTTAACAATCTCACATATTAAACTATTCCATCATTGATCAAATGACCAATATTTCCTTCACGATCCTCAAAGAAATCAGATACATCATAATGAGTAGTGGAATTTTCAGCATCATTTGAAACAAAATTTGTTTCCTTTTCTTTGTCATCCTTTTTCAAAGATGCCTGGTAAAGATCGACTATGTGCTTTGGGGTACGACAGGTACGTGACCAATGGCCCTTTCCACCACAACGGAAACACTTATCCTCTGTTAATTTATTTTGCCCAATATTTCTTTCTTTATCCCACTTCTGGTGAGATCCTTTCTTTTGAACATAATTCCTTTTCCTTCTATATTTTTTCTTGTTATTAAAACCTTTCCATTTACCTCTTCTGGGGTAATTTACCGCATTTACTTCAGGAAATGGGGCGGTGCCAGCTGGGTGCGCTTCATAATTTTTTAAGAGCAACTCATTGTTGCGTTCAACAACAAGAAGGCAAGAAATTAACTCAGAATATTTTTTAAATCCTTTTTCTCGATACTGCTGCTGCAGGAGCACATTCGAGACATGAAAGGTTGAGAAGGTTTTCTCTAACATATCATTATCAGATATCTTTTCCCCACATAATTTCATTCGTGAGGTGATTCGAAACATTGTCGAATTATATTCATTTATGGATTTAAATCATGTAGACGCAAGTGCGTCCATTCATATCGGGCTTGAGGAAGTATCACCATCTTTTGATGATTATACCTTTCTTCAAAGTCTTTCCACAGATCTGCAAGATCTTTTAATGTGAGATATTCATTTTTCAATCCTTCGTCAAGATGACGACGAAGAAAAATCATGGCCTTAGCTTTACCCTACTGGGATACATTATTTTCAACCTTAATGGTATCTCCAAGATCTATTGAATCAAGATGGATTTTAACATCTAGTATCCATGATAAATAATTGTTTCCAGAGAGCATTAAATTCAAGATGAGAGAGTTTCGACATAATAAAAATTTGTTACCTGAGTCTTCCTAAAATTTGATCAGAGTCTCGTGCTGATAACGTGTTATAAAATAAATATAAAATAAATAAGGAAGAGGTAATATAAAATAAAAAATATAATTAGATAAATTTAGTAATAATATTCACTACGATTTCAATATAATAAGAATGATTAATATATTATTAGTATTATATGCTGTAGTATATGAAAGAAAAGTGAAAGAGGAACTTTATATATTGCACATAGAGAGAGAAAATATTTTGTATTTTAGTTTTTTTCCTTAAAAACTTCAGCCACCCATATTAATGGTCATCCACATCATATACTTATCTTAACAGAATATTCTTTGTCTAAAACTCACTTCCAACAATGAAAAATATGGACAAAAAATGAAAACGACCCGAAAGATTAATATCTTAATTTGTAATGATTATTTCTGGTTAAAAATTTAAAATCATTAGCAATAATCTATCCATTTAATATACTAAAACTGGGTTTTTTCCTAACTAATGAAAGTGAGATGTCAATTCCTCATGAATCTATTTTTCTGCCAAAATGAATGCACTATTTTCAAGTTTATTTTATAAAAATATCTTTATTATAATTATACTATAATTAGCATTTAAGTAATAATGCATAATTATACTAATTTAAGAAAATATTTTTATTATAGTTATATAAAATTAATATTTAATGCATTATTAAACTACTTATCAATTATCAATCAATTGAAATTTAACAAAACAAATATATGATGCATAACTAACGTAAATAATCAAAAATTACTTTAATAATAACTAATTTACATATTTATTTTTTAATAAAGCCTATATATAGAGTTTTTTTGTGGTACATGAGTCTAGATCTGAGAGTCAACTCATTTTCTTTAAATTTATTATTCTTCTTTTACTACTTCATAAAAAGTATTATTCATTTTTCATCAAAGTTGATCCTTTTAAGATACAATTTATAATTTTGTATAGTATTTTTTATATACTCATTTTATTATATTATTTTTTGGATAATTTAATTATTGTTCTTACTCCAACTTATTCTTTTGGTCTAATGTTCCAGTGCGATTGTCTTTTGCTGTAATATTTTACAATGCATCACATCCATGAAATATTTCATCGAGTTGTAGTCACTGATTCGGGTTCTAACTATATGGATGTAAGCGTTCAAAGAAGAGGCAGTAAACTCTATTTTTCCGAAGGATGGTTGAATTTACTCACATATTATGACCAACCTAATGGAATGTGGGGGTAAAATTAGTTTTCTTGGGAGGAGCTCGATTTTTTATTGAGGAACTGTTTCCACGAAGCTTTGCAGGCCAAGTTCAAGTTCCATCCCCTCCATGCTTTCTACGTCTTCCCAGAAATCTTCGAAGTGGAGCACATAATGAGATTGAATTCCCTCAATTTAAGTTCAGTTTTGCTAAATTCGTGTCAAATACGGATATACAATTTCAACAATTGGTAATACATTTAAATTTTCTTATTTTAAGTTTTTCATTATTAAAATAATTTTATAACATATTGTGATTTATTTTAGAAATTACCGGCCTTCTTTTGCATCAATGCAATGCCATTGAGGGGAATAAAGGTCAGTTTAGTTTCTTAGTCTGACAATTCTATATCCTGCCATATTGTATGGATAGCAGATGATGAAGCTTATTTAACAAGAGGATGGTCTTAATTTGCACGAATTCTAAATGTCCAAACTTATGATGTTTCAGTTGGTTGTCGTTACGAAAATGACTCTAATCTATAGTGTCTAAGGACTAGAATAGATTAAATATTATTTAAGTAATTTAGTTCTAATATTGGTATTTGATTAAATTCGTTTTACATTAATTTAAATTTAAATTGTTGCTCAATTTATATATTACGACTATTTTTATTGTATATGTTATTTTTAAATGTTTTAATATAAGATTTTTTTTTTCTGATATTTACGTTTATTTTTTTTCTTGGATATATGTATTACCTTTTCTTCTCTTTTTGTATTTTAGATTTGTAATGCAATTCTTAATAAAAGTGTACTTAAAACAAACAAAAAAAATTAAAATATCACTATTTAAAGAAAAAAAATATGCGTGAAAGAAAATAAAACAAAAAATTAAAATTGCTCTATTAAAAAAATTGTATATAGTTTATGTATGAGCTCATATGTTGACGTGGCGCTCATACGTTGAGTCTGGGAGTTTATTTGATTAGATGTCGTCATTAGAAATTTTTAAATTTATATTTATAAATTATAAATTATTATTTGTTATTTTCAAATTTTAAATTATTTGTTTGGGTTGTTATACTTAGGTTGTTATTTTTTAAATTTTAAATTATTTGTTTGGGTTGTTATACTTAGGTTGTTATTTTTTAAATTTTAAATTATTTTATTTAGGTTGTTATTTTTAAATTTTAACACTATTTTTTAAAAATTTGTTGATTCTTTTTAGCATTATTTTTTAAATTTTTGTAGATTTTTTTAGTAATACAAATGGGGAGCTCATATGCTGACGTGACACTCATACGTTGAGTCTGGGAGTTTATTTGCTTAGGTTGTTATTTCAAATTTTAAATTATTTGTTTGGATTGTTATACTTAGATTGTTATTTTTTAAATTTTAAATTATTTTATTTAGGTTGTTATTTTTTAAATTTTAACACTATTTTTTAAAAATTTGTTGATTCTTTTTAGCATTATTTTTTAAATTTTTGTAGATTTTTTCAATAATACAAATGAAGAACTTATATGCTGACGTGGTGCTCATACGTTGAGTCTGGAAGTTTATTTGTTTAGATGTCATCACTAGAAATTTTTAGATTTATATTTATAAATTATTATTTGCTTAAGTTGTTATTTTTACATTTTAAATTATTTGTTTGGGTTGTTATATTTAGGTTGTTATTTTTTAAATTTTAAATTTATTTATTTAAGTTGTTATTTTTTTAAATTTAGCACTATTTTTTAAAAATTTATTAATTCTTTTTAACATTATTTTTTAAATTTTTGTAAATTTTTTTTTAAAAATTGCAGCTACATATGTAAATTTAAATATATTTACGTTAATTTAGAATTTTTAAAATTGTTAATATATTTATTTACTTTATCTATAAATTTAATTTAAATTTAAATTAAAGTAAATCAAATTTAAAAAATTTTAGTTATGAGTCAACTATAAAAGTATAAGTTATGAGATATGTATAGCACAACAATTTAAAGTACATTAAACCCTTTCTTTACATACATCCAAAATCTAAAGTTTCTCTACTTATTCCAATGGCTGGTATTCACAAAATCGCAGAAATCAATCATACAATCGACAATTTGTGTGTACGTATACGAGTGATAAGGTTATGGACACTATCAAATTACGAAAATTCTTCATTGCCATACTCAATTGAGATGGTTTGGCTCGATGAAGACGTGAGTTTTCTACTAATAATTTTATACTTTATTTTAAATTTGTTTCTTTATCTTCAACTAATTATTCTTTGATTTTTGTTTATCAATTCTAGGGAGGAAAAATACACGCCTCGGTTAAGAGGGCTTTTTGTTTATCAATTTGTTAAAGGAAGAAATATCTTATCAAATAAGATATTTTGGTGTTGGACTCAATGAGGGTAACTTCAAGACTACACATCATGAGTATGTGGTTAATTTAAACCAACGTACCGATGTGCTCAAACTTCCAGAATCGTCAAGTATTCCACGATATGGATTTAATTTTGTAAAGTTTTAATACTCTCAATGCTCTTGAGTACGATTACACCTACTTAGTAAGTAAGTTTATTGTTTTAGAAAAAGTATAATTTATTTATAAATTTATTTATTTTATTGATAATTTCGGCTATATTTTTTTTTAACAAACTTATTGACAACAATTTTTTTTATTTTAAATTATTTCAGATGTTGTTGGATATCTTGCTGGAATTGGAAGAGAAAGGACCTTTGAAAAGGATGACAAATCTACCAAGTACACTATTATTGAATTAGAGATTGATGATGGATAATCATATATTTATTTTTATAAATCCAAAAATTTTGATATTCTCATCTTTTTAAATTGCTATTTTAACTTATTTTATCATGAATATTTTTATTAATATTATTAATAGGAAACAAACATTTTTATTCAAAGGCAACGTTTTTTGAAAAAAGGCAACGTTTTTTGATTAATAATATTTAAATTTTTTGAAATAGGTAAAAAATGTTTTTATTCAAAGGCAACGTTTTTGAGAAAAAAGGCAATTCGTTTTTTGATTAATAGCATTTAAATTTTTAAAAAAATCAGTTCGGATTGATTTTTTAAAAAAAGTATTTAAATCTTTTTTTAAATAGAATTAATAGAAAGCATTCTTTTCGTAGTTAGTTTTTTATGAGTTTAAAATAATTAATAAACTAATTATTAATTTTTTTAAATTGTGTTTGACGTTTTAATTTTATTGTTAATTTTTAAATTTTAAAATATAAAATATATATATATATAATTTGATATTATTTTATTGGTAGTTACTTTTTTAGTTGTAATTATTTTTTGTTTATTTTGTTATAAAAAATATATTTAACATTAAACATTCTATTTGACATAGAAAAATAATGGAGTGTGCACTTTTTGGCAACTATGCACATGAATTAAGTGTTTTTTTGGGATCCGACAATAAATATGGAGTTGTTGTCGTCTTACAATTTGTTAGAGTGAAATTATATAACGATAATATTTATCCATAATTATGTGAATTTTTATATGTGAGCTTTTACTTATTTTTTATGTGAGCTTTTACTCATTTTGTATTAAATTAAATTTTTCAGAAAAAATTGTTTTACAGAATTCTATGTATGGCACAAAGATGTTCTTCAATCTTGAAGAAGCAAATGTCATCCAATTTAAAAATAGGTGGATATATATTCTTTTTTAATTCTTTAGTTTAATATTAATTATGTGTGTTATCTAATGTAGTTTTTTTTTGCTTTATTTATCTAGCTTTGTAAAATTTGAAGAACTTAGGGATAATATCGACGCAATTCCAAATGAGGCTGCATACTTAAAAATTTATTAAGGCAAAATTATTGAGCAGTTAAAAGAATTAGATATGGTAATTTTTTTTTCTGTAAAAAAGTTGAGAAAAAAATTAATTTAAATCTGTTGTACATTGATTATTTTTGTTTATTCATCTTATTTATTTAGATATATCTTTTGGATTTAAAAACTCACCAAATACAAGAAATTTAAATCATTAAATTTTTTTTCCAGAATGCTTGTGTTGTCTTTACTACTATAAGTCATATTATAGATATTCCAGACTGGTGGTACGACCAATGTGAATGCAACAGGTCCATATATGCTTTTACAAAAACTTTTAAATGTTCAAGTTGTGGCCGTCTCCTTTTATTCATAACTTCAAGGTTATTTATTTATTTTTTTAATTTAAAGTCTAATCACAATGGATTAGATATTGAATAAGTCTATGTTTAACCTTTTTTTTATACTTTTTTTTATTAAGCAAGTACTGAATAAAGCTTGGTGTCATTGATGACTCTGACTGTGCATGTTTCGTAGTCTTTAACAAGGAGGCAAAACAAGTTTTGGAAAAGAGCTGTGTAGAGATACTTGATCCACTCCTATTGGTAAGTTCTAACCAATATTTATTTCTAAAAATATTAGTGAAGATATTTTTTATGGTAATTTTTATATTATTTATTATTAATATATTATGTAATACTCTGCAGAAAGGAGATCTATTGAATACACTTACACTTTTGCACAACCTAATTGATAAAACCTTCCTCTTCATCATTGAAGTTCAAATATCTGATAATCCACATTTTTCACCTTCTTATAAAGTTAAGAAGATGACTGATAATGTGGACCTCATAAATAAATTCAAAAAGACTCACCCTATTCAAATTGTGAGTACAGTTAAAAATGTACTTTCTATTAAAAATTAGTTTATTTTTCTCTTCTTTGGTCATTAATAGTATCTAATTTATAAATAATAATTAATAACTAATTATAATTTTAGGATGTTGATTATACCGGTGGTTTATTTCCAACTTCAAAGGCATCCTCAATCATTGAAGAGGAGAAAGTAGAATGTGCTAAGATATTTGTTCAAAAAATAATTTTTTTTTTGTTTGTTTTCTCAAAGTTGGATCTTTATTTTATTCAAAAAATATTATTGAGATAAAATCAAAGGCGAGAAGGAAGTCTTTAATTTAACGTAGTATTTTGTACAGAATTTGTTGCTTGAATTCTCCAATGAAGTTGCGGACAATGATGAATCCGAAGTGTTGTAAAATGTTATTACACCAATCAAGTGACTATCCTTGGAGTTGGAAGATTCGAAGGTGTAAGGAGATACCTCAACTTGCAAGAAGATCAAGATTGAGAATGAAACTTGAGAATTTGGATGCACATGTTTTGGAATCCATTTTAAAGCATATGTTTATTTTTGTGAAAACATTGTCTTTTCTTGAGTTGTTATTTTTCTTTTGGTTCTTTTCAATTTTTATGTTTGGAATTTAGAATTTTTTTAAATATAAATTGAAGTTATTTGGTTATTACTTGTGGTTTTATTTTTAATTCGATTCACACCGTTGATATTCTGTTAATTTATAATTTAGTGATATTCTGTTAATTTATAATTTAGTATTTAATGTCATAAAATTATAAATTTTTCATATGAATTATTGTTGATACAATTAAGTTAGTTATTAATTTTTAATGTGTACTTATTTTAAAAAAAATCTAATTCTAATTTTTAATTAAAGTATTATGTTTAAAATTTTAAATTTAAATTCAAATAAACTTTTTTTTTTAATTTTTAAGTAAGCAATTGGGTTTGAGAATATTTTTATTTAAAATTTTAAATTTAAATCAAATAAACTTTTTTTTTTGAATTTTTAAGTAAGCAATTGGGTTTGAGAATATTTTTTAAAACTTTATATAATTTATAAGCTACTATGCTAATTACAAAAGATTATATTAAAGTAAATAGAATTATCAGTCTTATTAAAATGTGAGGTTATTTATACTATTTAAAAGAAAATTTTAATTTGACATTCTTCTATACTTAATTCTGTTTCTAATGTTGTTTCGACAAAATTGAATTAATTTAGAAAATTCTATTTAAAAATTTAAAATTTGTACTAGCTAATTAAGAAACTCTATTTAAAATTTTGAAATTTAAAATGCTAATACTAATTCATAATTAAGTGACTCTTTAACCGTTTCGATTTTTAAATTTAAATTTTTTTACTTGCCACATTTATAAATTTTCTCTTTACTCAATTTACATTGATATATTTTAGATTGTTTCTCCACAATAGAAGTACTTTCATTTTTTATCTTTTTAAATATTTTTTCTAAATTTACGTAATTTATAAGGTTATTAATTTTTAGATTGTATTTAATTTTATTTATTTTTATCGACAAATAATAGGATTGATACTATTTATGACAAAAATAATAAAAATTATTTTTAAATTAACAAATTCCTATATTCCTAATGAACAACGAATGTTTAATTACAAAATTTTATTTAAAAATTTAAAATTTGCACTAACTAATTAGGAAACTCTTTAAAAATTTGAAATTTGAAATTCTAATACTAATTCCTATATTCTTAATCATGAAACTTCTAATGTCTTCTTCAGATCAAGATGAAGGTGAAATAAAGAGATTTGCTATTTGGATACTTGACGTTGGAAATGGAAATATTGGTTCTGTTGTTAGTGATGAATCAAAAATTGAAATTTCAGATAATCTATTGATTACAACTACTGATGACCCTCTCTCTCATTTGGTAGACTTTGCATATCCAAATTTGTTGCAAAACATGTCAGATTACAGGTATTTTTAGAGTAGAGCAATTCTTGAACCCACACTTGAGAGTGTCAAAAAGGTAAATGATTTTGTCTTGACAATCTTTCCAGGGATGGAAAAGGAGTATTTGAGTTTTGACACAACATGTCAAGCTGATGAGAATGAAGATGTACAACAAGAGTGGTTCACACCAGAGTTCCTAAATGACATCAAATGTTCGGGACTATCCAATCACAAGTTGACTTTGAAACCAGGAATCGCTGTAATGCTACTGTAAAACATAGACCAGACTTCAGGTTTATGCAACGGGACAAGATTAATAATTAACGAACTTGGCAGCAATGTAATTGGAGCAACGATAGTGATCGGTAGAAATATTGGAGATAAAGTGTACATTCCAAGAATGAACTTGATCCCTTCAGATTCAGAATTGCCATTTAAGTTTCAATGGAGACAATTTCTATTAATAGTATGCTTTGCAATGACCATTAACAAGAGTCAGGGTCAATTATTATCACATGTAGGACTTTACTTGTCAAAATCAGTGTTCACTCATGGACAACTTTATGTTACTTTGTCAAGAGTTAAGAGTCGCAGTGACCTCATTAGGGGCAGAGCTAGATGAAATATTAGAGGGGGGCAAACAATATTTACACAATAAAATAAGACTAAAATAAAAATTTTAAGGGGCTAAACTGAAATTTACATATAATTTACATGTAAAAAATTAAAATTAGGGGGCTATTGCCCCCTTTCCTCCTACCTGGCTCCGCCCCTGGGCCTCAAGGTTTTAATTCTAGACGAAGACGGCAATCCAAAGTCGTCAACAACAAATGTCGTGTTCAAAGAAGTTTTTAATAATATTTAGGTAAGAATAATATTATTTTCATTTTAATAGCATGTTATGATTTACACTTTTATATAAATATTTACTGTAGATATAACTAATTTATCTATAACTTTGTTTTCAGATTTGAGATGAAATGTGTAACAAGGAGCACAACATCATATGCCAATTGCTTTTCTAATGAAGTTAGTAAAATACTAGGTTGTCGATAAATTTTTATTAGCCTTTTGATATAAAATTTAGTGTAAAATTGACATGCTATTATTACAGTTATATATGTTCTTATTTTTTTTCATGTCTCCCTCTTTATGGTTCAAGAATATTGTAGACTTCAAACTCTTCTATTTGCTTTTTACGTTGAATAAAGATAAAATAACATATTCAGTACGTTTATTATATAATGACGATAATCGTGTTATACTAAACTCAAAAAATTTATGATTAATCTTTATTATAATTATATCAAATCAATATTCAATGCATTATTAAACTAATTATCAATCATTAATATTTTTATTCATTCTAATTATATTAATTGATATAGTTATAATTCTCATTTATGTGCAATAATTTTATTAGTAGATAGTTATATCTACAATAATTAATTCTATCCACAATTTTATTAGTAGATAGTTGTATTCATAATAATTCATGCTATAATTCTCATGTAACACCCTAATATTCAAATCCTTATGCTCGAGTCATAAGTCAATGATATTACGGTGGTACGACTCTCAGGTGAATTTTTAATATATAAAAGTAGGTAATTTCGAAAGGAGTATTAATCGAGAAGCCTGAAAAGAGTAGAAATAAAATCGCGAAGACGTATCACTCACGTTTCGACAACAAAAGATAAACCGTGAAGCCGAAAGCGATATATGGACAAGGCGTAGAGGAGATTAAGAGGTAGATAACAGATTGATACATATAACATAAGTAAATAGCCACTAGTCGCGACCCGCGAAGTTTAGGCCGGCTAGGGTACATTGTGAAAGTGGTTGACAACAGTATATCCTAATCTCTCCCGAAGGAAACATGAGAGCCTCTATAGGCAAATTCAAAAGAGTTCAATACATAATATAATCTTTTCAAAACAAAGGTGGAGAGATTCTAAGCAAAACACAAAGTAGAGAAAATAAAGATCTTCGCCGTCTCTCAGACGACCCACAACTCACTTCTGAGCACCTGGACCTGTATATGAAAAACAAGAAATATATACGGAATGAGAACCACGGGCACATGGGTTCTCAGTACGGTAAAAGTGCCAAATAAATACAATGCACTGCAATAAAAACTCACTAAGCATCCTAAACTCCTTCACCAATTATCCATTCTAGGTTCTCGCTAATCCATGAATAGGCAACTGTCATAAGGGAGTGCTAAATCTAATTCATGTTTCACATGTTTCCCAACTCGCTGACTCTTTCACGAATCAGACTCAGAATCATAAGCAAAACCATCACCAGTTGTTCTACTTCAACAATTCTATATCAATACATCATACCTTCACCTGGAGCTAGTGAAACCACATCACTGCGTCTACCCAGGGAGTTCAAATTATCTCATTCAATGATCATCATCATCATGCAATCGCATTATCGATTCATCTCAACAAGAACAGCCCTCAACATCCACCGACACCAGCATGAGGGCCTCCCAGTTGTACAAACACAAGCAATACAGGCAAGTAATACACAAATAAGGTACAAGTAGAACAAGTAGCACATAATCAAGTAACATAGCATATGTGATGTAGAAATCCAAAACAAATAGGCAAAACCCAAACAATTCAAACATATGCAAATGATGAATGCCTGCCCTATGGCTGATGATATCATCTGTCGGTTATATAGCCAACCCGACATGTCCTGGTAGCTAACCATTGGACAGAAACACCCCTTGCGGAGCAAGTAGGTTTGAGCTACAACTCCCTTGCTACTGCCCGCTCAACCCAGAGCCAGTGAAATAACCACTACTGCGGCTACTACCCAGGCGGGTGTTTAAAAGCTCAACCTGAAGCGAGTGGATTCACCACTACTGCCGCTACTATCCAGGCGTCACAATCTCTGACCTGGAGCAAGTAGGACGAACCACAACCCTTGCTACTGCCCAGGATCTCAAAACATATATTCGTTCAGTTTAAAAGCAATCATCATTGTTATCAAATCTCAAACATTAACTTGGAGCAAGCGGGATGAACCACCACCCTTACTACTACCCAGGTATCACAAATACACATTTATTCAAAACTCCATAAGTAAACTCATTTATCATAAACATCATTTCCCGTCTCATACCCGGAGCAAGTGGACAACGCCACTGCCTACTACCCGGGGTCACACATCACATTTCAATATTTTCCATTATTATCCATTTAACACATTCATTCATTAATCATATATGCTTTTATACTCAGCCATAACCAATAATGGCTTAGCCGTAACCCGGCAATAACTCAGCCATCCGGCTCATGGTTCAATCAAGAACCAGCCATTTATCAATAAATATAGCCCTTCGGCTCATGGCATACACGGTACTTCCACCGTCATCCTCCATGTCTCATATAATCATCTTTGATCATCATTGATCATAACTTTTCCCCTTGCTTCACTCGCAAGTTACCACATCCCCTAGCTCCTTTCTCATTGCTAGGCATATCATAATGATTTAATACATAAGGGGTGAGATCGGAGGCTTAGAAGCATGAGATTTGGCTTTTAAAACTCAAAAATCAACTTTGGCATGAAAACAGGGCCACGCGTACGCGCACTCCACGCGCACGCGTGGATGGCCACAAAACTCATCGACGCGCAAGCATCATACACGCGGACGCACGGATTGAAAAATAGCCAAACGGCGCGTATGCGTCAGCCACGCGTACGCGTGGGTGCACTTGCGTCCCAGGCACAAAACTGGCACAACTCTCGGAAAAATGGCTGGGCATTTGGTGCAGCACATCGACGCGCCCGCGCATACCACGCGCACGCGTGGATGGTGCCTTCTTGAAGAACGACGCGTACGCGCCAAGTGCGCCTACGCGTGGAAGGTCATTCTGCTAAAAATTTCCTAAGTTAAAAGCTGCAGAATTCACAGATTCAACCCCCAATCTCCCGACGGACATAACTTTCTCATTTTAAATCGTTTTTCGCCCGTTCTTTGAACGGCATGGACATCCCGGATCCAATTTCACTTCTAAACAAGTTTGGCACAAAATAAAAATTTGCAGTCCAAGTTATGTCCTGTCAAAGCATGCCCAAAAATCGAACCAAACATACCTCGTCTACATAATTTTACCCAAAATTACCAAATTTCACACTTCAACTCCTCAAACCTTATTATTCAATAACCAACCCAATCATTCATATATTCATTATCTGAAATTTATCCAATCACTTGTGTCATCATACAATGCACACGTCAACTTACCTTCCTTACCTCTTTCCGGCCTCCGGCCTAAAATTCACGGCCTCCGGTCTAATTTCACAATTTAAATGCATAAACCACAAATCAATACTCATTACCCAATATATCAAATTTTCAATACACCAAGCATACAAGGCCACACAATTCTCAACCCAATCATTAATTCACATTACATACCAACTATGCATATTAGCACCAACCATTTACACAATCCAAACTTAATCCTAGGGGCATCTAGCCTAGGAATTCTCATCACACCACACGGTACTTAAATGAAACTTAAACCGTACCTCTTGTAGCCAAACCAATTGAGCCTCTTCTTTGGAAGTCTTCACCAACCTTAGCTCCAAGCCTCACCAAAGCTCCTCAAGCAATACCAATCTCCCAATTGTGCACCAACATCACCAAATACACTAACATAACCAATATCACATACATACATCAACCTAGGGCTCATAAAAATGACAAATCACAAGGGTTTGAGCACTTCTTACCTCAGTCCATATGAAGTAGGGATAGAACCCGCTTAGAATCCATGTTGAAGTATCCCTAAACACCCAAAATCACAAGATTTCAACACTAACTACCCAAAAATGTGTAACAGTGGGAAATTTCAAAAACTGGGCAGAGATGAATGGAATACTCGTCACAAAATTTAGATAGAATTGTAGAGGATGAGAAGAGTGACCCGTGACCGCAAACAGCTCGTCAATCGGAACTCCGTAGCTCAAGTTATGGTGGTTTGAAGATCAAAGAGAGTTAGGTTTTCTCCCTTCTCTTCTCTCTTCCCAAATCAGCGCCCCAACCCTTCCTTTTAAGGTAAAATGAGCTGAAATGCTCATAACTAATATTTATATATGTTGGGTCTTGAGCCCACTTAGGTCCGGTTCACTTATTTTTGTCCGTTGGCCCAATTTTGGGCCAAAACCCTTTAAGATTAGTACTCTAAATCGCACTTTAAAAATTTCTACCTCCCCTAATTATAATTCCTCATTTCTTAATCTTATTTACTCATAATCAATTTCCTCAGCTGTAGTACCAGACAGAGCTTAGGCGGTATTGCCGGTCAAAATTCTACTGCGCGCTTTTACGCAGAAAACTATGTTTTCCGACTCGAAAAAATTCACTGAATCCAAATATTATATTTAAATTATCAAATTCCAATTGCCAAATCTTCCAACCATATTCGCTCCTATTTAACTTATTATTTAATTAATTTCAGTTAGACCGGGTATTACATCTCACCCATCCTAATAATGGTTCGTTAATGATATGGTTTTTTATATTTACAGTAAATATTGAATGTAAAAAAAATAATATTGATTATTATCTATTTTATTTATTTAGATTTATAATTAAATTTGATATAATTGTAGCAAGTATCTATAATTAATAGTAATATGATACTATAACTTTAAGTTGTATAATATAATAAAAAAGAACGTAGCAATTTATATTTGCTTCCTATATAGCAATAATATTATATATATTTATATATCTCTTCTTTTAGCCATTTCCTAAAAATATTGGCACATAATTAATGTAGATATATAACATATATACTGACCAATTATGTCCATTGAATTAATTATAAAAGTTAATAAAAGATAACAACATAATTTTTATTTAATTGTAGCAAGTATCTCTATTAAAAATTAAAATTGCTCTATTAAAAAAAATTGTATACAATTTCGTATAAATGGGGCTAGGATTGGAGACTATATATCGATATCAAACATAAAAGCTTATTATATGTATATATAAATAAAGAAATTACTGTAATTTATGAAGATTACATATGATTTTTTTTCAAATGAATTTATTTTAATTATATTACAATTAGCTCATGAATAATGTATAATTATATTATTTTACGAAAATATCTTTATTATAATTATATCAAATCAATATTCAATGCATTATTAAACTAATTATCAATTATCGATATTTTTATTCATTCTAATTATATTAATTGATATAGTTCTAATTTTCATGTGAAATAATTTTATTAGTAGATAGTTGTATCCACAATAATTCATGTTATAATTCTCACTCATTCTAATAATGGTTCGTTAATTATATAGTTCTTTATCTTCTACTTTAATTAGTGAATAATAATAATAATAATGTATGGACACAAGATTAATTGGTTAACAAATTGAATTTTAATTCTTATGTTTTATTTTTTACTCATATTTTTATTCATTAGTTATTTTATTTTTTATATTTACAATAAATATTGAATGTAAAAAGGTAAAAAATAATATTGATTGTTATCTATTTTATTTATTTAGAGTCATAATTAAATTTGATATAATTGTAGCAAGTATCTATAATTAATAATAACATGATACTATAACTTTAAGTTGTATAATATAATAAAAAGAGCGTAGCAATTTATATCTGCTTCCTATAGAGCAACAATATTATATATATGTATATATCTCTTCTTTTAGTTCTTTCCTAAAAATATTGGCACATAATTAATGTAGATAACATATATACTGAGCAAGTATCTCTATTGAATTAATCATAAAGGTTAATAAAAGATAATGGTATAATTTTTACCTAATTGTAGCAAGTATCTCCATTAAAAATATTGGCTAATTATTATAGTGTACAATGAGTGTGTGTGTGTATATATATAAGGAGTAATAGTGAATTGTAACAATTATTTATCGTCTAGAAAATTCATACCTTAGACATAGTTCATTTTCTGTTTATTATTTTTCATACCTAATAGCCTATGATTCTATCAATAGTATTACCTATGGTAGATTATGTAATAAAAAAGTTTAGAAAATAAAGGTAAGAGTAACGAGTAAAGATTGTTTGCGAGTGCTGTTACAAGATCACGGATACTTGGAAGATAACTGCACGACAAATGTGGTATATAGAGAAGTTTTTGAGAGGTTATAATGAAAAGGTAATAACGAAATCTCTTAATTAAATTTATTAATTTATTAAAATTTATTACTATCAATTTAAAATTGACAAATTCTAGGTGTTAATGAATAATGCATTTTTATTGTACATTTATAACTTGAGAATATTAGAATTATCATAAAAATTTGTATTATTTTATTCTCCTGATAAACAATTTTATAATTACGTTAATAATATAATTTTGTATACTAACATTGATATAATGTTGTTTCAGGTATATATTTTTCAGGCATTAAAGGATAGTGTTGAGTTGTTATTTAGTGGGTTTAAATTATTTATTGTTTATTGGAGAATTTTCTGCATTAAAATTTTCTAATAATTTGTTGTTCATTTTCAGTTGATTTTGATATGTTCTTATACATATAACAATTATTGGTGGATTTAGGTATTACTAGATTATTTATGGTCACATTCAATATATATGTCTAATTTATTGAAAAAAAATATATTACTAAAACCGGTTAATAACTATTTTAGAGTTAATACAATTAACACTAAATTAAAAAAAACAAACAATACATAACTCATTACTTTTTTATTAGTCAAATTATTATAATTCAAATTAATTTTAATAAAATAACTTAAAATTATAATTTCAATTTTATCACATGCATGACACAGGTAATTACATTTGTAATCAATTAAAAAGCCATTGTCATATTACTGTGAAGCTGCATTCTTGGCAAGCAATTTTCCTTTCTGCATCATCATGTCATCTTCATAGAGCACAGTGACTCTGTTCATTTATCATCTTCTAACTTTTACACTACATTTTTATATATACAGGTTTTTTAGCTCTTTCTAAAATTCAATCTTTTTTCATTAGTCATTAATAATGATTGTTGATGTAAAACGTTAACTCACACTGTAACCATTAAGTATTTACGTATGTGAGCTGAACAAATTAATTTTCAGAGTGAAGTACAAAATAATCCCTAAAATATTTAAAAAATTTTAAAATAGTCGTTGATTTTATAATATTTATGTCGAGATGATGTAGAAACCATAATAATAATAAATATATCTAAGAGGTTATTAAATTATAACGGCCATTATTTATATACCTAAACTTCTAAGATATTGCATTATTAGAAAATTACCCTTCAACCACACTTGAAAGTGTAGCTAAAAATAAAAAAAAAATAATGTCTTAGACATAGGCTACGTGAGCAACGGGTCGGGTAAGGTGTGGGTTAGGTCTCAATCTTACTCGACCAATCCGCACCTTATATATGTATATAATAAAAATATGTTTTTGGTAAATGTTGAATTAAGAACCTCTCACTTAGTGTAAAACACTTTTAACATTGAGTCAATATCATCAATTGATAATTTAATACTTTTCTTTATATAAATACAATATTATATCACAACATTTTATTTTTGTTTGTATTTTTTATTTAAATAAAGACTTTTATGTAAAATTCAACATTTGATAATTATGTTATTTATGGGACGATTGCGTTGTTTGTATTGAATTTTTAATTTACATGCCCATTATGTTATATAATAACATTGCACATTTGTAAAAACTTGTGAGTAGAATTAGATACCTACGGGTTGACTGTGTGTAGTCGTGTAGAGTTAGAATTGGGTTGTTCTCAATCTACATATAGGATAAGATTGAGTTTTAATAACAAATTTAACCCGCAAATTGAGTTAAAGTTGAATTCAAACTCTATATCTATCCTACCCATTGCCACCCAATATCACCTTTAAAATATAACCACATTATATACCATAACCCATATATAAATCCTACGGGGACCGCCTCGAATGGAGATCCGACTATGGAAAATTTTCTTCGCAGGGACGGGGATGGGGGCAAAATTCTCACGAGGCAAGCGCGAAAACTTGAGTGGGGATCTCCACCCCGTCTTCACTGATACTCGAAATTTATAAATTTACTTAAATGTCCTTAATAGTTGGTAAATGCTATCCTACCATCTCTAAAATAACATGTAAGTTACCCTCTCTAATGTATTATATTTTAATGGGTGTTTATTTATTTTAAATTTTTAGTAGAATTTGTTAGATGACTAATTTATCTAATAAAATAAAAAATAAGAAATTGATTTCAGGTCATTAAAATTTGTTGAAAATTTAACAAAATATTTGAAAAATAATGTTATATATTATTCTTTTATTTTTCATACAAAATCTCTAATTTCTAACAAAAATTAAATAAAAATTCAGACCTTCATAAGAAATAATTGTAAAAATTAGCTACATTAATTTTTAAAAAACAAAATATAAAGTGTTTCAATTTCTTCCTTTTTTTTTCATATAATTCGAAACCAAATTGTATAGAATAAATTTTTAAATTTAAATATCTATTTGACACGATAAACTTTTCAAATTGAAAATTTTTACGGTAATACTAATTTGTGTTTTTATTTTTAATTTGTCACATCAATATTTTAGTTTAGAATTTAGTTAATATAAAAAAATTTTAAATTAATATTTTAATAAATATATAACAAATGTATTAAAATAAACATCAAATTAAAATGTGACGCATCAAAAAAAGTAATTTACATGTTACTTTAGAGAGGGTAGGTAACATTCGCCTTCTTTCATTTTTTAAGTGGATGTTTTGACCTTTGGGGAATATACAAATCTTTGAAATTCATATTGCTCTTGGCCTCTGTGGCGTGAATGCTTTCACGAAGCATGTCAATTCATTGGCATACCGTGTGAGCCATCTAAACTACTCACTTCATGCTTAATCTGCCATGCTTTTATGAAGAGTTTCTTGTCGTTTGTATTGGCTCGGTTCTAATTTCTAAAGATAAGTGGATAAAGAGTTGGGTTAAAATGCAGGGAAAGAAAATGATGGGACAGAGTATGAACAAGGACGAGCGAACAAGGGAAATTAAATATCTCAATAAAATAACACTAATAAAATATCACAATTCACAACTGTAAATAATAGTTTTGTACCAAGATTTTATTACAGATTACACAGATAAAAATAGAATACATGTTATATAGTTCTTGCAAGATCCATAAAGTAGTATCTGATTCACAGAACAATGTCTACAGAACCAAATTATTTTAGGCAACAGTTACTGAGCTGGTTTTTCAGCATCCCAGAGAGTAGTCTTCTTCCCAGTCTTGGAAACGGTTTGCAGAACCTTTTCTGGTTCAAAGTTTCCTTTCACTACCACCTTCTGTTCTTTCAAGTCAACGTCATATGATTCCACACCTGCAAATATCAGCAGTATTATTATAGTTCGACTTTGCAAGACGAATATATCGAGACAACATAGACCCGTCCTCCATTAAATGGAGTGTGGGATCTACGTGAGATGAGCACCACACCCCATCTAATGGTGGAAAGATGTATGTTGCATCAGTGCACGAGGCTATATGAATACATAAAACATTTCGCATATAGAATTATCTTTGCAACCACTTCAAACAATATTAAGATTCTGTCTCAGCTCAGTTGCTATCATGGAATAAAAGTCATGGAGAAATTAGTTGGCTTTAAGGACTTGATTATTTCCTTCGATCCACACCCGCAAATACAAGCATGCAGCATTAAATGATTATAGCCAATTTCGAAAATACATAACATATTGGATATCTAAATTAGAAACAACCAGACTCAAAACAAAACTATTTAGGTGAAGATACACAAAGATACATTTTCTCTTAATAGACAAAACACTCTAAATAATTAAGTATAGTGAACTCGCAATCTCTAAGAACTTCGAAATTAAGAGATTACAGTTGTAATAGAGCAAGAAGTTCCCATAACATAAAATTAAGAGTAAAGATTGGAAACAAGAATATTATAACTAAATTAGTAAAATTTGGTATGTTAGAGAAGTTAATAGTAATATAGTATATTGGTGCATATGGTTTCTTTGATGACAGGACACAGTCCAATAAGCAAGAGAAGCAACTTTTAAGATAGAAGAGCATTCATAAGAGTAAACGACCTCAATATTCTACTAACCTCATGTCAAATAATGCCGTATACCACATAGAACACAGCATTGAAGCAAGTTACAAAGAAAAGGGAAGGAAATAACGACCAGGAAGGAAGTTTCAAAAACAGAATAGCTCACCCAGATTGGAAACCGTATAAGATTGATTGAAATTCACAAATAAGCAAAGAGCTACTAACTAAAGTGGCTACAGTAAGACATTAAATCATTAAACTACTAAACCACTTTTCAAGTTATCTGAAAACATGATAATGACATTTTGAATCCAAGGGATGAAATTTACCATCCAATTTCCCCAAAACCCTCTTCACTGCTCCAACACATCCTTCACATGTTATACCAACTTTGAGGACCGCGGTCTACAATTCATAAGGCGAAAATATTCAGAATTACATTAGAGAGTATACTTTTTTTATGTACTCATTCTCTCTTCACAACAAATAACTCAGAATTTAATGGCCCAACTCAAACGCCTCTTCTCTGCACAATAGCACCACAATCTACATTAAAAAACCACCTGTGTTTCTATCTAATATTTCATACAAAGAATAATTCTCCATTATTGCATGCCTATCTTAAAAAAAAAAGAGCATAAGGTTTTGTTACCGAGATAACTCTTCTATCTATTAGGCGTTACAAGTGCTAGAGACTTTCAAGAGCTTTTTTTCGCTACATAGATCTACTGTAATAAAAATTGAAAATTCTATTAGCCGGACCAAGAAAAAACCACACCAAGAGATGCAAGCCATGCTATGCCACCAGTTTGCCCCTCTGAATTACAGTAGTTACTGGAACCCCAATTCCAAAGATCAGCAAAGACCATCTCTCGCACAGTTTGTATTTGGATCAATAATCTGGTATCATTTGACAGCTTTTTGTCATAAAATATAACTAGGTTTAAGAGCTGACAGCACCACACCAAATTCTAGCATGAAATTATTACGGTTTCAAAATTCTGCTATTCAGAAACAACAATTATTAAACGAGTCATGCATATTTGTTTAATCAATATCAATAATTCAACCCTAAATTACAGCAAAGCACAGAACAGCCGTGGTCTCATGTCATGTACTCTCCCCACCAAAAAGAAATGAGAGAATGCGTGAGAAAATTGGCACATTTCCTGGCCGTTGGTAGGCTCAAAAAATACACGGCTATTGCTTCTTCTCCTCTGCTTTCTTTGGCTGAAAAGAACGGGCACACAAGAGAAAATGAAAATTAATAGAATAGGTATAGATCACATACTCAAAGGGAAGGAATGGTATTGAAACATAATTGTAAGACAACTAATATGGATTATTATATAGCATTATTATATATATTAGGGGAAGAAATTATGTGCATCTTATGGCGAAACTTGGGAACATACAGGTAATCAATACAGATGGTTTCTTCTTTGCTGTTTCCAGCAACATATGACATGTACCATGGCTGTAAAATCAATGGATCCGTAGTGCATACTTAGGAGCTTCAATTTATCTCAGAAATGTAATGTATCTTCCTTGTTCTATATAACAATACAAGCAAAAAATACCTTTCAAACACCCTAATAAAAACGTGCAATTTTGCATTAAAATTGATTACAGGCAAGATCAAATTAAAGTAGGATATCAGGCATGAAGAACAGGAAAACCACCAAACTCATCGTTGCTCCTATGAGAAAAGCTATACTCATCATGCGACAAAGAGATTAAATGCGACATCTACTACTCATATTTGAGATTGAAAAATGCAATCCAGAGATGTTTAAATTTGAAAATCAAAATTACTATCCCAGATAGATGTAAGAGCAGTTTTCCGTTTCCATACCATTCTAAATTCCTAAAGTAAAAGCAATAATGCAGCACCAATCACCATCCAGAAAATAACAGAAAATGATGCGCAATGGAATAATAAGCAGAGAATTAAGCTTGAAAGGAACGCACCAAGCATAATCGCAAGTAAACAAAATTGATAAAGCTAGAAAAAACAAACCTTGATGCCAGGTGCGGGTTGAGATAGCTCTTCTTTGGGGATGATGACGGGCCATGACTCACCAGCTTCTCGGAACATCTGCTCGGTCTCTAGGGTTTGGCCTTTTTCAAGAATCATGGTCCTTATGCTCTGTGCAGGGGTTGAGGTCGCATCGAAGGCTTGCTCGACGCCATTGACAAAGGTCACCGTGATCTGCGGCGGGTGTTCGTCAGTTCGGCGCTTCACCTCCACCTGGCACGCAGGGTTTGATTCCCTCGCCTTGCGTGAGTTGCACTGTGCCATGAACTCCATACACGATGCTATTTGCGGGTCCAGTGCATTGTACTCGATCTTCACTTTTGATAGGAACTTCAACATTTTCCCACTCGGAGGTGACTGAGAGCAAAACGCCACAACCGTGCCCGAGAGGTTCTCTGATGTGATGGAAACACCACAAATTGCAAGACGAAGTTTTTTGCAGACGACTGGGAAAAAAAATAACGAGTTAGCCTGAGTTTCTCTGTAGTTTTTTTTTATAAATAAATAAGTAAAATAAACTAGAGAGTACACTAAACTCTTTGTTTGTTAACCTTTAAAATATATCTTTTTGTTTGGGTTGGGCCAGCTCACACCACCAACAATTAAATTATGTTATATCACCCTTGTTTGTTTCTTTTTCACTACCAACAATTATCTTTCTAGTTATTACAATTTAAAAATCACTCTTATAAAATTCATATTAACTTATCTTTACCAAGGTTCTGAGAACTGGACCGGTCATCGAACCGTTCTAATTTCTGGTTCACTGGTTCAACCAGTCTAACCGTGATTCAACCGAAAAAATCGTTTTAGAATAAAATAATAAAAAACATAAACATCCTAAAATATAATTATAGTCTAATATAAATCTTAAATTATCTTCCAAATTTAAAACACTACCTAAAATGTTATCTTCCAAATTAATAATCAACATAGTCTGAAATCTTAAAGATTGTCTTTACAATTAACCACTCAGAAAAAAAATAAACATAAAAAATAATGATCAATTATCACGTCCCAGCCAAACAACTTAAGAACCATGTCTGAAATAATTCTCCACAACAACATAAGCAGAATGAAAATTCTCCAAAAAATCCTCCTTCCCAAAAAGGATATGAGCTTTAAGTAGATACTCATAAAAGGAATCAAACCCCAGAAAATAATTCAAGAAAAAAATCCACATAAGAAATATATAGGTCAATTCATCAGCATTTGTAGGTTAGGATGAGAGCATCATAGGGTATCAAACAGCATTACTATAAACAGTAGCAGCATGTTCATATTAAAATCAACGGACAGTCAACAGACAATGCAACTGCTAAGCTAGAAAACACAGACTGAAAGATAAAAAGATTATCACAGTTCCATCCTTGCCTGGTAATGTTCACTGACACCAGAAAGCAGGGATGGACCGAAGTGGTGGAGAGAGGGGACACTTGCCCCCACAAATATTTTATAAAGTAATTAATACATATATATAGTTGTATATATTTGTCTTTTTATTAGATTATGTTTTTTTTTTAAAATAAAAAATAAATAAATTAATCAACAAATAATTATAATTAACGTCACTACACTGGCAAATTAATTAATAATCATGTTGAAATTTAATTTTAAAATTAAATGTAACTTTAGTTATTAGTAATATTTTTTAAATATTAGTTAACACTAAAAACATACTTTTTATATATTAATATTTTTTATTAAAATGGTCTTTTTT
>NC_029786.2:28438339-28439296 GCF_000816755.2 Arachis ipaensis | reverse complement strand
TATCTTTATATATTTTTGCCCTCACCAATCAATTTTTCTGGGTCCGTCACTACCAGAAAATATGCCCTGTTTTGGCATATATTGTTACTTCAGAGTAGATAGATAACATAAATTTTAATGATGTGAGAGTCAATGTAATTAGATCAATAGTTTTAATACAAAAAAAGAATACTAATATGCAAACTGCACGAGTGCAAAACTAATTTCAACAGATGTTGCTCCTTGATCACTGGTAGTCCAAACAACTATTAGCTATTTCTCAAGTCAAACTGCAGTAATCACATCTTCTCTTCTTAGTATTGAATATAAGTGCCACTATAGCAAGAAATCTAAGATGTCTTTCCTGAACACTCAATGGATAACCCCAATCAAAAACACCATTACCAACAGCAGAAGAGACTAAACAGAACCAAGAATCAAGAACAATCAACATTCAGCAGCAAACATTACAAAACAGTAACAGCAACCAGCAATTACAAAACAGCAACAAACATTACAAAACAGCAACAAAGATTACAAAACATTACAAAACAGTAACAGCAGTAACCAGTAATCACAGTAAACCTGAAACCTGCAACCAGCAACCAGCAACCAGCAACCAGCAACCAGCAACCAGCAACCATTACCAACAGCAGAAGAGACTAAATAGAACCAAGAATCAAGAACAATCAACATTCAGCAGCAAACATTACAAAACAGTAACAGCAACCAGCAATTACAAAACAGCAACAAACATTACAAAACAGCAACAAAGATTACAAAACATTACAAGAAAATTTCAACAAAAATTTCAGAAATTAAAACGAGGAAGAAGAATCGAGCATTCAGCCATCAGTAAACAGAGCCATCAGTAACCAGAGCATAAAAGGAAGAAGAAGAACCGAAGAAGTGAAAGTAGGGGCCACTAACCTTCGACGGAGACACGGACGGCAGCCGGCGAGACGACGCAAGCGGCGA
>NC_029786.2:28436574-28438309 GCF_000816755.2 Arachis ipaensis | reverse complement strand
GGTGTTGGGGGAAGGGGGTGTTGAGTTGCTGACGGGTTGGTTTTCTTTTTTTTTAATAAAAAAAACACAAAACAGTATCAAATGGGGTAGTTCGGTCTTTTTAGCCTATGGATTAAATAGGTTGGCTGGTTTAAGTCTGTTTTATTTGTGAAATATAATTTTTTAGTTCGCATTATTTATGATTAGTCCGATGGGATTTTTTTGGTGACTAAATAAGGAAAGAAACAAAGCAAAAACTATTCTAAATCCGAGCGGATGATTCGTTGGAGATCAACATTAGGCTCAGACCAAATAACATGATTAGAGTTACTCTTGGCACCATATTTAGCCATCCAATCCGCAGCTCTATTTGCTTCTCGGGACACCCATTCAACGTGAACAAGCCAAGGACGAGATAAAAGCTCCTGAATCTTGTGAACCAAATCTGTTACTTCAGATGGATACCCACTTGTAAGCTCATGCATGATGGGCAGAATGTCAAGGCAATCTGTTTCACATATAATATCCCTCAAACCGCAATTCCAAGCTAAAATCAGCCCCCTCCAAGCAGCAAATAATTCACATCTGATTATAGACCAAAGGGGAATGCTTCCAGAGCAGCCCGAGATCCAATCTCCCTTAGAATCTCTAATAATACACCCAAATCCCGCTAAATTTGAATCCATATACAAGCTTGCATCACAATTAACTTTAAAACTATTGCCTACCGGTGGTTCCCAACACAGGCAATTTCGGAGAGACCTAAAGGCATTGCTTCGATTCCTGTAAACCTGTAAGTCCTTGGCGGTAATTCTGGCCAAGGCAACAACCTTATGGTCTGTCCGATGGGATAAATAGGTTAATTCGTTTATTTTTTTATTTTATTTCTTAAAAATATTTTAACAAAAACTTATCACTTTTAGATTAAAAATCTTAAATAAACAGTATTTTCTTGGTTGATGGGTCAAATTTTCAGATTGTATCAAAGAAATATTAGCTAAAAGTGCTATTTTTTAAAAAATATAATAAAAAAATAAACGAGTCGCCCATTTAACCCGCGGACTAGCCTGTTTAACCTGTCATTTTTTTTGTTAATCGGACTCATCCCGTTTAACCCGAAATTTAAACAGGCTTAATTTTAGAGGCAAAGTTCGCCCATTTAAATGGGTTAACGGGCTGCCTTGATGTGTTTGGCCCATTTTGACGGTCCTACAAAACAGTGTCGTTTATTTAGAACCGGCTGATTCAGCAATTTTTGAGCGGTTCGTCATCAAACGGTTATAAACAGTGGACCGGACCGTTTTCATCGCCAGTTCCAGTTGAACTGGTTCGATCCGATTTTCAAAACCATCATCTTTACTCAACAAATTATTTAATTATATATATATAGGGTAAGGTATACTTTTTGTCCCTGAAGTTTGACAAAAGTTTTAAAAATATCCCTAAATTTTATTTTGTTTCAATTTTGTCTCAAAAGTTTTCGATTTGTATCAAATATACTCTTGACCGCTAATTTTTCAAACAATTTAAGACTGATTCAACAACAATTTCATAAAAACAATCTCTCAACAAAAGCAAATCAAGCATAATTTTCATGCATTTTTGTTAGATTGGTCATAAATTTTTTGAAAATTTAGCCATCGAGAGTATATTTGATACAAATCGAAAACTTTTAGGACAAAATTGAAACAAAATAAAACTTATAGGTATTTTTAAAACTTTTACCAAACTTTAGGAACAAAAAATATACTTTGCC
>NC_029786.2:28433148-28436282 GCF_000816755.2 Arachis ipaensis | reverse complement strand
ATAATATTATGTATTAGTTTAAATTTATTTATATAAAAAAATCAAATTTTAATATATAAAATACTAGTTTACGTATCATTAACAATGGCCAAATCTTAAAAAATAATCCAAAATCTATCAAATTAAATAAATAAAATAAACTAGAGAGTACATTTTTTTTAATATACTCATTCTCTCTTCACAACAAATAACTCAAATTATAAGTATTTATTCTATTTCTCGAGCATACTATATTTATTATTCTTTTTCTCTAATGCAACAGTGAATACAAGATAAATTTTTAAAAATTATAAGTTTATTTTTATGTATGTTATCTTGTATATATGAGCGATTTAAAAAAAAAAAGACACCGTTTGATTTTAAACCAAACTAAAACTGAAAAACATGGTTTCTAATAAATTGGTTTTTATATTAAAAAAATATAGTTTTAATTCGGTCATTTTAAATACGGCTCTATACATTAATAATTTATTTAGATGTGGGTTCTTTAATCGTTAAAATTAGTATTTAGTATAAAATATATATTAAAATATAAATATATATTAAAAATAAAAAAATTATACATATATTTATACACAAATATATTTATATCTAATTTTAATGATTAATTTAATATATAAATAATATTTTTAAATTAGTATAGAGCAAGGATAACATGAATAACTCAATTTTCTAAATTACAATTATGAGCAAGTTGCATTATTTGAAATCTTGAAATAGGAACACGCTTCTATAAATTGAATTTCAACATATGGAAATTCCAGTACCGATCCAGACATGGCACATTATATGTTTATCCTTTTCGTGGTTATGTTGTTACTGTGTGTTAGGGGGTGTATATGGATCGGGTCACATTAGATTTGGTTTAACTTAAATTCGGCTCGAAATATAGATCGGGCTTAATTTTTAGACCTTAACCCGATTCTAAATTCGATGAAACTTATGCACTTTCGGGCCGGATGAAAATCGGGTAAAAATCGGGTCTTTAACATGTAAAAATCACCTAATTTCCAATCATTATTTCACAATTCACATAGTAAAATTCTCTTAAAAAAATATAACAAGAACTAACCCTTCTCTAAAATTAAAGCATAACCATAATCAATACTAATATTGTCTAAAAATACCAAATATTTAAATTAATACAAATAATACAATATTATACATTAATCTAAAGTCTTATGCATTTTAAACATAAAACATTAACTTATAATCTTATAATGACTAATAACACAAAATATTAAGGTTTACAATATTTAAATTCCACATAAGAATAGCCATCATCCATCACTAATAACATAAAATATTAATTGTGTATAATGACCGGGCCACCGGGCCGAATTCGGGTGACCCGAGCTATGGCCCAGGCTCGACCCGAAATAATGACCGAATCTATTTTTGAGACCCTTATCCGACTCTAAACCCGATGAAATCACACTAAATTAGCTCATAAAGTATTTGGGATCAGGCCGGATCTTCGGACCGGACCGAACCGTGTAAACCCCTACACTGTGTGCCCCTTTTCTCTCTGGTACTCCTAAACACTTTTATGTTTAATATATATATATATAAAGCGTATGTGAGGTACTTTTTTGAAAATTTCAAAGTACCTTTGTTACGAGACATTCAAATTTAATAAAAAAAAATAGTATTTATCTATTTTGATCCTCAAAAAATTTTGGATTAGACACTTTAGTTTTCAATTAGAATTAATTACTCGATTGGTCCCTAATAATTAATTCCGTCACTCACTTAGGTCCTTGGTTTCGTCAACTCTAACGGAAGACAAAATAGTCCCTGACAACTCTAACAGAATAGGAGACAAAATGATCCCTGACAACTCTAACAGGGAACAAAATAATTCTTGACCACTTTATTTAAAAATGATACTGTTCTTCTCCAATTTTCATCATATCTCGCATAACCCTATCATTCATACTCTCCTTCTTCACCTTTACCGTCTTCTTTTCCATCTTTTTCTTCCTCCTCTTCATCTCTAAAATCAAGCCATGGTGTAACTGCCACACGTGTCACACCTACCTCAATATGTCATGAACTACACACTTCCTAAATCTCTGTGACTGGTACACCCACCTCCTCCGCACTTCACCCACCAAAAGCATCCACTTTCACATCCTCGATAACAACATCACCTCCAACCCCAACAACGTCTACCACATCCTCAAGACTAAGTTCCACAACTACTCCAAGGGCATGCCTTTCTCCACTCTCCAGCAAGCAATATGGATTGTTGGATATTAGGACATCATGAGAAGATTCTCCTTCGACATCATATGCAAATTCTCGTTTGAAATAGACCCCGAGTGCTTCATTCCTTCTTTTTCGGAGTCCAAGTTGGCAGACAGCTTCGACCCTGCATCCAAGCTATCAGTACAATGGGCAATGTTATCGTTGCCGCTCATATGAAAACTGAAGTGATTACTGAACATTGGTTCAGAGAAGAATCTGAAGGAAGTGATCGGAGTGGTGGACAATAATGTGGTCATGGAAATGATAAGGCAGAGGAGGAGGGAGATGGCAACGATGACGACGGGCCTTAACGAATTAGACTTGCTTTCTAGATTCATGGGATCCATCAAAGACGACAAGTACTTGAGAGATATAGTCATTAGTTTCCTGAGTAAAAATTAATTGAGAACAAGTTGATGATTTTTTTCTTGTGAACATTAAAGTTGCAGAGTGTGCATTGTGTAACTTGAAGTTACAGTATTAGACTGTTAGTGCTATGCGAGATATGATAGAAATTGGGAGAAAATAGTGTCGTTTCTGAACAGAGGAGGTTAGGGACCATTTTGTCTCCTGTTAGAGTTGTCAGGGACTATTTTGTCCTCCGTTAAAGTTGACAAAGCAAATAATCTAAATGACTGACAGAGTTAATTGTTAGGAACCAATCGAGTAATTAATTTTAGTTGGAGACTAAAGTGTCTGATTCGAAATTATTTGAGGAATAAAATGGGTAAATACTCTAAAAAATATACAAGTGATTCAGATAGAATAGAAGATAAGTCATGTGAACGTGCAGCGAAAGAGGTGTATAGAAGGCATACAATCCTGCTGTCATTTCTCAAATTTACAAGCGTTTTATATGCCGTAGTTGTCCAAAGGTGGTCTTT
>NC_029786.2:28376262-28432198 GCF_000816755.2 Arachis ipaensis | reverse complement strand
TATTTGTTTTATTTGTTTGGAAAAAAAAGAGTATGTAACTTCTTAAATTCGTAAAAAGAAAAAAAAGCATTAATTGAAATTAAAGAAAAAAAAAAATAAATAACACATGTGAAGGAGAGATCAAATAATGCAATGTGAAATTTTTTTTAGTTTGTATATTTTCTGGATTTGGGCCTACCCGAACCAAGAACCCAATCGGGACCCAAGCTGTTAGGTACCAGAGATCAAGAGTGAAGAAGATGAAGATTGAAGATGAACGTTGCAGAGGAGATTTTGCAACTAACAAGGAAATTGGTATTGTGTATATCATTATTCAATGAAATAGAAGAAGTTTAATATTGTACATGAAATGGGCCACATAAACCCTATATGTAGAACTTAGTCCTGGCCCAATAATTAATTGATAACAGAGTTGATAGCTAAAACAGAGTCTTAATACAATAAATCTTGATTTTCTTGCTTAGTCAAGTTATCTCAGTATTACTATTGTTTATACACTTAACACCCCCCTCAAACTCATGGTCGTTTTAGACAAGACCCTGAGTTTGTTCTTAAAACGATCAAAGGTGGAAAGGGACATAGGCTTGGTCAAAAGATCTGCAACTTGGTCTGTGGCTGGGATGTGAACTACGACAAGCTGATTGCGATTTACTCGCTCCCGTACTGAATAGAGATCAAGGTCAAAGTGTTTGGTTTTGTTATGGAGGATAGGATTGGCTGTGAGCATGTTATCACTGTAAATCACAGGAGTGTTTGAACATTGGAGTCGAAGTTCAGTGAACAAGTTCAATATCCACCGAAGATCTGTTTTGGCTGCAGCAATGCTCCTGAACTCAGCCTCAGCACTGGACTTGCTGACAGAATGTTGCTTTCTACTTGCCCAAGAGACCAGATTGGTGCCAAGATAGACACAGAAGCCAGTAGTGGATCGACGGTCATCAACGTCCGAGCCCCAATCTGAATCTGCAAAGGCAAACAAAGTCAAATCAGTACAAGATTGAAAGAAAAGTCCTTGATCAATGGTACCTGCTAAATATCTCAAAATTCTCTTAACACACTTCCAGTGTGAGAGAAGAGGTTTATGCATATAGTGAGAAACCTTATTCACAGCATAGACAATGTCAGGCCTGGTTAGAGTGGCATACTGAAGGGCTCCAACAATTGATCTGTAATGAGTTGGATTATCAAATACATCACTGCCATGAGCTGAGAGTTTAGTACTAGTAATCATGGGAGTAGGCATAGGATGAGATTCATGCATCTTAGATCTAACTAAAAGGTCTTTAATATACTTTGATTGTGATAATATGTAAGATCCTGATGTTGTTTTTGTTGCTTCTATGCCTAAAAAGAAATTGAATTCTCCCAAGTCCTTCAAAGCAAAAATGGAATTAAGTTGTGATATAAGTTGAACAATCTCAGAATTACTATTACAAGTAACAAAAATATCATCAAGATACACTAAAACATACATAGTAGAAGTTTTAGTAAATCGTAAGAACAAAGAAGGATCTGACCTGGTATTTTGAAAGCCAAATCGAGACAAAGTGGAAGCTAATTTAGTGAACCAGGCTCGAGGGGCCTGTTTCAAACCATAAATTGACTTATGAAGTTTGCAAACCTGATTTGGGGAGCCTTGGGGAAAAGAGGGAGGTTGTTGCATGTAAACAGTTTCTTGAAGGTCACCATTGAGGAAAGCATTGTTGAAATTGAATTGTTGAATTGGCCAAGATTGAGAAATTACAAGTGTTAAAATGATACGAATAGTTGCTGGCTTGATGACAGGGCTGAAAACTTGATCATAGTCAATTCCTTCTCATTGATGAAAGCCTTTGGCCACTAGTCGTGCTTTATATTTGAGAATTGTTCCATCGGGATGTCGTTTGATAGCAAAGACCCAACGACAACCTATCACTATGCTATTTTGGACATACAACAAGACTTGCATAGAGATGAATGATTAATATCATTTTTATTCATACGAATCGAAGAAAGATTACAAGAATTAAGTACTGAAGATACAATTTTAGGGGCACAATGACCCAATCTTTGATGCCAGACCTGAAAATCAGTACAAATAGCAGTAAAAGTAAGAGGATTGGATTGAATTTTAGATGATTTAGTTATAGCAACCCTCTCAAATTCATACACTCCTTGCTTAGGTGATCCTTGGAGCAGAATCTAGTGGGTGCCCTGTGATTTTACATAACATGCATTAGGATGAAATTCAAAATAGCAATTATTGTCAACTGTGAATTGATGCACACTGATTAGATTATGAGAGATATCTGGTGCATGAAGTAATTGTTTTAAAATAAATCTGTGATTATTATCTAAAGAGATGAGATAGGAATGACCAATGTGTGCAATAGGAGTTTGAGAACTATTACCTAGCACTATCTGTTCTGCCCCTTGAAAATCCGAAGAGGAGTAAAGATTGGTCTGATCATTAGTGATATGATGTGAGGCTCCCGTATCTGGGAACCAGGAGGATTCAACATCAGATTTAGGTGTTGTAAAATAGGCTCTGGGGTTGTAAAAAGAGTTTGGTGGTGGTGTTACTGAGGATGAGGAATTGGAATTGTTGTTTGAATTTGTGTGAAACTCTGGTCGAACCGATGAAAACATGAAGCTGCAGTGTGTCCAAATCTTTCACAGAGTTGACATTGAGGACGATTTGTGGAATTCCAATTCGATCTGCCACCTCTAAAGGTTCTTCCTTGTCCTCTTCTTGCTGCAAAACCTCTACCATTTCCTCTATTGTTGAATTGATAGCTGGTTTGAGTGAAGTTTGATTGTATGATTCCAAGATCAGGTTTCTTGAATTTTTCCAACATACTTTCATGAGAGATCAGTAATGCTTCAGCATCTATTAGACTCAGAGAGTTTGATTTTGACATCATCGAGATGTAGACTTTGTATTCTTCATTTAAACCCTCAGTAATGGCTTCAAAGTGCTCATCAAGTGTTAAATGATGACCCATGGCAGCTAAAGAATCAGCAATTTTTCTAATTTTCTTGAGGTACTCACTAGCTGAACTTCCTCCTTTCTTGATGCTTTTCAATTCTGTCCTCAATTGCTTGATTTTGATTTTCGAAAATTTTACAAAGTGCTCTTGAATTCTTTCCCACATCTGATAAGCAAATTTTCAACTAATCATTTTTGTTTTGAAAGATTCATCCATGGATTGAAGAAGCCATATAGTGAGAAGATTATCACATTGTTTCTACTGCTTGTAGCTCTTTGAAACTGTGTTGGATGAACAATCTGCTTCAGAATCAAACATGGAGGGGACCAATTCTTTCTGGAGGTGATCTTCAAGATCATTGGCTCCTATTGTGAATAAAGCAAGTTGTTCCCAAGTAAAGAAGCTTGCTTCATCAAGCTTGTCACCAATCGGCATGAATTTCTGAGAATTATTTGTGAGAAGAGGAAGATTGTTAGTCATGGTTAGGGTTTTGGAATATGTGATTTCTGGTGAATTTACTTCTGGATCAGAGTCTTGCTCTGATACCATGTTAGGTACTAGAGATCAAGAGTGAAGAAGATGAAGATTGAAGATGAACGTTGCAGAGGAGATTTTGCAACTAACAATGAAATTGGTATTGTGTATATCATTATTCAATGAAATAGAAGAAGTTTTATATCGTACATGAAATGGGCCACATAAACCCTATATATAGAACTCAATCCTGGCCCAATAACTAATTGATAACAGAGTTGATAGCTAAAACAGAATCTTAACACAATAAATCTTGATTTTCTTGCTTAGTCAAGTTATCTCAGTATTACTATTGTTTATACAATTAACACAAGCTAACACTAACACACTTCACATAACGTAAGTACTTAAGGTTCTTGATAGCCTAGAGAAGGGGGGTTGAATCTATGACCTTCTTTTAAGTTGATTGATTAACCCTTACCAGGAAATGAAACTTTGCTTCTGTTTGGCTGTGTGATGAATTATGCAGGAGACAATTTAGTTTTGTCTCATAAATTGCAGAGAGACAAAATAGTGCAGAGAAGAAGAAAATGCCACCAGCATATATCCTGGTTCAGTTGCTTTGTGTAATGCAACCTACATCTAGTCTCTACCACAACGTTGGTGGAATTTTCACTATACTTTCAAGTTTTACATACACCAATTTTCTAGGACTCAACATAATCCTATCTAGGACAAACCAAACTTCAACATAAGCTTGATTTGGCTAGGCAATATCCTAGGCTCTCAATACACTAAGTGCTTACCCAACTTAGCAAGGGATACATCATATACAAGATGCAAAACAGAAATACAAACAAATAAAAATTTGAAATCAACTTTGACTTTTCTCTCCAATTTCCTCTCTTTGTCTTTTCTCTCTATTTGGCTTTTTCAAATGCCTCACATTTATGCCTTTTCCACTCAAGAGAAAACAGAGAAAGATAAACATTAAAATAGAATAATAGAACAATAAACCATGAAGGAGATGACGATTCACAGCCTTGACACTATTAGATGAACCAACTTCAGAACTCTCTATGATTGTTCTTCATTTTGGCGGTATGTTTCTTTGATGTAGAAACACAGTCCAAAGCGTTAAACTCTCACTGGGAATGCTCTCAGTGTAACTCAGATTCTGGTTCTCTCTCCTTGCCTTCAAATTGAAGTGATTTTTCTATTTGTATAAGCTCTGTCTCAACACCTAGAGCTTACTTCACAAAGTCAGCTTCTTGAATCTAGGGCTAGCTAAAGTCTTTCTTCTTCTTTCTTCCATTAGCCTATAGGGATTTGAAATCAGAGACAAGTAATACACCTTCCTTGAAAACAGATTTTCAATGGATTTGATAAATCCAAACCCTCAGATTTGTACTTTGTCTCCAAGAAACAATTGTAGCCATTGATTCACAGCAGAAGTAAGATGAATTCAGTTTCTTTTCATATGCCCAAAAATGGTATGTGTAGAAGAAGGTAGGTTTCAATCAAGCTATCAACATGCATATAAGTGGAAACAATCTACCTTTATCTTCTGATCAAGCTAGAGGAGTCCTTTGCTTTTGGCTTCATTGATTTGACCTTTTCTTCAAGAAGCTTCTTCCTCTTTTCTTCTCTTTGTTATACCTAAAGGACATCTAGCATTCTAGCTGTTAATTTCTAGCTTTTGAGAAACCACGTGGGTGATGTGAAAGAGAGAAGAGAGAAAAGAGAGAATGTGATTTCGCTGGATTGATGATTCAGATGCAAAATGGAGTTGAATTACTTTAGTTAGCTACCAATTCAAATTGATTAAATGGACTTGGATCACTTCTTGGGCTTGTTATGAATCATGGGCTTGATTCACCAGTTTGTGACCTAAAGCCCTCCTTGATTTCTCATGGAGCCAGCCACTTGTTTCATGGATCTGGACAGTTGGTGGGCTTCTCTTTCTCCTTGTTGCTATATCCAAAACAACATAGATTCCCATCTGAACAAAGCTTTTCTTTATTTCATTGGTTTGGGCTACTACTCAATTATTTTGGGCCTGCATCACTAAATAAAATAATTAAACCCAATTGGATATTTAACCCAATAAATCAATGTTTGTCATCATCATTAAATTAATTGTATTCTTAACTCAAAAATCTCCTCCTTGGTGACAAACATTATATATGAGATAATAATCAAAGGAATTAAATTAGAAAAAGTTTAGAGACTTCCCTTTGATGAATCCAGATTAACTTGATGTGCTCCCCCTCTCTTTCTTAAGGGTTGCTCTCCCTTAATGTATGCTTATCATTTAACTTGAGGATACAAACAATAATGCCAACATAACAATTCAATGCATATATGCTTATCTATAATTCTATGGTTGCACAAAAGTATAATAATTCATACCAGCACATATTGCAAACTATGGCAGCATGTAAGCAACAATACACCGCACAACATAAAGTTCAAATGACTTGAAGTCAACCAAGTTTAGTTCACAAACACAAGATTAATATCCAATAATCTCAGTAAGCCTTATGTTTTATCAAGCCCCATATTACATTTTTCTCCTTCTTTTGTCATCAAGGTGGGAAAAAATAAAATAAAAACAGAACCTGCAAAATAGTGTGTTAGAGGCATATAAAAACTAAATGTTGCATTTTGAAATATAAAAATTGAAAGAGAAATGAAGATCATATTTCATCCAGCAACACCATAGTTATGAGAAAGTAGTACTATCAATACAAAAAAAAATTATCAAATAAAGAAAAATTCACGATGTACAAAGACCAATTCTCGGTAAAAACTCATATGGACCAAAAAGATATTTTCAAAAAACAAAAATAACGACATGAGTAATAAGATTCAAGCATGGTCCATGTCCTTTTCTACACTTCAAAATTCAGATCACTCATATCTTATCCAACAAATATCTCTTTGACCTGCAAAATAAAATTCTCAAACAAGACATTAGCACAATCAAAACAAGGAATCATAATTTAGAATGCCTAAACTTGTTCTTAATTTACAAAACCTGTCTTCAGCCAGAGGTTTAGTAAATACATCAGCCAATTGTTCCTTTAATTTAACAAATTAAATACTTATATTTTCTTTTTGAACATGTTCCCTAATTGAGTGAAATCTCACTTCAATGTGTTTTGTTCTAGAGTGCAAAACAGGATTTTTAGAAATATTAATTGCACTCATGTTATCACAAAACAAGAGAATATTATTAGCATTCAATTTATAATCAGCTAATTGTGTTTTCAACCACAACAATTGGGAACAGCAAGAAGATGCAGCAATGTACTCGACTTCTGCAGTGGAGAGAGCCATTGTGGATTGCTTCTTACTTGACCATACATTCAAATATCTTCCCAGAATATAGCATATGCCATATGTACTTCTTCTATCTACTCTGTCTCTAACAAAATCTGCATCACAATAATCAACTACAGAAAATTTATCAGACCTAAGATACCATAAACCATAGTTAGATGTGCCATGTACATATCTAATGATTCTTTTTACTACAGAAAGATGTGATTCTTTAAGTTATGATTGGAATCTAGAACAAATTCTAACACTTTGCACAATATCAGGTCTAGAGGATGTAAGATACATGAGAGCACCTATCATACCTCTATACCTGGTCTCATCAACATCTTTCTCAGTTTTACCCTTTTCTAACCGAGAGTTTGGATACATGGGAGTATCCATAGGGTTGGCATTCTCTATTCCAAACTTTTTAACTAGTTCCTTAGCTCTTGATGAATGAAAATACCATTTGAAGTTTATTTAATTTGAAGCCCAAGGAAAAAGTTAAGTTCCCCCATCATAGTCATGTCAAATTCACTAGTCATGAGTTTTCCAAAATCAGTGCAAAGGGATCATCGATTGAACCAAATATTATGTCATCAACATAAATTTGAACTAGAATAAAAGAATCATTATAATTCTTAATGAATAAAGTAGTGTCTGTGGTGCCTCTTTGAAAATCATTTTTCAAAAGAAAAGAACTAAGCCTTTCATATCAAGTTCTAGGAGCTTGCCTTAAACCATAAAGTGCTTTGGAAAGCTTAAAAACATGATTAGGAAATTCTTTGTTTTCAAAACCAGGGGACTGTGCCACATACACTTCTCTATCAATCACACCATTTAAGAATGCACATTTCACATCCATTTGAAAAAGTTTAAAACCACAATAGGCAGTATAAGCAAGGAGAAGTCTTATAGCTTCCATTCGCGCCACAGGAGCAAATGATTCATCAAAATCTATCCCTTCCTCTTGATCATATCCTTGTGCCACCAATCTAGCTTTGTTCCTTGCTATGCTTCCATCCTCATTCAGTTTGTTCCTGAAAATCCATTTAGTACCCGTCACTTTCTTTTCAATTGGATCTGGTACAAGAGTACACACTTGATTCTTCTCAAATTGCTATAGCTCTTCCTCCATGGCTTTGACCCAAGAAGGATCACCTAGAGCCTCTTTGATAGTTTGAGGTTCAATTTGAGAGAGAAGTGCCAAATTGTTTTCTTTCGGTACTCTTCTTGTTGAGGATCTTGTAGTGACACCTTGAGAGGGATCCCCAATGATGAATTCTTGAGGATAGTTCTTTAGAAATTTTCATTCACGGGGTCTTGATGATTTAGGAGCAGATTCAGCGTGAGATTGTTCAGTTTGGTTGACATTCCCGAAAATTTCATCAGTTGCAGGAGATAAAATCAAATTGTCTCTTGCAGAATTGTTTGCATCAGCTGAGACAGAGGCAGATTGCACAGATTCAGATTGGTCTTGATTAAGGGCTTCACTCATGTTATTTTCCACTTGATTTCCTGCATCACAATCTTCTAAAACACTTGGAATAGCATTAGAATCACAAAATGTAACATGTATAGATTCCTTAATTATTTTAGTATCTTGATGGTAGACTCTATAAGCTTTGTAGTTGTGGAATAACCAACAAAAATATATTCATAGGCCTTTGGATCAAATTTTCCTAAATTATTTTTGGTATTTAAAACAAAGCACTTGCATCCAAAGATATGAAAATATTTTAGATTTGGTGGATTTCCTTTTCATAGTTCATAAGGAGTTTTCTTTAAAAACTTCCTAACGATGGTTCTATTCAAAATGTAGCATGCTGTATTCACGGCTTCAGCCCAAAGAAACTTAGGAACTTCACTTTCACATAACATGGTCCTTGCCATTTCTTGAAGATTTCGATTCCTTCTCGCAACAACACCATTTTGTTGTGGTGTTCTTGGACAAGAGAAATGATGTGAAATTCCAAGTTCATCACAAAAGGATTCGAAAAATTGATTTTCAAACTCTTTACCATGATCACTTTTAATCAAGGTTCTGAAAAACAGTTCGAACCGGTTGGTCAAACCGGTTAAACCATGAACCGATAGAAATTCTGGTTCAGACTAATGACAAAATCATGAGATTAGAAAACCGACGTCAAACCGCCAAACCGGAAAGGAACCAATCAGTCGAATCGAACCAAACCGTGATCCGGACAGTTTTTGGAATTTTACCAAAACACCGCCGTTTGGCCTTTCCATTTAACCCAGCAACCCTAACTTAGTAACCCACTAACCCTTGCTCCACACAAGACACAATGGCAGAGGACTCCCTCTCCCTCCCTCACCCTCGAGCTCGTTGATGATTTGGAATTAGTGTTGATTTGAAATTTCTCAAAATAAGAATCTTTTTGTTGCAAGTATAGCCAAATCAACAACTAACTCTCAACATCAAAGTTTAGTTTTTCCAAATTCAAATCTAAACTGAGAGTAATGAAACCTCGGGTCGTTCTTCCTAGGAATGCAATTGAAGTGTTACGCTCTCAGTTGTGAGCAGAAAAAGTGTTTTGTGCAATCAAAAAATAAAAGATTAAAAGAACTAAGAGATGAAAGAACTAAGAAATGATCAAAATTGGAGTTAAAGCACTTAAAAGGGAAGATGAGATCAAAACTTAGTGAAAATGCTAAAATGCATAAAAGAGCCTTGACTTGGGAATGAGAGTCCAAGGAATCCTATCATCGCCATAACCACAACTATGGCAACTATGATGAGTCAATCTCGCTTAGTTAACCCCTAACATAGAGGAGTAGGTCAAGCAAGCATAATTGACCTTAATCCATAAGTCCTAGCTAACTTACCAAACTAGTTAGTAAAAAGCTAGCGTCAATGGAAACAAGAGTCAATTAACTACCCAAGAATTACCACTAAATGTCGGACATTATGACTCTAGTATCCTAGGAACTCAAATCCCAAGCCAAGGTGTGAAAATCTACTCAAAATTACCAAGTGTCATTTTCACAAACACTTGGTGGGCATAAAACCAAAACATAGTGATAAACCACTATTTTATGGTTTATATTATGTTTAATTGTGTGGTTTTATCATGATCTTTACCCACTTATTCATTAAATAAGCATGCATTTATAATTCCTTCCTAAAGATATTGCATGATTGAAAACTTGCTTCCTAGAGACTTTTAATTATGTATTTTATTTCTCCTTTATTCCATTCGATGCCGTGATATGTGCGTTAAGTGTTTCAGGCTTTATAAGGCATGAATGAGTTGGAGATTGGAAAGGAAGGTTGTAAAAATGGAAGGAACACAAGAAATTGAGGAGATGACCAGCGAGAAGTGACGCGGCCGCATGGATGACGGGACCGCGCGGAAGAGAGGAAATCGCAGTGACGCGGCCGCATGGATAACGCGACCGCGCGACATGGAATAGCACGAGTGACGCGGCCGCATGGACGACGTTCCCGCATGGCTAAGCGAAACGCCGAATTACTTTTATTTTCAATTAATCTTTTGATCACTATTTATCATGTCTTTCTTTAATTTCCTTTCTTATGTCATGAATTTTACATTTACAATGAGCAAGTAGTTCCCTAACTTGATGGGGAGTTGATTGAAAGGAATCCTTGTGTTGGGATGCTCAAGAGAAAGATTGTAATCGGGTTTATTGTTGGATTGCTCTCTAGTCGCTAACACCAATCCTCCCAAGAGCGGATTGGAACTTGTGGATAGAAACAGCATTCCAACTTGTTTGACTTTCCCTTACCTAGTAAGGGACAACTAAACATAAATACCCTCAATTGTCAATTAATCTTGAGAGTACTCCAACAAGAATAGGGCTTCCAGCTAATCAACTCCCAGTCAAGGCTTTTATTTAAATTTATATAAATTCTCTAATTTAATTATCTACCATTCAGCTCAAACCTTTTTGAAAATATCTGATTAATAAAATAGCACACTTTTCTGCAACTCGTTGGGAGACGACCTGGGATCCATACTCCCAGTATTTTAATTTTAATTTCTGTGACACCCTTCTAAATTGATAAGCGGATTTCGGGTTGGTTGAGAACTATACTTGCAACGCATATTTTATAATCATTCTTAACTCGCCAATTTCCGCCACCATCAATTTTTGGCGCCGTTGCCGGGGAGTTGCAATAGAGTGCTAAAGTTATTGATTGGATTTTATTTATTTGCATTTTATTTTATTTTACTACTATGAGCTGCTTGTTTCTTTCGTTGGATGACGCGTTCGCTTCCTGATCCAAGCTTGCTAATATTCGATCCTGAGATTGAAAGAACTATTTCACGAATAAGGCAAGCTCGGCGTCGGTTAGTCCTCTTTGAGGGCGGATCTGAAATGTCACTTGAGAAAGAAACCATCCCCCGTTCTACTGATTTGGTTGTTTTATGTACAGGTAACATGGCAGCAACCAAAAGAGTTACCATCCAGGAGGAAGGAGCCCCTGATTTTACAATGTAACCATTTCAAGCGCATCACCCAGCGGTGGCTACAGACTTTGAATTAAAGACCGCACTGCTCAATTTGATGCCCAAGTTTCATGGCTTACCTGCTCAAGAGCCTTTCAAGCACCTGAGAGATTCTCAAGCAGCCTGTTCTACTGTCAGGCGTGATGGTGCAGATGAAACTTCAATTTTACTGAAAGCTTTCCCGTTTTCTCTTGAGGGGAAGGCAAGAGAGTGGTACTACACTCAACCAGCAGCAATTGTATCTAACTGGGATACACTGAGAAGAGAATTCTTGGAAAAGTTATTTCCAGCTGAAGTTACTGATAAACTGAGGAAAGACATTTCCATGATTGTTCAGGATGACTCTGAAACTCTTTATGAGTACTGGGAGCGCTTCAATAACCTTCTGAAAGCTTGCCCCCCACCATATGATTGACAAGATAGTGTTACTCGACTACGTCACTCAGGGCATGAGGCCCCAAGATAAGACCACATTGGAAAGTGCTAGCAATGGGTCTATGAAAAAGTACAAGACCACTGATGAGGCATGGCAATTGATCAGTGACTTAGCTGAATCTACTAGGAATCACAGGCAGAAACAAGGCCGTTCAAAAGTCGTTGCAGAAGTATCCTCTAGCAGAGAGACTACTGCTCTAACTCAGAGTATCTGTGAAATGACCAACTTGCTGAAGCAAATGCAATTGAATCAACAACAAGTTCAGCAAGCTCAACCTTCTCCAGCACAGCAAAACCAACAGTTAGTCCCACAGAGAGTTTGCAAAATCTGTGCTGATTACAGCCATTATACTGATGAATGCCTGCAGCTCCAGCAGGAAGACAACACCATGGCAGCCACTCATAACTTCTATGACCGCCCCAATCAAGGGTACAATCAAGGTGGCAACTACAACCACGGATGGTAGGATAATTCTAACCAGAATTAGAGGGACAACAACAACAGAGGAGGCAGAGATAATCAGGAATATCAGAGGTGGAATAATAACAACAACAGGCAGCAGAATCAGAATCAGCCTTACAGAGCACCCCACCTAAGGCAATCCTAAGAACCACAGAATACCCTACAGCAAACCTCTCAAATTACTTATCCTTCTTTATCTGCCAATGATGACTTACTACAATCTATTGATCGGAGATAACAGACCATGGAAAATAACATTAATTCCACTCTAAATGGTCTGAACGCTACTTTGCAGGCTCTTGTCTCCCAAATTGGGTCAATGAACAACTCCAATAACCAACCTTTGAGCTCTAGTGGAATTCCCTCTCAACCATTACCAAATCTCAATGGTGGTATTAATACCATCACCCTGAGGTCCGGAACCACACTGCAAGAGAGGAGTCAAGAAGAGCCAAATCCATCAGAACACGCCTCAGCTGAAGAGGTAGTGGAAATAGAAGATGTTGAAGAGGAAGAAGACATATATGACATAACTGAAAAAGAAGAAGTTCAACCACAAGAGGAAGCATCAAAAGGCACAAACACTGCAGAAGACACCACTCCTATTCCATTTCCACAACTTGCAAGGAAGCCCAGGAAGCAACTGGAACCTGATCCAAAAATGGTAGAGATATTCAAAAAGGTTGAGGTAACTGTTCCTCTATTTGATGTTATTCAACAGGTACCTAAATATGCAAAGTTTCTAAAAGATTTATGTATACATAAGGACAAAATTAATGAATTAGAAACTATTCCTTTAGGAAGTTTCATATCTGCTTTAATGGGTGGTTTACCTGAAAAGTGTAGTGACCCAGGTCCTTGTATGGTTAATTGCACTATTGGTGGTGTAGTATTTTATGATTGCATGTGTGATTTAGGAGCATGTGTAAGTATAATGCCTTTGTCTATATATGATATTTTGAGGCTCCCTCCCTTAAAAAGGTCGGCAGCTCGTTTTGTGTTAGCAGACAAAAGCATTATCACAGTGGCTGGAGTTGCTGAAGATGTATTAGTGGGCATTAAAGGGCTCACATTTCCCATTGATTTTTATATCCTGGAGATACCCCAAAATGACTCAGACAAGCCATCATCAATCCTACTCGAAAGGCCATTCCTGAAGACCTCAAAGTTTAAATTAGATGCTTTTTCAGGAACATACTCTTTTGAAATAGATGGCCGAGTAGTGATCTTCAATCTGAATGGAGTTATGAAGCACCCACCGGAGGATCACTCTATCCTCAAGTGTGACATTATAGATGAAACCGTGGCTGAAGTCCATAAGGAGGAATTTGAAGAGAAGCACACAGGACAAGGTCCAAGTGTGGGGACATTCTCAGAGGACAATGACAGTGCTTTACCACTGTTACCAGCTCCAGACAACCCAGAGCCTGAACATGATCAGAAGTTAGAATTAAAACTCCTTCCTCCACACCTCAAATATGCTTACCTGGAAGATGGGCAGAAGTTTCCGGTTATCATTGCAAGGGAACTCACTACTCAACAGGAAGAGCAGCTACTTGGTGTGCTGAGGAGGCACAAGAAGGCAATGGGTTGGAGTTTGGCAGACATAGTAGGCATCAACCCTCAAGTCTGTGAGCATAGAATATTTTTAGAAGAAGGAGCAAGACCTGTCCGTCAACCCCAGAGAAGACTGAACCCCACTATCTTAGAGGTTGTCAAAAAGGAAGTGACCAGACTACTAGAGACAGATATTATCTATCCCATCTTAGACAGTGAATGGGTAAGCCCAGTACAAGTGGTGCCAAAGAAGTTTGGTCACTGCAGTGAAGAATGAGCATGGAGAGCTCCTGACAACCAGAGTTCAGAATGCCTGGAGGGTCTGCATTGACTACAGACGCCTCAACCAAGCAACCCGTAAGGATCACTATCCTCTTCCATTCATTGGTCAAATGCTGGATCGCCTGTCAGGTAAATCACATTATTGCTTTTTAGATGGTTACACAGGTTATTTCCAGATTCATATAGCTCCTGAGGATTAGGAAAAGACCACGTTTACATGTCCTTTTGGGACTTATGCTTACAAGAGAATGTCCTTTGGCTTGTGCAATGCACCAACTACTTTCCAAAGGTGCATGATGAGTCTTTTCTCTGATCTTATTGAGGACTGTATGGAAGTTTTTATGGATGATTTTAGTGTTTATGGAGATTCCTTTAGCCTTTGCTTAGATGGATTATCTAGAGTATTAGATAGATGTGTCAGTACAAACCTTGTATTAAATTTTGAAAAATGTCACTTTATGGTCAAACAAGGGATTGTACTAGGACATGTTGTGTCTAATACTGGCATTTCTGTAGATCCAGCAAAGGTGGATGTTATTTCTAGTTTACCTTACCCCTCTTCTGTGAGGGAGGTCCGCTCTTTCCTTGGCCATGTAGGTTTTTACAGGAGGTTCATTAAGGACTTCAGTAAGGTAGCACTTCCCTTATCCAGATTACTGCAGAAAGATATTGAGTTTGAGTTCAGTGAAAATTGCAAACAAGCGTTTGATAAGTTGAAGACCGCACTGACTCAAGCCCCAATTGTAAGAGGACCAGACTGGAGCCAACCATTTGAAATAATGTGCGATGCTTCCAACCATGCCGTAGGAGCAGCACTGCTCAGCGTGAAGGTAAGGATCCTTTTGTTATTGCTTATGCGTCTAAAACATTAGATGCCGCTCAGTCTAATTACACTACTACTGAGAAAGAGCTTCTTGCTATTGTTTTTGCTCTGGATAAATTCCGAGCCTATTTACTTGGTACTAAAGTAGTAGTGTATTCAGACCACGCAGCTCTAAAGTATTTATTATCTAAAAAGGAGTCCAAACCAAGGCTTATACGTTGGATACTGCTATTACAAGAATTTGATTTAGAAATTAAGGATAGGAGTGAAAACCAGAATTTAGTGGCAAATTCCAGTCCATCTTAGAGGCCTGTCACTCATCTGAGAGTGGAGGACATTTTGGTCCTCAAAGAACAGCTAGAAAAATCTTAGACTGTGGATTCTAGTGGCCTACTCTTTTTAGGGACGCTGCTGAATTTTGTAGATCTTGTTTTCCATGCCAGAAATTTGGTAATATATCCAGGAGGGATGAGATGCCTCAACAGATTATGCTTTTCTGTGAAATTTTTGATGTTTGGGGCATTGACTTCATGGGTCCATTTCCAAATTCTAATGGTTATTTCTATATATTGTTAGCTGTGAATTACGTTTCCAAATGGGTGGAAGCAATTCCTACCCGCAATGATGATGCTAACACTGTTGTTCCCTTTGTGAGAAACCATATTATTTGTCGCTTTGGATCACCACGAGCAATCGTGAGCGATCAAGGCACCCATTTTTGTAACAGGAGACTAACAGGACTAATGAAGAAGCATGGAATAATTCATAAGGTTGCAACAGCCTACCATCCTCAGACTAATGGGTAAGCCGAGGTGTCAAATAGAGAGATAAAGTGTATCTTGCAGAAGATAGTCAAACCTCATAGAAGAGACTGGAGCACCAGGCTACAAGATGCACTTTGGGCGTACAGAACAGCATACAAAACACCCATTGGGATGAGTCCTTTCCGCTTAGTTTATGGAAAAGCTTGTCATCTCCCTGTTGAAGAAGAGCACAAAGCCTTTTGGGCAGTAAAGGAATGCAACATGGGAATTGAGAAAGCCAGAGCTGAAAGGAAATTGTAACTTCAGGAACTGGAGAGCCTTCGCCTAGAAGCTTATGAGAACTCAAGACTATACAAGGAGAAGATGAAGGTTGTACATGATCAGCACATCAAGAGGAAAGAGTTCCAACCTGGGGACTTAGTCCTCCTTTATAAATCTCGATTGAGGCTCATGCCAGGCAAGTTGAGATCAAGATGGGAAGGTCCATATAGAGTAGAGAAGGCCGAACCGTACGGAGTCTATCACCTAAGTCATCCTTCAAGCTCTCAACTTATCAAAGTTAATGGACATCGTTTAAAGCTGTACCATGGCGAGAAGCTGAAGAAAAACAAGGATCTTGAGATCTTCCTCTTGGAAGATCCCCACATAGCCGAAGACTGAGCTAGTGGAGCGTCCAACTTACGGACGTTAAAGCAAAGTGCTAGGTGGGAGACAACCCACCATGGTATGATCGTTCTTTTCCTTATTTTTAATTTTCTTATTCAAAACTCTTTTCTTCATTACTACATTTCGTGCATCTGCATTTGCATATTTTTAATTAAAAAAAAAATTCACGCGACGCGTCCGCGTCGCAAGGAGATGGGAAACAATAATAATATGGACAGAGAGTTACGCAGGAGCAGGGCTGGAGGCGTGCCAATGGTACAAATCACCCCACGCGACCGCGTCATATGGGAATAATGGCCTCCCACGCGACCGCGTGCCCCACGCGGCCGCGTGACCAGGATTTCGACGTCAAAGTGGTGCACGACCGAAAGTTGTGCGAGAGTGGTGCTGGATTGGTGCTGAACGCATAATCCTTCCCACGCGGCCACGTGAGCGACGCGACCGCGTCATATCCTTCTGAAAGCCCACTCACGCGATCGCATGCCCCAGGCGATCGCGTCACCCAAAATTTGGCACTAATATGATTTTGAACAGAGAGTTGTGCGAGTGCGAGGCTACCCTCGCGCCATTAGCCTAAAAATGGGTCACGCGACTGCGTGACCGATGCGACCGCGTCAATCAGTTTCAACGCAAGTCGCGCGACCGTGTGCCTCACGCGACCGCGTCGCTTGCGTCGCACAGTTTTCCTGATTTGCCAATTATCTTATCCTTTTCTCCCCAAATCCTATTTTCTTCTTTCCCTCCTTAATTCTTTTTCTTCCTTCTTCCTTCTTTCTCACTCTTTACACTTTTTCTCTCTCACCCCCCATTAACAAGGTTTTTTTCTTTTTCTCATTCTCTCCTTACTTTTCTATTATTCTTCTTATTTTTATATGGCATCTTCTTCTCTTTTCTTTTTCCTTCATTATTCATATTTTCTTTTTTTCTTTCTTTTTCCTTTTTACTTGGTGTTATCAATTTATGTGCGTCATTATTTATTATTATATGCTTGTGGATAGTTGTAAATTTGTTTGACAATTATATATTACTTTTTAAGGGATTACTTGCATGTTCAAATTCTTATTTTCAAGAGCTTCTTCTACATGCATGCTATGTGTTTGTGAAAAAGTCCATATGGCATTATGAACTTCTCTACATTTTTCTACTCTAATATTCAATGCTTGCTTTTCACAAATTCCCTTTACTATTTTATCATTGAAATTAATTGTCAATACAAACGTGATAGTTAGTTACGAGTGATAACATATTTAAATTGGACATTGAATGCCTAATCTATGCTACTCATGCCTTTGCCTGCATGCCAATAAACCCCTTGTATTTATTTGTCCCCATATGCACTTGCTATATTTCCATTGATGAACTTTTCACATGCAGTCCGGACCATGTGTTAACGTCATTCTTCTTTATTGTGCATTGATTATCACTTACATCACCCTCTTCCTTGCTTTACCCCTTTAAATTTAATTTACTTTCTCTTCCCTTTTTCAGGATGGCCACCAAGAAAGGAAAGGAGAAAGCTACCCCCAAACAACCAGCAAGAAGAGGTACAAAAAGAGCATTAGTGGCAAAACCCTCTTCAACTGCGGTAAAGCCCTCAACAAAGAAGATTAAGAGGATTATAAAGGTTGATGATAAAGAAAAAGCCTTCCCAGTAAGGGACACTGCGCGATTTCCCAATCGCTACTGTGAGCAGATGTTCCCCATCCTGGCTGAAAGGAGTTACAACAATGAATACCTTCTTCTCCTTCCGCCCAATATTGCTACCTTTGTTGAGCCGCAAATTTTCCGAAGACAATGGGGTTTCCTACAGAGACAGCCAAGGCAAGTCAATCTTTCTTGGGTAGTCGAGTTCTACTCCAACTTCCACCTGCCGACCCTGCAGTCTGTCTATGTCCGTCAGAAGCAAGTCCCCATTACTGAAGAGGTCATTCAAAAAGCTCTCGGTCTTCCCCCTGCCCCAGAAGGACTGGATGCCTTTCAAGAAGCCGCACTCAAGCGCCAGATGTACCAATTCGACTGGGACGCTGTTCTCAGAGTTATCGCACTACCTGGCAGCAGATGGATTTACGGATACCATCGTACCCGCCCTAAGGGAATTTCGGCTTCAGCACTTACCTTGGAGGCTCGCGTATGGGCACAGATCATGTCCCATTACGTCTTTCCGAGCACTCACGAATCCTCTTTCACTGCGGACATGGCCGTTCTTCTATGGTGCATCCTTACAGACCAACCTCTGAACCTACCAAGACACATCCGGAATGCCATGAGACACGTACAAATCACGGGCAACTTACCTTTTCCCGCCCTGGTCTCAGATCTTGTCTCAGCCGCCGGAGTCTCCTACAGAGCTGGGGACACCAAAGCCATGCTTCCACGGGATGATCAGTATGTCCCCAACGGGAAGTACCTTAGACTTCCAGCAGCCACTATCAGCCAACCTACTGAACCAGTTGAAGATATTCCTTCTTCAACACCACAAGCACCTACAACAGCCCAACTGCTCCATCAGATACTTGAAAAGTTGGATCGGCATGAACAGAAAGCTAAGATGCGAGAGCGCCGTAACAAGCGCCGATTCACATACCTCAAGGAGCTGATTATGGGAAAATTCAAGGACTCAGACACTCCGGACTCCACTTCTTTTACCAGCACAGGGAGCCATGATGGTCTCGACTGTGGAGATACTGCTACCAGCCCACCTTTGTTCTTGACAGATGGCACCGAGGACGGTGCAAAGCCTTAAGTGTGGGGAGGTCGGTCAGTACCTGACTTCCGGAGGTAATTTCTCTTCCCTAGCACCAATAAATTAGGATATTTAGTTAGATTTTTCTTTTATAGAATAGGATAAATTGCATAGTAATAGATTAGTTGCATGCATGTTCTGCTTGATTGAAAAGACAACAAGTTTCTTCTAAGACCCTATCTTTGGAATAAAATTTCACTAATTTTAATTAAAATTTTCATGATAAATTTGCTTGAAGTTGTATTTGGAACATGATTTTTGAGCTAAAGAACACACAACCTGTGAGATTTGAGCCTTTATGAATGGTTACATTATTTAACCATAATTATTTTATTCTTGTGTGTTTACTTCTCTATGATTGTAATCTATATTTTGTTTCATCCTATATGTCCAATGTTTATTATATTTATATGTTTGCATATGATTGAGGCCATCATTTATTTAGTTTACTTATCCAAATTAAGCCTACCCTTTCAATTGCCTTTGTTAGCCACTTTGAACCTTTAAATCCCATTTGTTCTATATTTTACCACATTACTAACCTTAAGCAGAAAAACAATTATATATCCCAAATTGAATCTTTGGTTAGCTTAAGATAGAATTGTGTGTGTTATTTAAGTATGGGAAATTGTGGAAGCAAAAGATAATAGGGAAATGTGTCATGATAATATACTGGGAATTTGGATACCTACTCATGAGAAACTGTAAGAATTAAAAATCTATGTGCATTGATAAGCTATGTTATTTTTATGTTTCTATGTTTATGGAAAAAAACCCAAAAATATTCAACAAATAAATAAGGGGACAAAATTGCCCCAATGCTAAGTCAAGCATTCAAAGATCAACGCATGTATGATAAAATTTAAATAAAAAGTTGAAACATGAGTATGGAATGTGAAAGGAAATTTCTCTAGGTATGAATTCTAATGTTATATAGAATATATATAGGTTATGTTAAAGCTTGGGTTAATTAAAGATTTAATTTATAAGCTTACTTAGCCATATATGTATCCTTACCCTTACCTTGGCCCCATTACAACCTTGAAAAGACCTCATGATGTTTGCATTGGTATATTAAATGTTGTTGATTGGTTAGGAGAAGAACAAAAAAAAAATTAGAGAGCATGATTAGAGAAGGATAGAGTGATGACCCTATACACTAGAGAGACTAGAGTGTACATACATCATCAGTGAGGGTTCCATGCTTGAATTTTTATGTTCTCTGCTTTCATGAGCTATCTTCTTGTATTTTTATCTGTTCTTACTATATAAGAATTGAGTTAGTGGAATTTGATTTGTAATTGTTTTGAAGAGCTTATTTACTTTTGATCAAGTGGACAAAAAAATCATATAGTTGCATTCATACATATATAGGTTGCATTTGCATTGCACAGGTTTTACATGTTCCCACTCATTTATTTTATCTCCTTCAACTAAGCATGAGGACATGCTAATGTTTAAGTGTGGGGAGATTGATAAACCACTATTTTATGGTTTATATTGTGTTTAATTGTGTGATTTTATCATGATCTTTACCCACTTATTCATTAAATAAGCATGCATTTATAATTCCTTCCTAAAGTTATTGCATGATTGAAAACTTGCTTCCTAGAGACTTTTAATTATGTCTTTTATTTCTCCTTTATTCCATTCGATGCCGTGATATGTGCGTTAAGTGTTTCAGGCTTTATAAGGCATGAATGAGTTGGAGATTGGAAAGGAAGCTTGCAAAAATGGAAGGAACACAAGAAATTGAGGAGATGACCAGTGAGAAGTGACGCGGCCGCATGGATGACGCGACCGCGCGGAAGAGAGGAAATCGCAGTGACGCGGCCGCATGGATAACGCGACCGCGCGACATGGAATAGCACGAGTGACGCGGCTGCATGGACGACGTGCCCGCGTGGCTAAGCGAAACGCCAAATGACGCGTCCGCCTGAATGACGCGTCCGTGTGACATGCGCGATCTGCATAATCTGCAGAATCGCTGGGGGCGATTTCGGGCTTTATTTTGACCCAGTTTTCGTCCCAGAAAAGCAGACTAGAGCCAGAGAACATGCAGAAACCAAAAACAACATTCATTCCGCATAGTTTTTAGTTTTTAGATCTAGTTTTACTCCTCCTCTAGGTTTTCTCTCTACACATTCATAGTTTTTAGGATTTGTTATTTTCATTGTTTTTGCATTGGGATATTGAGAAGAGTTATTGCCTCATCAAGACTTCGACATTCTAGTTCGTTCTCTTTACTTGTCTCTTACTCTTCCATGTTCCTTAATTTACTTAATTTTACTATTGGATTATTTTAGCATTTATTAATACAAGAATTATTTTTATTTTCAATTAATCTTTTGATCACTATTTATCATGTCTTTCTTTAATTCCCTTTCTTATGTCATGAATTTTACATTTACAATGAGCGAGTAGTTCCCTAACTTGATGGGGAGTTGATTGAAAGGAATCCTTGTGTTGGGATGCTCAAGAGAAAGATTGTAATCGGGTTTATTGTTGGATTACTCTCTAGTCGCTAACACCAATCCTCCCAAGAGCGGATTGGAACTTGTGGATAGAAACAGCATTCCAACTCGTTTGACTTTCCCTTACCTAGTAAGGGACAACTAAACATAAATACCCTCAATTGTCAATTAATCTTGAGAGTACTCCAACAAGAATAGGGCTTCCAGCTAATCAACTCCCAGTCAAGGCTTTTATTTAAATTTATATAAATTCTCTAATTTAATTCTCTACCATTCAGCTCAAACCTTTTTGAAAATATCTGATTAATAAAATAGCACACTTTTTTGCAACTCGTTGGGAGACGACCTGGGATCCATACTTCCAGTATTTTAATTTTAATTTCTGTGACACCCTTCTAAATTGATAAGCGGATTTTGGGTTGGTTGAGAACTATACTTGCAACGCATATTTTATAATCATTCTTAACTCGCCAATTTCCGCCTACATCACATAGGTAAATGCAAAGAAATATAAAAGCTATGACCAAAATATTCACAAAACCAACTATAAACAAGCAATTAAGCATATAAAAAGCATAAAACATGAAATTCATCAATCAAAACTTCAAGATACCAAAATTGCATATATAAACAAAGTACTTGAACCAAAGAGAAATTGAAAATAAAGATGATGTAATTAAAGAGAAAATTGAGAGTACTTACAATTAAAGAAGCAAAATCCAACATAAAAACTTGCTATAAAATGCTACAATGAACCCTAATTAAAAATCCTAAGAGAGTATTCTACCCTACACTACTCTTACTCCTAAATTAGGTTCTAAAAACTATCTAAGTGAGCTCCTCTTGATATGTGATGTTCACCCCTTCATATAGCATTTAATTTGGCTTCAGCAACTCCAAAATTTGTGCCAGGAAAGCCCCGAATTCGCGAGCCACGTGACTTTTTAATGAAGTCACACGTAGGGACTTGTGCATACGCACACTTGCTGATTTTTGTACTTGTGCGTGGGCACAGGTGCTGATTCTGACCCTTGTGCGTAGGCACAGAAGGTGTGCGTGGGCATAGGCTAAAATGCTTTTCTCCTTTGTTTTCTTCATGTTTTCTCCCTTTTTGCATGCTTTCTTCCACTTCTACCAAACCATTCTTGCCTCTAGGACCTAAAATCTCTCAACAAATATATCACGACATCGAATGGAATAAAAGTGGGAATAAATTGCTCAATTTAAGCACAAAAATGCATGTTTCCACATTTAGGTTCAATTTAGGGATCAAACACAAAAGTATGCTATTTTGGTGAATAAGTGTGAGTTTATGTGATGAAATCCATCCAATTCAAGCCAAAACATATCATCAAATATGGACTCATCAATTCTCCCAAACTTAAACAATAGCATGTCCTCATGCTAAACCAAATAAGGAGAATGATCACAGGGAAACAACTTATTGAGTGCAACTATCTATATGCATGCAAGTATGTATATACTATATATATATATATCTATCTATCTATAGTGTACTATGAATTTGGTGAAAACAAACAATCAAATTCCTAAGCAAGAGTATAGACATATAGGGCTAAACAAAAAAGTAGTTCAATGCAATCAAAATCTAAAGAATTGATTCAAGTTTCAAAATGAAGCAACTTGCAAAAATACATGATAAGAGAGGTGGAAATATAGAATTGAGTAATCGAACCCTCACCGGATGTGTATACACTCTTAATGCTCAGTGTTTAGGGTCAATTCACTCAAGTCTCCTCTAATCATGCTTTCAAGGATTTGCTTTTCATCTAACAATCAACAAACATGTGATGCATGAATGCAAGTATCATGAGGTCTTTAGAAGGTTGTAATGGGGTTGGGGTAAGGGTAAGATGAATATATGGCTAAGTAGACTAAAAGATTGAATCCTTGTAGTTTAAGTATCCAACTCAACTGACATCAATCAAACCACAAAAATGCATTCTAATCACCCATTACTTCTTTTCTTACACATTCATGCCTTAGTTTCTACTCAAAACACATATGCATTTCTTATTCATTTTTTTTCTTTTCTTTGGGGCAACCTTTGTCCCCTATTATTATTTTTTTTTCTTCATTTCATTTCTTCTTCTTTTTTTTTTCAAATTCTTTTTCTTCTTTTATTTTTCTAAGACAAATGCATATGGTTAAAGTAAATTGATACATGAATGTGCACCCATTTTCCAAAGTTTTTCAATAAAATACCCAAAACAAACTTTTATGTCTCTACCAATGCTTTCCAAAATTTTCCCCACACTTAAATGCAACACACTTCTCAACCTAAGCTAATCAAAGATTCTATTCAAGGTAACTCATGGCTTTTTGCTTAAGATTTTGATGTGGTTATAATTAGAACAAAGGGGATTAAAAAGCTCAAAATTGGCTTACAAAGGTAGATATAAGGGTTAGGTCCATATGGGTAAGTGAGCTTAAATACAAAGATGGCCTCAATCATGCTCAATGCATTTAAACATCAAATATTGAAAATAAAGAATCAAGCAAAACCAAGATTACAATCATAGAAGGAGCATAGCACACAATGAACAAAATTTGTGGTTATAATGTGTAACCACTCAATATAAGCTCAAAAACTCACAAGGTATTTTGTTCTATCACTCTTCTATGTTCTATAAAAATTATTCAAGTAAGTTTAAAAATAATTTTCCAAATCAATTCAATAGAACGCCCTAAAATAAAATTCTTGAAAATTTTTGTTGTTTTTTCACCAAAATTTTTCTAGCTCTATTCCTAATTTTCAACAACCAAAAACTAACATGAACAATTAGGACAAAATTAAACTAGGGACTATGCTATTCACATCATCCAATCACAAATTCTATCTATAAAATATATACCATGCAAAAGATGCAAAATGCAATAGATATAAACTATGAATAGTCTAAGATATATGTACTAAAAGAAAATAAAATGCAATAATAAAAAAAACACTCCAAATATTTACAAGAAACATAATAAAAGAAAACAAAAATGAAAGTGCAAAGTGTTCGGAAAAGAAAGTTTATGTCCCAAAAATAGTGAATCCTCCCCCACACTTAAGCGATTGCACGGTCCTCCGTGCATGAAGACAATTCGGGGAGAATGTCTCTAAGTTCCTCCACCTTCAGCTGGCGGATGCGGGGGCTCGGGTTGTAGTAAACTTGCTAAGCTCAATGCATTCTTGGCATCTCCCTCTTCGGCATCCTCCTCCTCTCCCGACTCCTTGCCTTTATGTCTCATCCTCAAAAAGAATGAATAAAGTATAATAAGGAATCATAGGGCAATTAGCACAAAAAGGTAAAGGAGGGAGCAAATATATTGTATGCTTGGAGCAAAAAGAAAACAAACAAGCATTTAATTGAGGAGGTTTGTATAGTGGTGTGGTTTGATAAAAAGATGAGCCATGTGTGTATTCCAATTATGCTCGTGGTTAGAACACACAACGGCCGGTTAAAACGGCATCCACACCGTCAAAAAGTAAGCATGAGTTCATCAATTAAATGGCCTAAGTTGCAACTAAGAGATGAGCATCAATCAGGGACAAGCAAGCTTAGGCAATTACAAGAAGAGTGAATTGAATGTAGAAAATATTGGATATTGAAGGTGTGCAAGTGAAAGCTCAAAATTAATGTAAAATAGCACAACAAATAATAACCAATTCACTAATGAAAATAAACTACTTATTCATCCTTAGGAATAAGGAAATAATCACATGTATAAGGTGCTTGTTACAAAAAGTAACAAGTCTTGATAAGAATCAAGTCAAGTCAACTAAAAAAATGCAAAGCATTAACAAATAACAAATACCTTGTTATGTGATTATATTGACTTAATAACCATGATGAACAAGCAATTCAATTCTATTCACTAAATTCAACATACACTTGTTCAAAATTGCACCAAATAAGAAATTAAATGTCAATTTTCATATCAAATTGGTGCTAGCAACTCAAAGTAAGAAACAAGTACATTATTGAAATCCCAATCCAAAATAACATCATAACCATTCAAAGGTGCACAATTCTTGATTAGAATGCCAAACAAGGATATAGTTTAACCCACATGGTCGCGACAACATATGCATTAAACAAAAAGTTCATTCAGGCATTTAAGCAAACACATGGTATGCGGTGCACATATTCAACAAGTTCAAGCCAAAATTCAAACATCAACAACCCATGAATCAAAGATTGAACACTTGCAATGCAACAAACAAACAATTAAACAAAACTTAACCTACATTACCAATGTTAAATAAAGAAAACAAAAATTAAACAAGCAAATAAACTAAGCATGGAATATTAAAACAAGAAAATTGAAAAGTTGAAGGATGGAAAAGAAAAAGATAGGTAACAGTGGCACTTGTGTTAGCCCTTGTGAGGCTCACGGCGGCAGAGCTTTTCCGGAGAAGAGAAGAAAGAGAGAAGAAAATGAAAGAAGGAAAAAGAAGGAGAAGAAGAAGAAAAGAGAAGAGAGAGAGAGAGAGAGGGAGAGAGAAGAGAGAGAGTGAGGCTCACGGCGGCAGAGCTTTTCCGGAGAAGAGAAGAAAGAGAGAAGAAAAGGAAAAAAGGAAAAAGAAGGAGAAGAAGAAGAAAAGAGAAGAGAGAGAGAGAGAGAGAGAGAGAGAGAGAGAGAGAGAGAAAGAGAGAGAGAGAGAGAGAGAGAGAGAGAGAAAGAGAGAGAGAGGGACAAAATAGGGAACTCTTTCTGATTGACGCCCAGATCGCGACCTATGCGTACGCAGACTTGAAAAAAATTGGAGCGTTCATATGCATCGGGTGTGCGAGCACTCCTGGCAGAGAGGGTCTCAAAATGTGTGCGTGCGCATAGTGTTGTGCGCACGCATAGAAGAATTTTTTTTTTTTGAAAAAGGGTAAAAAGACATGTGTGCGTACGCACAAGTTCTGTGTGTACACACAAGGGCAAAAAATTTGGGGGTCCGCGCGCACAGCTTGTGTAAATGCTCCCAACAGAAGGGGTTCTGTGACCAGTGCGTACGCACAGGTCTGTGCATGAGCACAGATGTCAAAATATGGATAAAGTGTGCATGGACACAGGTTGTGCGTGGGCACACTGCCCTGTTTCTGCAAAATTTGCCTCTAAGGCACCAACATGACTTCCAAAACAGTTTTTTTCAAGCCCCAAATCATTTTAAAACCCCAAAAGCACATTATTCCACTAAGATTACCTAATAAAAACCAAAATGCAACTAAATTAAACCTAGAATTCTATCAAACTAAGCTAACAAAAGAGACAAAATTCAATAAGTAAAAGCTAAAAGAAGAGAAAGGTTGGAAGGATATTACCATGGTAGGGTGTCTCCTACCTAGCACTTTGGTTTAAAGTCCTTAAGTTAGACATTTGAGTGAAGCTTGTGTCATGGTGGGTTATGCTTCCACTCATCCTTGAGTCACCACCCATGTTTGCTCTTCGAAAATCCTCCGGGATCCCAAATAAAGTACATTAAGCTCTCAAGTAACCTCAAGCAAGAAATTGGGATCCAAAATTGTTGGTTGTAGAGTTGTATGCCCAGATCCCACACTTTGGTTTCTCTATCATCCTCTTGTTGATTTTCACTTGTGCCCTTGGATGAACAACCTCCCCAAGCACTTTTGAAGCACCCACTTGAATGTTGGACTCCTCCAAATTGGACCTTGCACCACTTATACTTTGAACTCCTTTGGCAACCAACACCCATTTCTTCATTGTTGAACACCCTAAGAAGGATCTTAAGTTGATGATCCGTTTCCAAGATAGCAATTTGATGTGGACCTATGAAGCTCATGGAGGATATTGTCACCCACTCACATTGCCCTTGGATTGGTGTCACTCTTGTAAGCTCTTACATGAAAGCTCCCACTTCTTGGATGTTTTCCTCTTCCTCACCACCCATATATCTCTCAAACTCAAAAGGGGAAGGTTCTTCAAGATTATTGAGGGGGTTGACCAAGGTGGACAAAAAATCATTGATGATGGAATCCACTTCTTGATCAAACTCCCTCAATTCTTCATTTACCTCTTGTGATTCAATTATTTTACCTCCCTCCTCTTGTTGCTCAATTGTTTTACCTTCCTCCTCTTGTGACTCAAGCCTTAACTCCTCTTCTTCTCCTTGAGACTCCACGTTCTCCTTCTCACTACACTCCTTAGTTGATCTTCCACCTTTCTTAAGGGGGATATCTTGATTGCTTGAGTGTAGTAAGGCTAAGCGGTTCACCACTTCGGCTATGGTAGCCATGAATCCCCTTGCTTCCTATGGAACCCTTCTTACTCTTGGAAGAATGCTTGAAGGTCTTGTTGTTCTTGGGGTAAGGGTTGGAGAACTTCACAATTAGGTGGAAGAGAAGGTTCAAAGGTTGGGAGAAAGATTGTGTAGTTGGAGGGTGTGTTATGTAGGTGAGGGTGTTGAGGTGGTGTGTAAGGGGGTGATGGTTCATATGGTTGATAGCAAGATGTATAGACATCTTGATTCCATGGAGGTGGATGGTGTGGTGCTTGAAGGTTTGGTGGTTGGGGGTTGTGCATGGGGTATCTTTCATATATTTGGATTTGGTATGCACATTAGGGAGGGTTTGGGGGAGGATTTGGCTCGTTGTAGTATGGGAGAGATTGCTCCTCCCTCCATCGATTCTCCCACTCCTTGATACAATCTCAATTTGAATTCATCATACCCTACAAAATAGTCACAACCAAGCTCCAAGCAACAAGGGTGATATCTCATAAAGAAAGTAGAAAATAAAATCAAAAGACATCAACAAACAAGAAAAACAAACACCTAAGTATTAATAAAAATAACCAAACAACCAAAAAGTAAGCTATTTACAGTATTAACATATTCACAACAACCTAAGATATAACACAAATTGCATCCCCAGTAACTGTGCCAAAAACTTGATGATTTGGAATTAGTGTTGATTTGGAATATCTCAAATAAGAATCTCTTCGTTGCAAGTATAGCCAAATCAACAACTAACTCTCAACATCAAATTTTAGTTTTTCTAAATTTAAATCTAAACCGACAGTAATGAAACCTCGGGTTGTTCTCCCTAGGAATGCAATTAAAGTGTTACACTCTCGGTTGTGAGCAAAAAAGGTGTTTTGTGCAATCAAAGAACAAAAGATTAAAAGAACTAAGAGATGAAAGAACTAAGAAATGATCAAAATTGGAGTTAAAGCACTTAAAAGGGAAGATGGGATAAAAACTTATTGAAAATGCTAAAATGCATAAAAGAGCCTTGACTTGGGAATGAGAGTTCAAGGAATCCTATCATCGCCATAACCACAACTATGGCAACTATGATGAGTCAATCTCGCTTAGTTAACCCCTAACATCGAGGAGTAGGTCAAGCAAGCATAATTGACCTTAATCCATAAGTCCTAGCTAACTTACCAAACTAGTTAGTAAAAAGTTAGCGTCAATGGAAACAAGAGTTAACTAACTACCCAAGAATTACCACTAAATGTCAGACATTATGACTCTAGTATCCTAGGAACTCAAATCCCAAGCCAAGGTGTGAAAATCTACTCAAAATTACTAAGTGACATTTTCACAAACACTTGGTGGGCATAAAACCAAAACATAGGTAAATGCAAAGAAAAATAAAAGCTATGACCAAAATATTCACAAAACCAACTATAAACAAGCAATCAAGCATATAAAAAGCATAAAACATGAAATTCATCAATCAAAACTTCAAGATACCAAAATTGCATATATAAACAAAGTAATTGAACCAAAGAGAAATTGAAAATAAAGATGATGTAATTAAAGAGGAAATTGAGAGTAGTTACAATTAAAAAAGCAAAATCCAAGATCAAAGCTTGCTATAAAATGCTACAATGAACCCTAATTAAAAATCCTAAGAGAGCATTCTACCCTACACTACTCCTACTCCTAAATTAGGTTCTAAAAACTATCTAAGTGAGCTCCTCTTGATATGTGATGTTCACCCCCTTCATATAGCACTCAATTTGGCTTTAGAAACTCCAAAAATTGGGCCAGGAAAGCCCCAAATTTGCGAGCCACGTAACTTTTTAATGAAGGCACACGGAGGGACTTGTGCGTACGCATAAGTTGTGCATGGGTACACTTGCTGATTTCTGTACTTGTGCGTGGTCACAGGGCTATGCGTGGGCACAGGTGCTGATTTTGACCCTTGTGCGTAGGCACAGAAAGTGTGCGTGGGCACAGGCTGAAATGCTTTTCTCCTTTTTTGCATGCTTTCTTCCACTTCTACCAAACCATTCTTACCTCTAGGACTTGAAATCACTCAACAAATATATCATGGCATCGAATGGAATAAAAGTGAGAATAAATTGCTCAATTTAAACACAAAAACGCATGTTTCCACATTTAGGTTCAATTTAGGGATCAAACACAAAAGTATGCTATTTTGGTGAATAAGTGTGAGTTTATGTGATGAAATCAATCCAATTCAAGCCAAAACATATCGTCAAATATGGACTCATCACTCGTCCTTCCTCTCAACGCCAGCGAGCTGTCTCTGTCACTTCCATCTAGCCGCTGAACTGCTCCCGCCGCTGTCGCCAGTTGGAGCCTCGAAGATTATAGTCGCAATCGTGCAGCTCTCCACCATCGTCACTGTTTCAGCTCTGGAAGCAGCATCACCGGACTCGCCTCCTGTCTCCATCGCGCACCTCTATTCCACCGTCGCCAGCATTAGCTCGGTTGCACCGGTCAGTTTTGTTCGCCGATTCCCCCTCTATTTTATACTTTTATGCTTCTAGCTTCTAGGATTTTCTTAATTGTTGAATAATTAATTAATTATTGTTGAAAAATTTGTAAACTTGTTATGGGTTAAATAATTGTTAATTAATCTGTGAATTTTGCTGTTGTTATTGGTTGAATTTTGCTGCTGTTATTGGCTGAACTTTGTTGTGGGTTGCAGTGAAGCACAATCGTCGAGATCGCCTCCTGTCTCCGTCGCGAACTCAGTTCCACCGTGGCCGACGCCATCTCTGTTCCACTGGCCAGCGCCACTCTCCCTGGATCTGCTCTGCTCTGTTCTGTTCTGTTCTATACTTCTAGCTTCTAGGTACTTTTTATTTTTTTATAACAATAATGGTTGAATAAGTATTGTTGAGTAATCTGTGAGGGTTGAATAATTATTAATTAATCTGTGAATAATTGCTGTTGTTACTGCCTGACTACTTAAGCCACTTGGGCAAATCTATTAGTTTATGCTATTATTACATATTCACACTGTATTCCCTCCCAGATCAGAAGCTCACCAATTTTTTAATGCCTTCGGTGATGAATTGCTTCTTTAGATTTATGTTATCTTTTTCTACATGCCCAAGGCCTAGCTAGTCAAATGTTTGTGCAATATGACATATTATTTTCAATATCGATAACATATAAATAACTCTATGTAGGTAGATATGTTAAGTAATAATGTGTATTATACTATATTGTTGCTAACCATTCAATGCATTATCAATTTATTATTCAGATTAGACTCTTATGCATAGAGATAGAGATATAAATCATAAATGCACTTTGTTGTTATGAACCTTGCTGTTGTTAATTAATTCTTGGAATAAAAAACTATGCTCGAATCAGTTGAACCAATAAATTATTGAACCAGTGGCTAGAGCGCTTCAATGACTGGTTCGGTTTTCAGAACCTTGCTTCTAATAGAGACAATTTTTAAATCCTTTTCATTTTGAATTCTTTTACAAAATACTTCACAGGCTGAATGTATCATTTTTATGTGCTAGAAAAAGAACCCAACCAAATCTTGTATAGTCATCCACAATCACTAAACTATAATGTTTGCCACCCAAACTTTGAGTTCTTGTTGGACTAAAGAGATCAATATGTAGCAATTCAAGGGGCCTTTTAGTAGAAATGTATTCCTTTGGTTTAAAAGAGCTCTTTGTTTGTTTTTCCATTTGACATGCATCACAAGTGATGTTTTTGTCAAATCTGATTTTATGAAGACCTTTCACTAAATCCCTTTTAACAAGCTTGTTAATCTGAAACATGCTAGCATGGCCCAATCTTTTGTGCCATAGCCACTTTTCAGAATCTTTTAAGTGAAAGCAAGCTACATTTTGACTCTTTAATTCATCAAGAGTGAGTCCATACACATTATCACACTGTTTAGCTACAAACAACACTTCATTTGATTTTTCACACACAACTTGACATTCTAATTTTTTGAAAATAACTAAATAACCAAGATCACTGAGTTGATTTATGCTCAAAAGATTGTGTTTTAGTCCATCAACTAAGAAAACATTATCAATGAAGGTAGAAAGATTTTTACCCACTTTTCCAATTGCAATTATTTTTCTTTTACCGTCATCCCCAAAAGTCACAAAGCCACTAGCATAGTTGTTGAGACTAACAAAGAAGGTAGACTTCCTTGTCATATGCCTAGAACATCCGCTGTCCAAGTACCATAGATCTTTCTTCCTCTTGGACGCTAGGCAAATCTGCAATCATTTTTAAGTGGCCTTAGGTATCCAAACTAGTTTGGATTATTTGAAGTTAATCCATCTTGGTTGTCCAAGTTTATTAAAATCACAAACAACCTTGTATGTTTTATTTTCCACAATTCTTTTGTCAATAAAACATTAAGGGGAAGAATGACCATTTTTATTGCAATTAGAACAATGATTTTTGATTGCATGATACTGAAAGTTATCAATATTATGATGTTGAAATTGATTTAATGTTTGGTGCTAAAAATGATTAAAGGTTTGAAATTTTCTGGTTGTTGAGTAAGGTGCCTTTCTTTTATAAAATTGATTTTTAGCAACTGCACCTGTTTTTGCAACATATCCCAAACCAGAATTATTTGAAACAGATTTGGTTCTTGAATATGAGGCACTCTTGTTAAAGTGTGGTTTTTCAAAACAAACCTCATTGTTAGTGAAAAAATCATGACCAAAATTTTTTGACAATGGTTTGGTCTTTGAAGATGATGCATTTTTATCAAAAAATAATTTTTCAAAACTAGCATGAGTTTTAATTGAATAACTCAAACCAGAAATTTCAAATGAAGGTTTTGTCTTTGAGTTTGATGCTTCGGTTTTAGTGAATGGTTTTTCAAAAACTGCATCATCCTTTATCACATAACCCAAACCAGATTTTTCAAATAATGGTCTTTGATTAGCAAGTAATTTGTCCAAGTTGCTGGAACTGTGTGCAAATTTTGCTAAATCATTATTCAACCCTTTAATCATTTCATTTAATCTTTCATTTTTCGCAATCAATTCTTGTGAAGCGTCCGTGTGCTTTCCTTTGAATTTTTCAATTTCAGATTTTAAAAATCTATTTTCTTCAACAAGATCAAAAGCACATTTGGTCTCCTTTACTTTTTCTTTTAAAAACTCATTTTCAGCTTTCAAAACTTCATTTTCAGATTTGCATTTGTTATATTTCTTCAGCAATTTTTTGGAATGGTAAGGGAGATCATCACAATAACATGTAATTCTTCAAGAGGTAAGTCATAGTAATTTACCTCTTCTAATTGATCATCACCAGCCATGAAACAGACTTGAGCTTCATATTCAGAGTCATCTTCCTCATCTGAATCATTCTCTAGATCCTCCCAAGAAGCCATGAGCACTTTCTTCTTTTCTTTCTTAGCCTTGTCCTCTTTCTTGAGTTTTGGACAGTTAAACTTAAAGTATCCTACCTCATTGCAGTGATGGCAAGTGACCTTGATAAGATCCTTCTTTTGCTCCTTTGAACTTGATCATTTGTACTTCCCTTTGCTCCTCATTAGCCTTCTTAATCTCCTAGCAAAAAAGACAAGTTCGTCATCTAAAAAATTGTCACTTGAATCACTCTCCCTAGACTCAACTTTTGATTTTAGGGCCACTCCTTTTTTCTTTGTGTCTTGGCTAGTGTGCGTGGCTTCATATGCTAAGAGTTTCCCTCTCAACTCATCATACGTTAGTGGACTCGGGTTGTTACTCTCGGCTAGGATAGTAGCTTTTGTTTCCTACTATTTTGTAAGGCTTCTAAGGACTTTTCTCACTAGAGTTTGTTCAGTGTGTGTCAAGCCCATAGCATCAAGGCTATTGATGATGATTGAAAATCTCTCAAACATCTCATCAATGCTTTCCCCATCCTTCATGGTGAATATCTCATACTCTTTTCACAACATATCAATCCTTGTTTCCTTGACTTGTTTGATGCCCTCGTGTATAACTTGGAGTTTTTCCCAGATTTCTTCTGCCATCTTGCATCTAGACACCTTTCGGTATTCCTCAAAGCTGATAGCACAGTGTAGCAAGTTTATTACTTTAGCATTCAACTCCACCTTCTTTTTGTCGTCATCATTCCATTCGGCTTCCTCCTTTGGAGTCAATTGATTGAATGAAGATCTGCATCTTTTCTTTCCAATAAGCATAGTTCTTCTCATTGAATAAGGGAGGCCTGTTATTTGACTGACCCTCTGTTAGAGTGTAGGCCACAGTGGTTGCACCCATGTTATTTGTCATTGGACCTTTCCTCCAAGCTGTGAAGCATGATTCTTGAGACCTAGCTCTTGATACCAATGATGCTGATCATAGCCACTCCACTATGTCATCCATCAATGGCGCATATCAGGCTAGCGAGCAACCGTCTCTACCGGTTCCTCCACACCAATGAGCGGAGAGTCTTGCTTTGGTGACACAGTCAAAAGCGAGAGTTCCCATTGGTGCTTTTCCCAAATTAACAGTATGGGTGGTACACGAAATCGTGATCGCACACCTTTCACACAACTCCATGCAGCTGACCAGCAAGTGCTCTGGGTCGTCCAAGTAATACCTTACGTGAGTAAGGGACGATCCCATGGAGATTGTCGGCTTGAAGCAAGCTATGGTCATCTTGTAAATCTCAGTCAGGCGGATTCAAATGGTTATGGAGAATTGATAATTAAAAGATAATTAAAACATAAAACAAGATAGAAATACTTATGTAATTCATTGGTAGAATTTCAGATAAGCGTATGGAGATGCTTTGTTCCTTCTGAACCTCTGCTTTCCTCCTGCCTTCATCCAATCATTCATACTCTTTTCCATGGCAAGCTTATGTTGGGGGATCACCGTTGTCAATGGCTACCGTCCGTCCTCTCAGTGAAAATGGTCCAAAATGCGCTGTCACCGCACGGCTAATCATCTGTCGGTTCTCACTCATGTCGGAATAGGATCCATTGATCCTTTTGTGTCTGTCACTACGCCCAACACTCGCGAGTTTGAAGCTCGTCATAGTTATCCCATCCCAGATCCTACCCAGAATACCACAGACAAGGTTTAGACTTTCTGGATCTCAAGAATGTTGCCAATTGATTCTAGCCTATACCACGAAGACTCTAATCACACGGAATGGAGGGCTCTATTGTCAGGAGAGGCAACCATGCGTCATGAATCAGGAGGCTAAGAGATACATACTCAAGCTTTCGCAAATAGAACGGAGGTGGTTGTCAGGCACGCGTTCATAGGGGAGGATGATGATGAATGTCATGGATCATCACATCCATCAGGTTAAAGTACGAGTGAATATCTTAGAACAAGAATAAGCGTGAATTGAATAGAAAAACAATAGTACTTTGCATTGATTCATGAAGAACAGCAGAGCTCCACACCTTAATCTATGAGGTGTAGAAACTCCATCGTTGAAAATACAAAAGTAATGAAGGTCTAGGCATGGCCGAATGGCCAGCCCCCATAAAGGTCTAAGATAGCACAAGACTAATCAAAGATGAAAATACAATAGTAAAAGGTCCTATTTATAGAGAACTAGTAGCCTAAGGTTTACAGAAATGAGTAAATGATGTAGAAATCCACTTCCGGGATCTACTTGGTGTGTGCTTGGGCTGAGCATTGAAGCATTTTCGTGCTTGGGCTGTTCCTGGAGTTAAACGCCAGCTTTGGTGCCAGTTTGGGCGTTTAACTCCAATTCTGGTGCCAGTTTGGGCGTTTTACGCTATAATTTTTATGCTGACTTGAAACGCTAGTTTGAGCCAACAAATCTCGGGAAAAGTATGGACTATTATATATTGCTGAAAAGCCCAGGATGTCTACTTTTCAACGCAATTTAGAGCGTGCCAATTGGGCTTCTGTAGCTCCAGAAAATCCACTTCGAGTGCAGGGAGGTCAGAATCCAACAGCATCTGCAGTCCTTTTTCAGCCTCTGAATCAGATTTTTGCTCAGGTCCCTCAATTTCAGCCAGAAAATACCTGAAATCACAGAAAAATACACAAACTCACAGTAAAGTCCAGAAATGTGATTTTTGAATAAAAACTAATTAAAACATAATAAAAATTAACTAAAACATACTAAAAACAATGCCAAAAAGCGTATAAATTATCCGCTCATCACAACACCAAACTTAAATTGTTGCTTATCCCCAAGCAACTAAAAACAAAATAGGATAAACAGAAGAGAATATACAATAAATTTTGAAAACATCTATGAAGATCAGTCTCAATTAGATGAACGAAGCTATTAGCTTTTTGCTTCTGAACAATTTTGACATCTCACTTTATCCTTTGAAGTTCAGAATGATTGGCATTTATAGGAACTCAGAATTCAGATAGTGTTATTGATTCTCCTAGTACAGTATGTTGATTCTTGAACACAGTTACTTTATGAGTCTTGGCCGTGACCCTAAGCATTTTGTTTTCCAGTATTACCACCGGATACATAAATGCCACAGACACATAACTGGGTGAACCTTTTCAGATTGTGACTCAGCTTTGCTAAAGTCCCCAATTAGAGGTGTCCAGAGCTCTTAAGCACACTCTTTTTGCTTTGGACCACGACTTTAATTGCTCAGTCTCAAGCTTTTCACTTGACACCTTCACGCCACAAGCACATGGTTAGGGACAACTTGGTTTAGCTGCTTAGGCCAGGATCTTATTCCTGTGGACCCTCCTATCCATTAATACTGAAAGCCTTGGGTCCTTTTTACCCTTGCCTTTTAGTTTAAAGGGCTATTGGATTTTTCTGCTTGCCTTTTCTTTTTCTTTTATTTTTTTCTTTTTCTTTTCGCCATTTTTTTTCGCAAGCTTTCTCTATTCACTACTTTTTCTTACTTCAAGAATCAATTTTATGATTTTTCAGATCATCAATAATATTTCTCCTTTTTCATTATTCTTTCAAGATCTAACAATTTTAACATTCATAAACAACAATATAAAAAATATGCACTATTCAAGCATTCATTCAGAAAATAAATGTATTGCCACCACATCAAAATAATTAAGCTGTTTTAAAATTCAAAATTTATGTACTTCTTTTTCTTTTTCAGTTAAGACATTTTTCATTTAAGAAAGGTGAAGGATTCATAGAACATTCATAGCTTTAAGGCATAGACACTTAGACACTAGTGATCATGTAATAAGACACAAACATAAATAAAATATAAAGCATAATTTTTGAAAAACAGAAAAATAAGAACAAGGAAATTAAAGAACGGGTCCACCTTAGTGATGGCGGCTTGTTCTTCCTCTTGAAGATCTTATGGAGTGCTTGAGCTCCTCAATATCTCTTCTTTGCCTTTGTTGCTCCTCCCTCATGACTCTTTGGTCTTTTCTAATTTTATGGAGGAGGATGGAATGCTCTTGGTGCTCCACCCTTAGTTGTCCCATATTGGAACTTAATTCTCCTAGGGAGGTGTTAATTTGCTCCCAATAGTTTTATGGAGGAAAGTGCATCCCTTGAGGCATCTCAGGAATTTCATGATGAAGAATTTCCTCATGCTCTTGTTGAGGTCCATGAGTGGGCTCTCTTGTTTGTTCCATCCTTTTCTTAGTGATGGGTTTGTCCTCATCAATGAGGATGTCATCCTCTATGTCAATTCCAGTTGAATTGCAGAGGTGACAAATGAGATGAGGAAAGGCTAACCTTGCCAAAGTAGAGGACTTGTCCACCACCTTGTAGAGTTCTAGGGATATAACCTCATGAACTTCTACTTCCTCTCCAATCATGATGCTATGGATCATGATAGCCCGGTCTATAGTAACTTCAGACCGGTTGCTAGTAGGAATGATTGAGCATTGGATGAACTCCAACCATCCCCTAGCCATGGGCTTGAGGTCATGCCTTCTTAGTTGAACCGGCTTCCCTCTTGAATCTCTCTTCCATTGAGCGCCTTCCTCACAAATGTCTATGAGGACTTGGTCCAACCTTTGATCAAAGTTGACCCTTCTAGTGTAGGGGCGTGCATCTCCTTGCATCATTGGCAAGTTGAATGCCAACCTTACATTTTCTGGACTGAAATCTAAGTATTTCCCCTGGACCATTGTAAGCCAATTCTTTGGGTTCGGGTTCACACTTTGATCATGGTTTTTGGTGATCCATGCATTAGCATAGAACTCTTGAACTATTAAGATCCCGACTTGTTGAATGGGGTTGATGAGAATTTTCCAACCTCTTCTTCGGATCTCATGTCGAATCTCCGGATATTCACTCTTTTTTAGCTTAAAGGGAACCTCGGGGATCACCTTCTTCTTGGCCACAACTTCATAGAAGTGGTCTTGATGCACCTTTGAGATGAATCTCTCCATCTCCCATGACTCAGAGGTGGAAGCAATTGCCTTTCCTTTCCTCTTTCTAGAGGTTTCTTCGGCCTTTGGTGCCATTAGTGGTTATGGAAAACAAAAAGCTTTAGCTTTTCTCACACCAAACTTAGAATGGTTGCTCATTCTCGAGCAAAAGAAGAAAGAAAAGAGTAGAAGAAGAGGAAACAGAGGAGATGGAGGGTAGTGAAGGTTTTGGCCAAGGGGGGTAGTAGTGTGTATGTTGTGTGAAAATGAAGGTAGTGAGGGGGGTATTTATAGGGTAAGAGAGAGGGTGGGTTCGGTCATGAAGAGGGGTTTTGGGAGGGAAATGGCCTGAATTTGAATGGTGAGGTAGGTAGGGTTTAATGATGGATGGATGTGGGTTGGTAAAGAGATTATGGAGAAAAGGGTAGGATTTGATAGGTGAGGGTTTTTGGGGAAGAGGTTTTGAGGTGATTGGTCAATGGTGGGTGGGGAGGAGTGTTATGGAAATGTGTGAAGAGGAGAGAAGAAGAGAGAGAGAGAGAGTTGAGGTAGGTGGGATCATGTGGGGTCCACAGATCCTGAGGTGTCAAGGATTTCTCATCCCTGCACCATGTTGGCGTGTAAACGCCCCTTTGAGTGCCAATCCTGACGTTAAACGCCAGGTTGCTGCCCATTTCTGGCGTTTAACGCCAACTTTTCTCCCCTTTCTGGAATTAAACGCCAATTTGTTGCCCTTTTCTGGCGTTAAACGCCAGTCTGGTTCCTCTTTCTGGCGTTTAAACGCCAGTAAGCTCCTCCTCCAGGGTGTGCTGTTTTTAATGCTGTTTTTTATTCTGTTTTTTGCTTTTTCAGTTGTTTTTGTGACTTCACATGATCATCAACCTAAAGAAAACATAAAATAACAATGAAAAATAGAAATTTAACATAGATAAATAAAAATTGGGTTGCCTCCCAATAAGCGCTTCTTTAATGTCAATAGCTTGACAGTGAGCTCTTAGAGAGCCTCACAGAGAATCAGAGCATGATGATGACCTCCCAACACCAAACTTAGAGTTTGAATGTAGGGGCTTTGTTTGACTCTACATTGAGAGAAGCTTTTCATGCTTCCTCTCCATTGTTACAGAGGGAGATCCTTGAGCCTTAAACACAAGGTAGTCCTCATTCACTTGAAGGGCCAATCCTCCTCTGTCAACATCAATCACAGCTTTTGCTATGGCTAGGAAGGGTCTGCCAAGGATGATGGATTCATCCATACTCTTTCCAGTGTCTAGGATTATGAAGTCAGCAGGGATGTAGTGGCCTTCAACCTTCACCAGAACATCCTCTACAAGTCCATAAGCCTGTTTTCTTGAATTGTCTGCCATCTCCAGTGAGATTCTTGCAGCTTGTACCTCAAGGATCCCCAGTTTCTCCATTACAGATAGTGGCATGAGGTTTATACTTGACCCCAGGTCACACAAAGCCTTCTCAAAGGTCATGGTGCCTATGGTACAAGGTATTGAGAATTTTTCAGGATCCTGTTTCTTCTGAGGTAATGTCTGCCTAGTCAAGTCATCCAATTCTTTGGTGAGTAAGGGAGGTTTATCCTTCCAAGTCTCATTACCAAATAACTTGGCATTTAGCTTCATGATTGCTCCAAGGTACTTAGCAACTTACTCTTCAGTAATATCTTCATCCTTGTCAGAGGAAGAATACTCATCAGAGCTCATGAATGGCAGAAGTAGGTTCAATGGAATCTCTATGGTCTCTGTATGAGCCTCAGATTCCCATGGTTCCTCATTAGGGAATTCCTTGGAGGCCAGTGGACGTCCATTGAGGTTTTCCTCAGTGGAAATCACTACCTTTCCCTCCTCTATGCATTCGGCCATGTGAGACGTGTTTATGGCCTTGCACTCTCTCTTTGGATTTTCTTCTGTATTGCTTGGGAGAGTGCTAGGAGGAGTTTCAGTGATTCTCTTACTTAGCTGACCCACTTGTGCCTCTAAATTTCTAATGGAGGATCTTGTTTCATTCATGAAACTTTGAGTGGTCTTAGTTAGATCAGAGATTATGGTTGCTAAGTCAGAGTGGCTCTGCTTAGAATTCTCTGTCTGTTGCTGAGAAGATGATGGAAAAGGTTTGCTATTGCCAAACCTATTTCTCCCACCATTATTATTGAAGCCCTGTTGAGGCTTCTGTTGATTCTTCCATGAAAGATTTGGATGATTTTTCCATGAAGGATTATAGGTGTTTTCATAGGGTTCTCCCATGTAATTCACCTCTTTCATTGCTGGATTCTCAGGATCATAAGCTTCTTCTTCAGATGAAGCTTCTTTAGTACTGCCTGTTGCTGCTTGCATTCCAGACAGACTCTGAGAAATCATATTGATCTGCTGAGTCAATATCTTATTCTGAGCCAATATGGCATTCAGAGTGTCAATCTCAATAACTCCTTTCTTCTGAGTTGTCCCATTATTCACAGGATTTCTTTCAGAAGTGTACATGAATTGGTTATTTGCAACCATTTCAATGAGTTCCCGGGCTTCTTCAGGCGTCTTCTTCAAATGAAGAGATCCACCTGCAGAGTTGTCCAATGACATCTTGGACAGTTCAGACAGACCGTCATAGAATATACATATGATGCACCATTCTGAAAGCATGCCAGAATGACACCTTCTGATCAACTGCTTGTATCTTTCCCAAGCTTCATAGAGGAATTCGCATTCCTTCTGTCTGAAGGTCTGGACTTCCACTCTAAGCTTACTCAATTTTTGAGGTGGAAAGAACTTTGCCAAGAAGGCATTGACCAGCTTTTCCCAAGAGTTCAGGCTTTCTTTAGGTTGTGAGTCCAACCATGTCCCAGCTCTGTCTCTTATAGCAAAGGAGAAGAGCATAATTTTGTAGACCTCAGGGTCAACCCCATGGGTCTTAACAGTGTCACAGATTTGCAAGAATTCAGCTAAAAACTGATAAGGATCTTCCAATGGAAGTCCATGATACTTGCAATTCTACTGCATTAGAGAAACTATTTGAGGCTTAAGCTCAAAGTTGTTTGCTCCAATGGCAGGAATAGAGATGCTTCTCCCACAGAAGTCAGAAGAAGGTGCAATGAAGTTACTAAGCATCTTCCTTGCATTGTTGGCATTGTTATCTTCAGCTGCCATGTCTTCTTCTTTTTCAAAAATTTCTGTTAGGTCCTCTCCAGAGAGTTGTGCTTTAGCTTCTCTTAGCTTTCTCTTCAAGGTCCTTTCAGGTTCATGATCAGCTTCAACAAGAATGCCTTTGTCTTTGCTCCTGCTCATATGAAAGAGAAGAGAATAAGAAAGTATGGAATCCTCTATGTCACAGTATAGAGATTTCTTGAGGTGTCAGAGGAAAGGAAGAATAGAAGGAGGAGGTAGAGAGGAGAATTTGAACTTATAGAGAGAGAGAGAGTCCGAATTGCAAATAAAGGTGGAGTGTTAGTCCTTAAATAGAAGGAGGTGAGAAGAGGGGGAAAGAATTTTCGAAAATAAATTTAAAAAGATTTTGAAATAATTAAAAGGAACTTTGAAAAAGTGGTTGATGGTTTTCGAAAATTAAAATTGAGAAAGTAGTTAAGTGATTTTTTTAAAAAAAGGATTTTGAAATTAGCAATCAAAAAGATATGATTGAAAATTATTTTGAAAAAGATGTGATTGAGAAGATATGATTGAAAAACAATTTAAAAAGATTTGATTTTAAAATTAATGACTTGGCTAACAAGAAATTTAAAAGATATGATTCTAAAATTCAAATATTGAACCTTTCTTAACAAGAAAGTAACAAACTTGAGATTTTTGAATCAAATCATTAATTGTTAGCATGGATTTTCGAAAATAGTGAGAGAAAAATGGAAAAGATTTTATTTTGAAAAATATATGATTGAAAAGATATGATTTGAAAAAGATTTGATTTTGAAAAATTATGAAAATTTGAAAAAGATTTGAATTAAAAACTAACTTACCTCCCTTGTACTGTCCTGGCGTTAAACGCCCAGAATGGTATCCATTCTGGCATTTAACGCCCAAAATACTACCCTTTTGGGCGTTTAACGCCCAGCCAGGTACCCTGGCTGGCGTTTAAATGCCAGATTTCCTTCCTCACTGGGCGTTTTGAATGCCCAGCTTTTTCTCTGTGATTCCTCTGCTGTAGGTTCTGAATCTTCAATTCTCTGTATTATTGACTTGAAAAGACACAATTTTGAAAATTTTTTTTTGAATTTTAATGATGAGAAACAACAAAATTAAACTAATCATGGAAAACTAAGATCAAATAAACAATGCATGCAAGACACCAAACTTAGAAATTTTCATATTAGAGATACTAACAAATTGAGAATGCATATGAGAAACAACAAAAGACACAAAACAAGAGAATTTAAAGATCAGAGCAAGGAAATCATCAAGGACAACTTGAAGATTAATGAAGAACATAATTCATATATTCAAAAAATGCAAGGAAATTAGAAACATGCAAGACACCAAACTTAGATATTGACACTAGGCTCATACAAGAAACACAAAATCTTTTTGATTTTTTTATGATTTTAAAATTTTTTTTGTATTTTTCGAAATTTATATGGAAAAAGAAAATAAGGAATTCAAAATTCTTAATGAGAATTCCAGGAATCCTGCAATGTTAGTCTAAAAACTCCGATCCAGGAATCAGACATGGCTTACTAGCCAGCCAAGCTTTCAGTGAAAGCTTCAGTCCAAAACACTAGACATGACCAATGGCCAGCCAAGCTTTAGCAGATCATTACATTCAACAGCAAGATTAATAGAAATCAACAAGCTCTTGTGATGATAAGTTGAAACCTCGGTCCAAAAAAAATTAGACATGGCTTCACAGCCAGCCAGACTTCAACAGATCATCATGAAACTCTAGAATTCATTCTTAAAAATTTTGAAGAAAAATATATTTTTTTTGAATTTTTCGAAATTAAAAATAAAAAGCTTAAACATAAAATAAAATTACCCAATCTAAGCAACAAGATGAACCGTCAGTTGTCCAAACTCGAACAATCCCCGGCAACAGCGCCAAAAACTTGGTACACGAAATCGTGATCGCACACTTTTCACACAACTCCGTGCAGCTGACCAGCAAGTGCACTGGGTCATCCAAGTAATACCTTACGTGAGTAAGGGTCGATCCCACGGAGATTGTCGGCTTGAAGCATGCTATGGTCATCTTGTAAATCTCAGTCAGGTGAATTCAAATGGTTATGGAGAATTGATAATTAAAAGATAATTAAAACATAAAATAAGATAGAAATACTTATGTAACTCATTGATAGAATTTCAGATAAGCGTATGGAGATGCTTTGTTCCTTCTGAACCTCTGCTTTCCTCCTGCCTTCATCCAATCATTCATACTCTTTTCCATGGCAAGCTTATATTGGGGGATCACCGTTGTCAATGGCTACCGTCCGTCCTCTCAGTGAAAATGGTCCAAAATGCGCTGTCACCGCATGGCTAATCATCTGTCGGTTCTCACTCATGTCGGAATAGGATCCATTGATCCTTTTGCGTCTGTCACTACGTCCAACACTCGTGAGTTTGAAGCTCGTCACAGTTATCCCATCCCAAATCCTACTCGGAATACCACAGACAAGGTTTAGACTTTCCAGATCTCAAGAATGCTGCCAATTGATTCTAGCCTATACCACGAAGACTCTGATCGCACGGAATGGAGGGCTCTGTTGTCAGGAGAGGCAACCATGCGTCGTGAATCAGGAGGCTAAGAGATACACACTCAAGCTTTCGCGAATAGAACGGAGGTGGTTGTCAGGCACGCGTTCATAGGGGAGGATGATGATGAGTGTCACGGATCATCACATCCATCAGGTTAAAGTACGAGTGAATATCTTAGAACAAGAATAAGCGTGAATTGAATAGAAAAATAATAGTACTTTGCATTGATTCATGAGGAACAATAGAGCTCCACACCTTAATCTATGAGGTGTAGAAACTCCACCATTGAAAATACAAAAGTAATGAAGGTCCTGGCATGGCCGAATGGCCAGCCCCCATAAAGGTCTACGATAGCACAAGACTAATCAAAGATGAAAATACAACAGTAAAAGGTCCTATTTATAGAGAACTAGTAGCCTAGGGTTTACAGAAATGAGTAAATGATGCAGAAATCTACTTCCGGAGCCCACTTGGTGTGTGCTTGGGCTTAGCATTGAAGCATTTTCGTGCTTGGGCTTTTCCTGAAGTTAAACGCCAGCTTTGGTGCCAGTTTGGGCGTTTAACTCCAATTCTGGTGCCAGTTTGGGCGTTTTATACCAGATTTTTTATGCTGACTTGGAACGCTAGTTTGGGCCATCAAATCTCAGGCAAAGTATAAACTATTACATATTGCTCGAAAGCCCAGGATGTCTATTTTCCAACGCAATTGAGAGCGCGCCAATTGGGCTTCTGTAGCTCCAGAAAATTCACTTCGAGTGCAGGGAGGTCAGAATCCAACAGCTTCTGTAGTCCTTTTTCAGCCTCTGAATCAGATTTTTGCTCAGGTCCCTCAATTTCAGCCAGAAAATACCTGAAATCACAGAAAAACACACAAACTCATAGTAAAGTCCAGAAATATAATTTTTGAATAAAAACTAATTAAAACATAATAAAAATTAACTAAAACATACTAAAAACATACTAAAAATAATGCCAAAAAGCGTATAAATTATCCGCTCATCAATGGGTCAACTGCGCTATGATACCAATTGAAGGTTCTTGATGGCCTAGAGAAGTGGGTTGAATCTATGGCCTTTTTTTAAGTTGATTGATTAACCTTTAAAATCAGGAAATGAAATTTTGCTTCTGTTTGGCTACGTGATGATTATGCAGGAGACAATTTAGTTTTGTCTCATAAATTGCAGAGAGACAAAATACTGCAGAGAAGAAGAAAATGGCATCAGCATATACCCTGGTTCAGTTGCTTTGTGCAATGCAACCTACATCCAATCTCCACCACAATATTGGTGGAATTTTCACTATACTTTCAAGTTTTACATACACCAATTCTCTAGGACTCAACATAATCCTATCTGGGACAAACCAAACTTCAACATAAGCTTGATTTGGCTAGGCAACATCCTAGACTCTCAATACACTAAGTGCTTACCCAACTTAGCAAGGGATACATCAGATACAAGATGCAGAATAGAAATACAAACAAATAAAAATCTGAAATCAACTTTGGCTTTGCTCTCCAAGTTTCTCTCTTTGCCTTCTCTCTCTATTTGGCTTTTTCAAATGCCTCATATGTATGCCTTTTTCCACTCAAGAGAAAACAGAAAAAGATAAACATTGAAATAGAATAATAGAACAATAAACCATGAAGGAGATGATGATTCACAGCCTTGACGCTATTAGATGAACCAACTTCAGAACTCTCTATGATTGTTCTTCATTTTGGCGGTATGTTTCTTTGATGTAGAAAACAGTCCAAAGCGTTAAACTCTCACTGGGAATGCTCTCAATGTAACTCAAATTCTGGTTCTCCCTCCTTGCCTTCAAATTGAAGTGATTTTTCTATTTGTATAAGCTCTGTCTCAACACCTAGAGCTTACTTCACAAAGTCAGCTTCTTGAATCTAGGGCTAGCTAAAGTCTTTCTTCTTCTTTCTTCCATCAGCCATAGGGATTTGAAATCAGAGACAAGTAATACACCTTCCTTGAAAATAAATTTTCAATGGATTTGATAAATCCAAACCCTCAGATTTGTGCTTTGTCTCTAAGAAACAATTGTAGCCATTGATTCACAGCAGAAGTAAGATGAATCCAGTTTCTTTTCATATGCCCAAAAATGGTATGTGTAGAAGAAGGTATGTTTCAATCAAGCTATCAACATGCATATAAGTGGAAATAATCTACCTTTATCTTCTGATCAAGCTAGAGGAGTCCTTTGCTTTTGGCTTCATTGATTTGACCTTTTTTTTTTTCAAGAAGCTTCTTCCTCTTTTCTTCATTGTGTATTGTCCGAAAGACAAAGCTTACAATGAAGAACTCTCTTTTTCTTCTCTTTGTTATACCCAAAGGACATCTAGCATTCCAGCTGTTGATTTCTTCCTTTTGAGAAACCACGTGGGTGATGTGAAAGAGAGAAGAGAGAAGAGAGAAAAGGGAGAATGTGATTTCGGTGGATTGATGATTCAAATGCAAATGGAGTTGAATTAATTTAGTTAGCTGCCAATTTAAATTGATTGAATGGACTTGGATCTCTTCTTGGGCTTGTTTATGAATCTAGAGCTTGATTCACCAGTTTGTGACCTGAAGTCCTCCTTGATTTCTAATGGAGCCAGCCACTTATTTTATGGATCTGGACAGTTGGTGGGCTTCTCTTTCTCCTTGTTGCTATATTCAAAACAACATAGATTCCCATCTGAACAAAACTTTTCTTTATTTCATTGGTTTGAGCTACTGCACAATTACTTTGGGCCTACATCACTAAATGAAATAATTAAACCCAGTTTGATATTTAACTCAATAAATCAATATTTTTCATCATCATTAAATTAATTGTATTCTTAACTCCACAAGCACTAATAGATTCACCAAAACAAATGTAAGTACTAATAGCATATCTTTTTCCTCCCCCAAATTGCCCAGTGAACATCTTTCTCGCCTGATGCTAACCATCAAACGCGGAGAGGTATCTAGTTTGTACTTTGACATTTGTGTTTTGATATGTTTTCTTATCTTGGGCCAAGCCCTTTAATGCTACCCGAACCCAACAACCTAACCGCTCCAAACCCAGATTCTCTTTCTGCTCCTAACTTAAACATGGTTCTTCAGGCCACCAGAACACCGCCATCCATGGCCGTCTTGCTTTGTTGCGCCGTTCTCACCCCTTCCCATCTCCTCCACTTTGCACGCTCATCGCTACGACTTCTTGTTCCTTCAAATGTTTTCTCTACTTTGCAACTTACATCCAAACTCTCCTCCGGTCCCACTCTCCGGAAAGATCCCTCTATCGTGTTATTAATGTATGATGTGCTCCATGTGTTGCACTAGGATGGAACAAGCCATACAGCTACATTGGGATCTCTCCTTCAATTTGATTTCCTTCTTGGCTGCGCTTGTTATCCTAATTTCCATGGAGTTCATACTTGCCTTCTCTCCATTTATGCATGCTTGCGACGACTGTAAATGATACAGAACTATCTCCATTTATAGGATGAAGATTGATGATCTTCTGGTCCACTATGTATCCCCCCTTACCTCTCCATGTGTGTTCTGTTGATTGTTCATATGGATAGGAACTATAAATCTATAATAGTGTATGTTTTAAGTCGCTCGGCTTTCATCTTTGAATAATAAGCCATCTGTTGAGCATTTTTTTCCAATCGCGAAGCTATTCAATTATGTCTTTTCGACGGTACTTTAGGATATGTTGGTCATTCCAACCATCACTCCACGACAAATGACATCCGTGCTACCTGTTTGTTGACAAGTGGCATCGAGCTTGTTGCAAGGGGGCAGCTTGGCAGAGATGTCTGTTGCATTGTCGGGACTGAACCTTCATGAAGCCGCGCTAAATGGTGAGGAGTTCTAAAGGCCATAATGGGCTTTGGTAATGGGCTCCGTTATGTTGTATGAATAGAGCATAGAGATTGGGCTATGTATAGGACTTGTTAACGGGTTTAGAAAAGAAGTGTTTTAAGATTTTTTATTCCAAAAAGGAGTTTTAGGCTTATAACATTTGAAAGGATACAAGATATAACAGACATGGTAATTAAGTATGGAAAAACATGATCCTACCAAAATAGAAGCCATGAGAATGCTAAGCTTATTTTTGATTGCATTCTTCTCTGTGTAGGTACTTTTGTTTAGCATTGATGCTTTAAATGGAGAGAAATACTATTTATAAATAAGAATAAATTATTATAAAATATATATTAAAATTTAATTTAACTTTTTTTTTTTTTTTATTTTGTATAAATTAATTATTATTGTTCATACCCGGACCCAAATACTTAAAGCCAGGCCCGCTAAAGAATGAAGGCCCCAACCCAAGAGAGAGTTGGTCTTCACGCTTACTCGACCTCTTTAAAGAGGTCGGACATCATTGCGGAAGTCCAGCTCTACTTGCCCAAAGCAAGTAACTGCCTTCGTGAATCTCTCCCCTCTGTCTAGAAGAGTAATTTCAACAAGTGCCAAAGATAAAGAGAACGGTTACCCACCAATAAAGATGGAACTACTTCGACAAAGGTGGTTAACACTCTACGATAAATACTTTAACACCCGTCAAGTATAATTTGTGTTCTAATCTACTAAAAACCCGCCTAAGGCCATTGCTAACTTAAGCATCGAAGTCTCTTATAGGTATGATGAGCGGATAATTTATACGCTTTTTGGCATTGTTTTTACTTAGTTTTTAGTATGATTTAGTTGGTTTTTAGTATATTTTTATTAGTTTTTAATTAAAAATCACATTTCTGGACTTTACTATGAGTTTGTGTGTTTTTCTGTGATTTCAGGTATTTTCTGGCTGAAATTGAGGGAGCTGAGCAAAAATCTGATTCAGGCTGAAAAAGGACTGCTGATGCTGTTGGATTCTGACCTCCCTGCACTCAAAGTGGATTTTCTGGAGCTACAGAACTCCAAATGGCGCGCTCTCAATTGCATTGGAAAGTAGACATCCAGGGCTTTCCAGAAATATATAATAGTCCATACTTTGCTCAAGGATAGATGACATAAACTGGCGTTCAACTTCAGTTCCATGTTGCAGTCTGGCGTCCAGCGCCAGAAACAAGTTACAAGTTGGAGTTCAATGCCAGAAACAGGTTACAACCTGGCGTTGAATGCTCAAAACAGCCCAGGCACGTGAGAAGCTTAAGTCTCGGCCCCAGCACACACCAAGTGGGCCCCAGAAGTGGATTTCTGCGCTATCTATCATAGTTTACTCATTTTCTGTAAACCTAGGTCACTAGTTTAGTATTTAAACAACTTTTAGAGATTCATTTTGTACCTCATGACATTTTTAGATCTGAACTTTGTACTCTTTGACAGCATGAGTCTCTAAACTCTATTGTTGGGGGTGAGGAGCTCTGCAGCGTCTTGATGAATTAATGCAATTATCTCTGTTTTCCATTCAAACACGCTTGTTCCTATCTAAGATGTTCATTCGCGCTTCACTATGAAGAAGGTGATGATCCGTGACACTCATCACCTTCCTCAATCCATGAACGTGTGCCTGACAACCACCTCCGTTCTACATAAGATTGAATGAGTATCTCTTAGATTTCTTAATCAGAATCTTCGTGGTATAAGCTAGAATTGATGGCGGCATTCATGAGAATTCGGAAAGTCTAAACCTTGTCTGTGGTATTCCGAGTAGGATTCAAGGATTGAATGGCTGTGACGAGCTTTAGTTACAAGATAACCATAGCTTGCTTCAAACCAACAATCTCCGTGGGATTCGACCCTTACTCACGTAAGGTATTACTTGGACGACCCAGTGCACTTGCTGGTTAGTGGTACAAGTTGTGAAACGTGTGATTGACAATTCGTGCACCAAGTTTTTGGCGCCGTTGCCGGGGATTGTTTGTGTTTGGACAACTGACGGTTTATTTTATTGCTTAGATTAGGAAAAATTTTTCTTTTTGGTTTAGAGTCTCTTATTATTGTTCTTGTTAAAATTTTAGAATCCTTATTTTCTTTTTCAAAATTTTAGTTTTCGAAAAAAAAAATTTTTTTATATATTATTTATTTATACCTTGTTAAAACACTTTAAATTTATAGCTCAATTAGTTAGAGCGTGGTGCTTATGTTCTTGGTAATTGGCTATCCTTTTTTTAAAAAAAAAATCCTTTTTTCAAAAATATTTTTTTTTTAAAAATCTTGTACCAAACTTTAAGTTTGGTGTTTTCTTGTTGATTTTTCTTTATTTTTCGAAAATTTTAGCTTGGTTTTCTAAAAAATTTTAAGTTTGGTGTTCCTTCTTCATGTTCTTACTGTTCTTGTGAGTCTTCAAGGCGTTCTTGAGTTTTCCTTGTGTCTTGATCTTAAAATTTTTAAGTTTGGTGTTCCTTGGTGTTTTCCCTCCAAAATTTTCGAAAACAAGGAGCATTAGATCTAAAAATTTTAGATCTTGTGTTATTCTATTGTTTTTCTCTTTCCTCATTAAATTCAAAAATATCTTTTCCCTCTATTTTGAAGTAGTTTTTCGAAAATCAATTTTAAAATTCAGATTTTTTTTTATTTTTTTATTTCAAAATTTAAAACCCTTTTCAAAAAAAAAATCATATCTTTTTCAAAACTTCCTAACCACTTTCTCTCTCCTCATTTTGAACTCAGTCTTGTAGAACAAGCTGCTGAATTCAATCAGCAATTGGACTTTCTAACACAACAGTTAGCCAAATTCAAAGATAGACTACAAGAGACAAGGATGGATAATATAAATATGGAAGAATAATTGAAGCAAACAAAACAGCAACTGTCAAAACAAATAACAGAAGAATGCCAAGCAGTTCAATTAAGAAGTGGGAAAACATTAAATACCCCACCTCAAGGCAGCAGGAAGCCAAGAAATGAGCAAACCACCCAACATTCATCTGAGGACAGTAAGAGCCCAGGAAAAAATAATTCTGGCGTTAAAACGCCAGAAATTGGGTGGAAGGATGGCGCTGAACGCCCAGACCATGCTCAGGACTGGCGTTGAACGCCCAAAGGAAGTACAGTTCTGGCATTCAGACGCCAGGAACAGATGAGGAGTTGACGTCTAACGCCACTCCAGCTTCCAACCCTGGCTTTCAAATGCTAGTGAGGGATCAGACACCTGCAAGTGCTGATAATAAATCCCTCAAGAAGGCTTCTCAACCTACCTCTGTAGGAAATAAACCTGCAGCAACTAAGGTTGAGGAATACAAAGCCAAGATACCTTATCCTCAAAAACTCCACAAAGAGGAGCAGGATAAGCAATTTGCCTGCTTTGCAGACTATCTCAGGACTCTTGAAATAAAGATTCCATATCTGTGAGGCTCCATGAGAGCTCACTGTCAAGCTATTGACATTAAAGAAGCGCTTGTTGGGAGGCAACCCAATGTTATTTAATTATATCTATTTATTTTCCATTGCTATTTTATGTTTTCTTTAGGTTGATGATCATGTGAAGTCACAAAAACAAATGGAAAATCAAAAACAGCATGAAAAATAGCATACCCTGGAGGAAGATTATTCTGGCGTTTAAACGCCAGAAACAAGCATCAGTCTGGCGTTAAACGCCAGAAACAGGCTACATTTGGGCGTTTAACGCCAGAAACAGGCAGCAGTCTGGCGTTAAACACCAGGATTGCACAGTAAGGGCATTTTGTACGCCTAATTGGAGCAGGGATGCTAAATCCTTGATCCCACTGGATCTGTGGACCCCACAAGATCCCCACCTACCTCACCATTCAAATTCAAACCATTTCCCTCCCAAACCCACCCATTCACACACTTCCATCTCCTCCATCTTCTCTACTTCTTTCTTCTTTTGCTCGAGGATGAGTAAACCTTTTAAGTTTGGTGTGGTAAAAGCATTGCTTTTGTTTTTCCATAATTCAGTGGTAGAGCAATTGACTGCAGATCAAAGAGCTATGAGGAAAGAGCAACAAAGGCAAGGAAGAGACATAGAGGAGCTCAAGAGCACCATTGGTTCTTCAAGAAGAGGAAGACGCCACCCTCATTAAGGTGGACCCATTCCTTAATCTCCTTGTTCTTATTTTCCTGTTTTTTGTTTACTATGCTTCATGCTTAATTATGTTTGTGTCTTTACTATATGATCACTAATATCTAAGTGTCTATGTCTTAAAGATATGAATGTCCTATGAATCCATCACCTTTCTTAAATGAAAATTATTTTCTGAAAAAGAAAAAGAAGTACATGAATTTCGAATTTTAAAATAGTTTAATTATTTTGATGTGGTGGCAATACCCTTTGTTTTCTGAATGAATGCTTGAACAGTGCATATGTCTTTTGAATTTGTTGCTTATGAATGTTAAAATTGTTGGCTCTTGAAAGAATGATGAAAAAGGAGAAATATTATTTGATAATCTGAAAAATCATAAAAATGATTCTTGAAGCAAGAAAAAGCAGTGAAGAACAAAGCTTGTAGAAAAAAAAATAGCAAAAAAAAAAGAAAAAAAAAGAAAAAGCAAGCAGAAAAAGCCAAAAGCTCTTAAAACCAAAAGGTAAGAGCAAAAAGCCAGTAGCCCTTAAAACCAAAAGGCAAGGGTAAATAAAAAGGATCCCAAGGCTTTGAGCATCAGTGGATAGGAGGGCCTAAAGGAATAAAATCCTGGCCTAAGCGGCTAAACCAAGCTGTCCCTAACCATGTGTTTGTGGCGTGAAGGTGTCAAGTGAAAACTTGAGACTGAGCGGTTAAAGTCAAGGTCCAAAGCAAAAGAAGAGTGTGCTTAAGAACCCTGGACACCTCTGATTGGGGACTCTAGCAAAGCTGAGTCACAATCTGAAAAGGTTCACCCAGTTATGTGTCTGTGGCATGTATGTATCCGGTGGTAATACTGGAAAACAGAGTGCTTAGGGCCACGGCCAAGACTCAAAAAGTAGCTGTGTTCAAGAATCAACAGACTGAACTAGGAGAATCAATAACACTATCTAAATTCTGAGTTCCTATAGATGCCAATCATTCTGAACTTCAAAGGATAAAGTGAGATGCCAAAACTGTTCAGAAGCAAAAAGCTAATAGCCCCGCTCATCTAATTAACACGAGCAAAAATCTGATTCAGGCTGAAAAAGGACTGCTGATGCTGTTGGATTCTGACCTCCCTGCACTCAAAGTGGATTTTCTGGAGCTACAGAACTCCAAATGGCGCGCTCTCAATTGCGTTGGAAAGTAGACATCTAGGGCTTTCCAGCAATATATAATAGTCCATACTTTGCTCAAGGATAGACGATGTAAACTGGCGTTCAACGCCAGTTCCATGTTGCAGTCTGGCGTCCAGCGCCAGAAACAAGTTACAAGTTGGAGTTCAACGCCAGAAACAGGTTACAACCTGCCGTTGAACACCCAAAACAGCCCAGGCACGTGAGAAACTTAAGTCTCGGCCCCAGCACACACCAAGTGGGCCCCAGAAGTGGATTTCTGCGCTATCTATCATAGTTTACTCATTTTCTGTAAACCTAGGTCACTAGTTTAGTATTTAAACAACTTTTAGAGATTCATTTTGTACCTCATGACATTTTTAGATCTGAACTTTGTACTCTTTGATGGCATGAGTCTCTAAACTCTATTGTTGGGGGTGAGGAGCTCTGCAGTGTCTTGATGAATTAATGCAATTATCTCTGTTTTCCATTCAAACACGCTTGTTCCTATCTAAGATGTTCATTCGCGCTTCACTATGAAGAAGGTGATGATCCGTGACACTCATCACCTTCCTCAATCCATGAACATGTGCCTGACAACCACCTCCATTCTACATAAGATTGAATGAGTATCTCTTAGATTTCTTAATCAGAATCTTCGTGGTATAAGCTAGAATTGATGGCGGCATTCATGAGAATCCGGAAAGTCTAAACCTTGTCTGTGGTATTCCGAGTAGGATTCAAGGATTGAATGGCTGTGATGAGCTTCAAACTCACGATTGTTGGGCGTAGTGACAGACGCAAAAGAATCAAGGGATTCTATTCCGACATGATCGAGAACCAACAGATGATTAGCCGTGCTGTGACAGAGCATTTGGACCATTTTCACTGAGAGGACGGGAAGTAGCCATTGACAACGGTGACACCTTACATACAGCTTGCCATGGAATGAGCCTTGCGTGTGTGAAGAGGAGTACAAGAGAAAAACTGAAATAAAGAAGACAAAGCATCTCCAAAACCCCAACATATTCTCCATTATTAAGTAACAAGTATTTGTTTTATGCCCTTTGACTTTTTACAATTAAAACTAAGAATTATTATTGATATTATATCCTGACTAAGAGTTACAAGATAACCATAGCTTGCTTCAAACCAACAATCTCCGTGGGATTCGACCCTTACTCACGTAAGGTATTATTTGGATGACCCAATGCACTTGCTGGTTAGTGGTACGAGTTGTGAAACGTGTAATTCACAATTCGTGCACCAAGGTACCATCCCCCACCTCCTCACGAGGAACTCGGACAAGCGGCACCTCGGTATCAATAAGTCGAACGCTGCCATACAAAGGGATCTGGACCTCACGTTCAGACTCATATCATCACTCCAGGTAACTCTCAGAACATTGGCGCCGTTGCCGGGGACCTGGGATTCGACCCATCACAATGGCGGACGACCAGTATGAAGACGGCCGTACGACGTCTGAATCTGAAGTTGAGCTCCCAACCAGGGTAATGCCCTTATACTACCTTCACCATACCAAACCCATGGTCCTCACGGGGAGGGGTGACTAAGGAACCCCCAACCCAGGCGGGTTCATTCGTAAATTCATCATCCCGAGAAGAAAGAACCCCCTCAGACAGTAGAGATAATGGGTCTCGTCTGTGGCCAACGAGAACGGCTAGAACAACTCGAGCAAGAAGCCGAGCAACAACGAGAAGCAAAACAAAAATTGCGGAGGGAAGTAAGGCGACAGAAGGATCTAGAAGAAAAAAGCTCCTGAAGTTAGAAGCTGATCTTCGCAATCGGAATAATCGGACCGATCGAGAAGAAAGCCCCTAGGTGGAGAAGATCCATTCATAGAAGAGATCCTATGGGCCAAAGTTCTTGGGTTGTTGTATTTTGATTAATTTTTTTGATTCGGTGGATTAACTATATAAACTGGGTTATTGAGTTCTTGGGCTTGTGTTTTTTTCAATTAATTATTTATTGAGAGCGGAATTTAGTCCAGATTTGAGTTAGGATGTAGAACTCTTCTTCTTCTGAGTTATTCTGCTTCTAATAAAACTGGTTCAACAACAGTTCGACCCTGATTTATTTTCTTCCTTCTTCTTGATTTTGAACGTCGTCGTCTTCTTCTTCCACAAAAGAATAAGGAAAAGGTCCAGCATTGTATTTTTGCATAATTCTTTTTCAACGTGACCTTTTTTATAGAAGTCAAAATTTTAATAATTTGTAAGCATTCTATTAAAAAATGCAATCAAAATATTGTAATAGATAACCTACGTACTACCAAATCTATACATACATTCTCAGTTGTTAAGAAAACGTCTGTTCAAAAGAACGGAGTGAGACTTCCCCTCTTCCTCTTCCGATTTTATTTGGGACGGCGAAGTTTCTTCAGTCCTACTGCCTCTAAAGTAGGAAATAAATAAAGAAACTCGTTAATCAAACTAATTAGTACAACGAACAATTAAAGATTTTAATAGATAAGACTATTACCAAACGTCAAACAAAGATTTTAGGAAATAAATAAGACTATTACGAACAATTAGTACAACGAACAATTATAGATTTTAGAGTCAGGTCTCTAGCACAACGGGGTATAAAGATTTTAGGAAATTAATACCCGCGTGCTACAACGTTTTAAGAAATTAATACCCGCGTGCTACAACGTAGTGAAGTTTTCTTTATGTTAACCAAGAGAGGAAGTATTGTACATATCCTAATCCACCTTGCATTAAACAAAGAGCCAGAAACAAGACCATAATATATACACACCTTTTTATCACCTATATTCTAGTCAATTTATTACGAAATTACAATGCCATTAATTTAAACCTTAGGTTAACATTCTTAACTAAAAAAAAATTCTTTTTTTTATACTAGTTCCTCCGTTTGTTTAGTTCCTTATTCATGACATTAATCTTGTACTTGTTCATATCTCTTAATTTAAACCAGGTACGTACTACTAAGTTTAATTATATTTATAATACATTGTTAAGACAAAAGGTGATTATCTTTATTTTTTTTCTACCGAATTTTAAAATTTTTGGACTGGTTGGGATAGAAACAATTTGGTTGAATATATATGAAATTTTTATAAGTTTTCATTTGATAATATAAAATAAA
>NC_029786.2:28371556-28375570 GCF_000816755.2 Arachis ipaensis | reverse complement strand
CAGTCATATTCTATTAGAGTATTTGGTGAATTTGGTATGCGTGAGATCCACTTCTTATTATGAACAATATCATTTGACGCTAGCGACCCAATATGTTATATGATTAACGACTTGCACTAAAAGCAACAAGAAACCAAAGACATCTACTTGTCCAGTGACATCAGTCAGGCCTATATCTGTTGGGATTGTGTAATGGATTTACCAACTTTAAATTTGGGCCTTTGATCAAACCTACACAGAGCAGAAAAACCAAAACCTACTCCATAAATGCACGCTGGTTAGGCACATGTTGTTTTTCAAACACAAAACAAATTGACTTTCCTCATCAGGGGACCAAGATTCTTAGGCGATGAAAGCATTAGTAGTAATAAGGATGTTTTGTTTTTTAAACGATTTCTGCTTTTGTTACTGGATACGAATGATTTATTATTAGTTTATGAGTGCTAGGGGACCAGCAACTTTTATGATTTGTAGCCATCAAATAGCCATCAATCATGATTTTAATGGTGTGACATTGGTGTGAGATTTCATCCAATGACTCACTTTTCTTTGCTGGTTACATGCTGGCCAAAATTTGGAAAAGTTGCTGGTCCCCTAGACTTTTCCTTAGTTTATTACTCTATTATTAGCAGAGCCAAAACTAATGATTTAGTGGGCAGAGCAAGATGACCACGACGAGGGATGGCGGGAAAAGACCAACTGAGCAAGATGAGGGGTTATAGGCCGCGACGACTCGAAAACTACCGCGACGAAGCTTGCGACTGGCAATTGAGGTGCGAACCTGGAGCAGGACAAACAGACGAATATCTCTGGCATCACTGACGCCGACAATCAGAAGTCCAGCAGCGGCGATCGCGGTGGAGGAAACTAGGGTTTCCTTCGAGGGAGATGCTCGTTCTCTGAGCAACTGGGCATGGTGAGAGGAGGAGAGAGAACTGAAGACCCAACCCAACCTGTTTCAATTATTTTTGTTTTCTGAAACTACTCCCAACGAATAATAAGGCCTAACCAATGAAGCTGGACTCACGGAGCCCACTACAATGAAATTCCGTTCCTTGTTCTACCTACCGGCTCGACTCAGCAAATCCTTCCCATGACCTCTCATATTCTGTTCAGAGCATGCTCTATTCTACAAAAGTAAACAACACGTATAAAGAGAAGATATAATTAGAGAGAATATCTGTATATCTGTATGGAAATTGATCTGTACAGTAGATTGACCTTTAACTATATAGGTAATACATATATAGATTGATCTGTACAGTAGATTGACCGGTTCATTGACCGGTCTGGTTCCCGCAACCTTGATACCAGGCTTTCTTTGTTTTTTTTGGTCGAACGAATTTAATGGCATCACTACTGTTGGAAAGAAAACTGCTTTAGTGTGTGTGTCCGCTGACATTTTGAGTTTGTGGCTCTAATTCCAGTCCATAAGATATGTTCATCACTTCATTGTGATGTCCATATGTAAGAAATACAACTAATTAAAGTTGTTGTGGCTTCGTTAATTAGTTTTATTAAACAATGAAGGGTGCTAGTATATATTTGTATGAATATAAGCAAGTAGTTGTCATGTTTCATTTTATCTATAGCACTATTTATTTCTTAAATAAATAAAATTTATACTTTATGCTTGCTTCTATAAAATTGAGATTATTCTACTTCTTATAAATTTTTATTATTCGGCAAAGTGGCAAACAACGTAGAATTATCACACAAAGTAGGAGACATGAAAGAATAGTAGAAGTCCTCGAAGGCTTTGTTTTTCTTAAGGACCACATCAGTGTTTGAATACACATTATTAAAAGTTTTAAAAGGAGAAATTGTGCTTGATTTAGGCACAAGAAACATTATTATTAAATAAGGAGGGTATGGACAATTTATGCACCACCATGTGATAAAAGATATATAACCCCTTCTAGCTAATTTTTGTAGAAAATAATCAATGTTTAGTTGTGAGAACGAAATAAGAAAAAATGCTAAAAATAAGATATAAAAAATAAAAATACAGAAATTATTATTTTTATATTTTATTTAGTGATAAATTAAATATAATAATTTAAATTAATTTCATTTTTTTATATACGTGGTTGTATATTTTTCAATGAGAAAGTTTAGGAGACTAGCATTTTTATTAAAATTTAACCAACATTTATCTAAAAAAAAAGAGTGAATAATCTCACACCATTAGATATAATCTCACACCATTAAAAATACTAATGATAACTAAGTGATAGCTACAAATCACATAATCTATTGGCTCCTAGTACTCCTTTTTTTCAATTCCGTGCAACGAATATATTCACAAATTAAAAAGTCAGGGAGTAAGGAGTAACATGTCATTTTTTGGCCGCCCAACGCAACTGCCAAACAGAAAGAAAAAAAATTTAATAAATCAATTATTAATTTCCCAAAAATAACAGCTAAAATTTTCTACTCATGGACTCCCAAACCCAGAAGCCTTTCAAAGTACACCTAGTTTTCTCCACCAACTCGCCCGAGTTCACCCTTCTCACTCGGTCCTTGACTCAGTCCTCACTCGTTAGGCTCGACGCCGAGTGGAAGCCCATCCGAAAACACCAGTCTTCGTTACCCGACATGTCGCTGCTCCAAATTGCGTGCCAACTTGGCGGCGACCCAGAACTTGACTCGGCCATGTTCCTCCTCGACCTTCTTTCCATCCCTTTCTCCTCGCTATGGAAGCCACATAGAAAAATGCTGGAATCCCCCAAGACCTTAAAACTTGTTTTCATATTCAAGCAAGATTTGATATATTTGTCTTCTACTTTCTGTTCCCATGGCTGCAACTCTAGTTTCGACAAGGTTAGAGGATCACAATCACGTAGTTTCTTTGGTTGAATTTACAGTTTTCAATCTAGTTCTGGAGATTCTGAAATGAACTATTTAGATTCTCATTTTGTAAAACATTATTTGAGTTTATTTTCAATTTGTATAACATTTTATCAGTTAGGTTATTGGAATTTAATTTTGATTGAATTATTGCGTAAACACGAATCAAAATTAAACTTAATGCACTACCCATATGTATTCGTTTTATAATTGAATAAATTGAATTATATTGTATAATTAATACTTAAATTGGTCCCTGAACTGATAAGCACCTCAAATAATGTGAGTTAAGATTACCAAGTTGGGGGACAATTGAGTAAATCAAAACTTTGAGAACTAAATTGAAGTGCAAGTGTAACTTCAGGATCAATGTGAGTATTAACTCTTACTCAGAAGATTTACTTGATCAATGCTCATACTCTGAATATTGTTATGTTTTGTTTTAAGGCTGTGTTTGGAAGAGGTGATTGATTTCTGAGTGTTGTTTTATTTTTGTTTTAAGGTTGTGTGTTGTGTTTAATTTTCATTTTGTAGGAAATTCTTTGAGGTATATAAGAATAAAGAAGGAAGACTATTTCAACGGTATTACTCTGTTGATTCTGGTCTACTACATGCTTGAACATAGAATTGAAGAGAGAAATCCTTCATTATTTTATTATTGGCCCATTTTTGGCATTGCATATAATTATAATTTATTTATTTATAGAACTAGTTGTTTATGATCCCTTTTGAAGTAAAAAATACAGTAGAAGAGTGTTTAGAACTAGTTGCTTTATTCATTCAATTTTTATAAAATCAAGTGTTTATTATAAAACGGTTTTTTCGGTTAAACTATGATTAAACCGATTGAATCAATGAACTAATGAACCAAAGAGGTTCGATGACCAGTCCTTTTTAATTTTTTTGTTATTAAAAAATTAATCATTTATTAAAAATTAATTTTTTTTATTGAATTTTGTTATTTCATCAGTGAATTCGTTCGTCACCTCCTCTTTTCGGTATGTTTTTGCTTGTTTTTGTTTAATTTTGTTTTGTTTTGGAGAGTAAGATTTTTGTTAAACTTTGTATTAAATAACATTTTAATTACATCCTCCAACCAGTAATCCAACCAAAAAAAATTTTAAATTTTGTATTAAACACTGTTTTATTTTTTTCTTGTTGATA
>NC_029786.2:28369931-28371022 GCF_000816755.2 Arachis ipaensis | reverse complement strand
TTATTTTGTTTTATTTAAATTTTATTTTATATTTTTTAATTTTGTTTTATTTAAATTTTGTTTTATTTTGATGATGTTGCTTGTCGCGGTGTGTTTTTGTTTGTTTTTGTTTAATTTTGATTTGTTCAGAAGAATAACGTTCTAATTTTTGTTAAACTGTGTTAAATAACATTAGAACAGGGGAATGACCTACTCCATTTTCCAATGTTGATAAATGGTAAAGAAGAAGACAAGTACACAAAATTTCATGTTAAAGTACATTGTATGTACGTATCTGTACTAAATCTAGCCACATTCCAATATCTCTCCACCTCTGCGTATTTATATATCAAGTATCTCAAAACCACCATACCAAAACAAAAACCACACCTATCTTTTCAAGCTGATTTAGACCAATTTTGTCTTTTACCTAGGTCTCCGGTAGTATAATAACATAGAAAACGGTACCATATGCACATATCTCAATAGAAAAACTAACACGGCAGAACATGAAAGTTGTCTTGTTTAAAAATTGTATAATTAATCTTATTGAAGAAATAATTAAGACCAGATGCATATATATTCTTATAGTAACCGGAATTAATGAATGAAATATGTGTTTTATATTATTGTTCCAGTACAATTTGACACTTTTAAATTTTGCAATTATATAAGGCAGTCCCAATTCAAAGCATTAATTAGTAATGTAATAAGTTAGCTATCAAGTACTATGGCTATAAAAGCATAAATTATGTTGCACATTATATTCATCATGATTTTGAACTTGAATTAACATACAAATCCATAAGAAGAAAAAAAATGGATCATGATAAGGAGGAGAAATCAAGCTCATTATTCTCAACAGGAAATAGTGCTGAAGAGATGGGTTTCACTTATGTTTCACAACGTTAAGTGGTTCCAACTTTGCAAAGGCCCAGTTTGGCACCAGAATATGCTGACGTTGCTGTTATTGACATAGCTGCGCTCAGGAATAATAATGGCTTGTCAGCAGAAAATAGGTTTCGTGTAATTCAAGAAATTAGCGACGTCTGTGGTAACTTGGGCTTCTTTCAAGTAAGTTAGTTAATTTAGTAAATATTGAAATTAAACTA
>NC_029786.2:28369589-28369907 GCF_000816755.2 Arachis ipaensis | reverse complement strand
ATAAATATGATTTATATTAGTCTCAAAAATAATTTTCGACACATAAATATTAATGGAGTGCTAATATAAACAATTAAATAATATGCATGTTAGAACTTGTAAGACGATGCCATTTTAAATTTGACGCTCAAATAGTTTAAAAAGAAGGTCAAATTACTTGTTTTGGGAAGAAAAATTTTAATAACTTAAAATATTTTTATGCTATTTGAGTGTCAAAACAAATACAATGTTATTTTATAGAGTTTAACGAGACATTTAACTATCTACTGTCCACATTAACATTTTATTAATGTCTAAAATTATCTTAGAAACTAACAT
>NC_029786.2:28367830-28369327 GCF_000816755.2 Arachis ipaensis | reverse complement strand
AATAATAATAATAATAATAATAATAATAATAATAATAATGACCTAAATCAATATTGACCTAAATCCCAACAAAACATCACAAAATTGAAAATTATCATTAATTTGGTAAAAAGATTAATTTTTTTCTCTAGGTTTAGTTTCATAATTAATAACTTTAATTTGTTGTAATAGATTTGCTTACACGGTTGAGTTTGGAAACTGATTCAGATTGTAAACCACGGAATAAGTGAGTCAGCGTTGGAGGGAGCAATATCCGTAGCATCCAAGTTTTTCGATTTGCCGACAGAGGAAAAGTTGAAATTGGGTTCGAGTGATGTGCGCAAGCCAGTGAGGTACGCAACAAGCTTTAAAGATGGGGTTGATAAGCATCAATTTTGGAGGGTTTTTCTAAAACACTATGCTCACCCCTTGAACGATTGGATTCATATGTGGCCTGATAATCCACCAGACTACAGGTATTTTCGTTATGTATGTGATGCTTTGATATTATTTATGCACATCTTTTCTTTTAAAAAAAAAAATTAAAGTTAGAAATTTCAACTAAAAACACGGGAAATTGAAATAAAACTACTGAAAACTTTAATTTGGCGTCAAATTTTCATTTAAAGAATTCGTGTAATTCTGGTCCTTTTTAAATTTATTCAAATAAAAAAGTCTTAAATATACGTACCTTTTTAAGCCATACATAATTATCTTCATTCCTATTATTTTATTCATTTGTGGCATTCATCCAACTTCGACGGTGCTGTGTAAGTGAACTACAATATATATCGCCCCACATACGCTGTATGATTTAAACTAGTCATTGCAACTATGTGACACATCTCTTAACTTTTTCTTTTTGTATTTTTATAAGTCATGAGTTGGAGTTGCTTGAATGTTCCTCTCTCATTCTTCTGTCGGTTCGGTTCCATGCATGTCTCAACATCAACAATGCATGTGCAAGGATAAGTTTTATCATCTTAGCTAATAAAAAAATCATTTAAACTTAATACCAATATTAATTTTATTCATTCTTTACTATTGCTAATGCAGTTAGGAAATTTATAAGGAAAAACTAATAATACTTAATTATCAAATGGCATAAATTTTAGCTGTGTAATTTTAAATTTTGAATATTTAATTTTTCAATTTTCGAATGTCCAAACTTTTTGTTATTTTCCTAAAATAATTATACATGTATATATATATATAAAACAAGCAAGTTTAATATTTAAAAGCGAAATTAATTTTTCTCATAGTATTTCTTAAATATATTTGTATTTTATGTTTTACTTTTATTACAGAATATTATTGACAAGGTTTTCACTCACGGAGAACAATCAATTTGTTTGTAAACAAAAAATGGTCGACAAAAAAAGAAAAATTCGTTGATAAATTTATTGGTAATTTGTTATTTTTATAGTAGTGAGTAATTATTTTATTGTCGGACAATAATAAAACTTAGATACGTTTATTATCCTCTCAGAAAAGCTACGTTGATTTTAATATAGTAAA
>NC_029786.2:28291566-28367811 GCF_000816755.2 Arachis ipaensis | reverse complement strand
AGTTAGAATTTTATTTATAAAAAATAAAAGTTTGGAGATTTTAGGGAAAAGATGGGGAGATATTGTGAAGAAATAAAGAAAGTGAGCGTAGAGGTGATGGAAGCAATCCTAGAAAGTCTGAAATTGAAGGCATCAACAACAGCGGCTCTAACAAAAAAACTTGAAGATGGGATGCAAGTGATGGCAGTGAACTGCTACCCACCATGTCCAGAGCCAGCTATGGCCTTAGGCCTTCCACCACACTCTGACTACAGCTGCCTCACCATCGCGTATCAAAACTGCCAAGGCCTTGAGATAATGGATTCTACTGCGTGCTCTTGGAAGTTAGTTCCACATGTTCCTTATGCACTTCAGGTTCATATCGGTGATCACTTTGAGGTGCTAAGCAATGGTTTGTTCAACAGTGTTGTCCATAGAGCTACTCTTCACAGGGACAGGACAAGGTTCTCCATTGTTAGCTTGTTTAGTTTGGGAATGGATGATAACATGGGGGTTGCTGCAGACCTTATTGATGATGAGCATCCAAACAAGTACAGGGAAAGCAGCTTCAGAGATTTTCTTGATTTTCTTGCATCTAATGACATTGCTCAAGGGAAGAACTTCATTGATACGCTGAAGATCCAAAAGAATAATTAGGTGAGCCTGGGTTAAGGAGGAATAGAAAGGGAACCCAAAAATTTTGCGCTACAATTCGATTTGTGTTCAAGATTCAATTGGATTTGTGTTTCATTTCTATGAGAAGATTGATCTATTGTTGGTTTAGCTTGTCTCAAATTTGGAAACAGTATTTGTAGTTGGTCCTATTAATAAACACAATAGATTAGATGTGCTCAAGTCTTACTTTACTTTGGTAAGTGATCATAATCCATTGAGAATCTCTTTTTTATTCTTTTAAAGCATTCTTTACAAAACTCAACCCATGATAAGGAGAAAAAAGAGATATTTTCATAGACTATTAATCATCTTCTTTTACATTGCATAATCATAGATTAACAGTGAGATTCAACAACTAGGGCGGAGCTTATAAAGCATGGGCAAAAAAGTATTAAATTCAAAACAGAAAGCCCTATACATATTAAGCTAAAGTCTTCAATTCTTCTTTTTTGGAGCTTTAAATCCTGGAATTGGGATGAACTTCATGTAATTGACAAGTCTTGTTGCAGTTCCTAAACTAGCACCCTGCATGGGATTCATTGGGACAGAAGTTGCTAGTGGAGAGGATCTTCTCCTTGGTGATAATTTTGAAGGTCTTTTTATTCCATGATCCTAGATAGAAAAAAATTTACATTACACATAAATGATGATTCACTTGAATCACAAAAAATTTAAGAAATGTAAATAAGAAGTTACCTTTTGAGAATTTTCTACATCAGAAGCAGTTGGCTGAGATATATCTATCTCTACAGGTTGTGCATCAGAAGTGGCTTGCCCAATCTCAATAGACTGCACAAGAGGATTGTCTTCTCCATCACATTCGTCACCATCATCTTGAGGCTGCTGAAGTTGCTGCTTAGATGCAGGGGCACCTCCTTCATTTTTCTTCTTCTTATTAGCCTCAGCAGCAGCAGCAGCAGCAGCAACTGCAGCAGCTGCAGCAGCAACTGCAACAGCATCACAAGCTCTCTTCTTCTTACAACCTCTCTTTGTATGTCCTTTATCACCACAGAAACTACAAGTAAAGGGGACCAACTGCCTTTTGAAACTGTTGATGGTGGTCGTGTACCTTTGGTGTTTGAGGTAACTTTGGTGTTTGGGGATAATGGTTGTGTTAACCTTGGAGAATAATATCCAACATCTCTTCTATCTGAAAAAAAAATTCAAAACCCATTACTTGACAATCACTATAAACACAAATAGATTTTTCTGTCCTATTTACACTAACTATTCAATAAAAAAAATAAAAAGAATAATACATGTACACAAACATATTTTAGTGTCTTATTTACATAATTATTTGCAGGATATAGTCACTTTATTTAGTACAAGACAAATATAATATTAACTCCTAGACACGAAATTTTTATTTGAATATGTATGTTTCAAGTTCCATAACATCACATCTTCTACAAACTTAATAAAGAGTATACTTTTGTGATAACATGTTGCTGTTTATTTTCAATCTTCTAATAAAATTAAAATGGCTTAAGTAAAATAGATCTTTTAAATATTCTCATCATTATACATAAAAACTGAATTAGACAAATTATATATTATACAGGACAACTGCAGCAGAAGTATTTATAATATTGTCTACATTACAAGTCATTGCAGTATTCACTCATATAACAGACATCAACAAATAAGTGTTTTATCAAATAGAACACTCATGACCATGAAACAGAGCATTATTTTCAAACAGAGCATGACCATAATCAAATAGAGCTTCTCATGAAACCCGAACCTAATCAAACCACAGAACCATAGTAACAGAAAAAAAAAACAAAACAAAATTCCAACCACACTCACAACACAAGCATATACAAAAATCATCATGCATTGCAAAAAAAGAATAAAAAAAAATTTACCTTTACAAATGGCAGAACCTCTTGTTTCTGACGCAGGAAGAAACAAACGATGAAGTGAAACTTGATTTTGATGTCTTATGAGTGCAAGAATTTCAACCTCACTAATGAAACCCTAAGGAAGTAACAGAGCATTATTTTCAAACAAAGCATGACCATAATCAAACAGAGCATCTCATGAAACCCCAACCTAATCAAACCCTAGAACCATAGTAATAGAACAAAAAAAAAAACCATAATTCTAACCACACTCACAACACAAGCATATACAAAAATCATCATGCATTGCAAAAAAAAAAAAAAAAAAAAATAAAAAAAATTACCTTTACAAATGGCAGAACCTCTTGTTTCTGACGCAGGAGGAAACGAACGATGAAGTAAAACTTGATTTTGATATCTTCTGAGTGTAAGAATTTCAACATCACCAATGGAACCCTAAGGTAGTGGCATTCATGAAGAGAGGAGGAAGAAGAAGAAGAAAAGAAGAAGACAGAGGGTAGAAGTGGAGAAGACAAGTGAAGAGATGGTGTGTTTTTGATGAAGCACGTTTCATATTTTTATTTTGGGCCAAACGACAATGTTTTTGCCAAATTGGGGCGCCAACCCAAAATGCCAACGTTTTGGCTCTCCAACGTGGCAACTTCATGACACATCATATCGTTGGTCATGACTCATCACCGGAAAACTGTCCAGGGACTATTATGGTGCCCGGAGCCGTACCTAGAGGATTACAATGGTGCAATTGGGATTTCAGGGATCACATTGGGTAACGATCCGAATTTCGGAGACTATTATGGGGATTTACTCCCCATACATTTAATGAAAATTAAATCTCACCTACCATTTCACCGCATGGGTGCCACTAAATCAAGATGACCCACTATATATATAATGGGTAGCTGCAGATACTTGTAATTATAATCACTTTGAAGAATTCCTTTTCTTTCCTTCGAAATTGATATTTCAGAATCAATCATGTATTGTTGAATGCGATATCACTAAAGATGTTGAAAAAACTCGCTCAAGGCTGGCTTGAACACAGTTTTTGGGGAAAGCTTGCATGCATCAGGTACGATTCAGTGATCGGCTTAAAAATTCTTTGGGATTTTCATTTTCAGATTACAATTGTAAAAGGCGTTAACTTTTGTATGTCTGTTATGGTTTCATAATATTTGAGTTTAATTATGTGTTCCAAATTGATCAGATTGGCCGAGCATAAAAATGGTGGGGAAAAAGATCACCGAAACTTAATTGAGGTGATGTGTGATCTCTTTATTAATTTACTTTTTAGTCTTGATTATTGCTAATATATTATCGAAAACCGTATGCTGGTCACCATTCCGACATAACTGATCCTGATATAAGTTGATAGTAACAATTTGTTGTTTGTAAAAATAACCATTGAAAAAATGTTATAATTAGTAGATGCGTTGGTAAAATTGTGATCTGATTAAGCTTCAACTATTTTAAACTTAATTTATGGTGGTGTTACTATTTGCTTGTGTGCGTTGGTGTGTTTCTTCGGGTGAAGAGTATTTTTGATGACGTTGTTGTCTCCTTGTTGAAGCTTCGTTTGAGTGAAAATGCGGCTTAGAAGATAAAAATAAATTGTGGTCTTGGAGGTTCAATGCTACTTGTATTCGTGTTGGACAGGTTGTTTTCCTTTTTCTATGAAAGTTGATTTTTCTTAATTTTATCTATCTCTTCTATGATGCTCATAATAGTAATTTTGATATTTTGTTATGGCTGTTCTCGTTGAGCGTTGATTTGAGCATAGATGCTGCTCAAGAGATGAAAAGTGATTCTAAACTTCAATAAGAGATTTTGATATCTAATGCCAGTTGTGTTTGCTTTGAACATGTATTTTTCCATTTATACTCTATTATAATCACTTTCCACTATTTTGCGAGAATGTATACAAATGCAATGTTCTATTTTGAAGTTGAATAAAAATACAAAGAGTAATCTGCTGGTGCTGTTAGTTTTGGCTTATGTGCACTGGTGTGTTAGTTCGGTTGAAGAGTAATTTTGATGGTACTTTCACCGTTGATATTGTTGTAGGTTCCTTTGAGTGAGAATGGATTTCAAAAGATGAAATGAAATTCTGAATTTATATCAGATCTGTGGAGCTCTAATGCTGTTGGAGACGTGTTTTTCCTTTTTTCAAGTTATGTTAAGTTTCCTTTTTTTTTTCTCTCTCTTTTATGATGCTGTTGGTATTCTTATGTTAATTTAAGTGAGGATCTTGCTGATAAAATGAAAACGAATTGTGAACTTCAATAAGAGATCAGATTTGGATTTCTAATTCTACTTGTCAATTGGCTTTTAAAAATGTGTTTTTCCATTTAGAATATTTTATAATCACCTTCCTTTGTTTTTCCATTTATATTATTTTATCAACTGAAAATGATATAAAGCACAGAGGCTCAAACGAAGAATCCTTCTAATGTAACGCTTGCCAAAATTTGCTGGTATAGAGAAAGACAACTATGATATGGTCCCATGATATAAAGTTTTGACATGTATGCAATATAGTTATGCAGCAGTTTAAATTAAATAGCCATCATCTTTTATATTTTAAAGTAACTCTTGAAGAATGAGTTGTTAGCGCAGTGTATCTTCTATCTTGTTTTCTATAAATTATCCGTGTGTTTGATCATCGTTGCTCTAAATTGTTGTGCAGCTTAGGAAGTTACCAAACCAACTATACTCAAGATCTGCGAAATGTATTGTGTAAGTATTATAACATATCTTTTACCCTCCTTTTAGTGCATGAATATCTGAAAGAAGATATCCTTTTGAATCATTGTGTCTGTCCATTCTTGTTTGACACAACGGTAGCTTGCTATAGATTTTCTAATTTAATGTATAAAGGAACAAATATATAAATAACCAAGACTTTCTAATTTACTGTATAAAGGAACAAATATATAAATAAAAATGGGTTAACGCTCATATATTGTTGAGTTTTGGTTTAGCGTATGTGTTTGCTAGCACGGTTTTTTGCCAAGCAGGTGTTTATATATATATATATATATATATATATATATTACTCTTGAACGGTAACATTGTTATGAAATTTTAGATAGTCTTCTGCATAACCACATATCATTTTTTCATATTATGGATGCTAAATTCTGATAGAGTGATTGCCTCAATGTTATAAAAAGACATTTTTAAGAAAATTACTTTATCAAATAATGGATAATAAAGTTATATCCTCACAGTTCTAACAAATTTTAAATTTAGACTTCATATATTCTGTTTCCACATGCACTAAAGTTAACATGACTCAGACTTATGAAATGCCAACTAATGCTCTTGTAAAGTCATAAAAAACCAAAATGCATCATCTTTTGACTTAAGAAATGCCAACTAATGCTCTTGTGAAGTCATAAAAAACCAAAATGCACCATCTTGAGGCCAGATTGATCGAGGGGATACTATATAGTTATTCTACTTGTGTGACTCCTTTTCTGGGGTTTAATATGAAATTCACCTGAAATAAAGAAAGAGAATGCTACCTTTTTTAACTGTTAGTTAGAAAAAATCACAAAATGTGACATGAGTTCCGTCGATGAATTTGAATGAACGACATCTGAGCATATACTTTTCACATGTTTAATGCCAACCTAACTGATGTACTTGCTAATATAGTAGGATTAGAGCTATTTCTGCAAGCGTTTGTGAACTTTAATTCCAAAATGTCATTTTTTGGATCCTTGCTCTCTTTTTCTACTCAACATATCTGATTTGAAAATATCACCTGCAAAAAGAATGACCTGTTAGGTTAATTATGACGGATTTGTGGTATATTGTTATAAAGATGGTCTGCCATCGCATATAGAGATCGTTGTGAATTTCTTTTATGCACATTACAAAATGCACTTCTATCTTTACGAAGTCATATATATATATGTTCGAATGGAATTTATTCTGATGGAATGCTACATTTAATACCTTACTGATCCTATATGTTCGCTTTTTTTTTTTTGATTTGTAAAAACTTGATTGACTAACCCACAACCAAGAATTATACATTGATACGCCCACCTAAAAACCATGAAATTAGAACATATCCATATATTAAAAACATATGAGGATGTTGAACTAAGAAGCATGCAATTAGGACATACCTAATGGGTGGTACTCGCATAATAAAACTACTTAGACAACGTTTCTAAATACTTCTTTGAACACAACATTGTTTGTTTCCTTCTTCTCTTTTTCTTCATGACATATTATGATCTTGAGCCCTCTTTTATTGGTAACTCTTGAAACTGCAACATATAGTTGCCCATGTGCGAATACAGGCTTTTTTAATATCAAACCAACATGTGACAATGACTGCCCTTGACTCTTGTTAATTGTCATTGCATAAGAAACCATGATAGGAAATTGTCGCCTTTGAAATTTAAATGGTATCCTATGATCAGAAGGGATTAGGGTCATTCTAGGAATAAACACTTTTTGGCTAGCTCCCTTCCCTGTTAAACTTTTTGCTTCTATTATGTGCTTTCCAAGTTTGGACACAACCAATCGTGTGCCATTACATAGACCTGCTGAGTCATCTATGTTTCTTAGTAACATGATTGGTGTCCCTACCTTAACAGTTATCTCATGGTTTGGTACTCCTGAGCATCTAATAGTGTTTAGGAACTCTGGTGTGTGAATTGATGCCAAAATATCATTATTTGTTTCAGATTCAGAAACTGTATCAGAACTATAATAAGTCCGAGCTTCGGATGGGTTCAAACTCATCATATAATTATTTATTTCATCCACCAGTTGTAGTGTCGGTGTGAGGATAGCTTTGTCTTTTACATGTGAAACACAACTTGAACCGCAAAATAATTCAGGGTAAGTTGCTTTACATATCGAACTAATAGGATCATCCTAATCATGTATCAATATATCATCTGGGATCTTTATTTTATCAATACCATCTATAGATGACAAACATCTACCATCTCCAATGCTTAAAATCCAATCAGTAAATTCTCTTAAGTCATTGTTTTCACAATTGCTATTGTCCGCTTGTAAGCGCATGTTTCTTGTCAAAGTCAACAGCTTACAACTATCCCATATATATGATGAGTTAATTGTAGCATTGACAATCTCTTGCCTACTGCCTTGGGTATTACTGGTAGTATTTGTCAAAAATCACCACCAAAAACCACTGTCTTTCCTCCAAATGGTTGTTCCAAGCTTGCAATATTGTTGAACCTCAAAATATCTCTCATGGTCCTATCGAGTGCTTCAATACAAAGTTTATTGACCATAGGAGCTTCATCCCACACAATAAGCTTAGCTCTGATTATTAATTCAGCCAACGGAGTATTTTGCTTTATGTTGCATGTTGAAAATTCATCCAAATTGAGTGGTATTGCAAAGCGAGAATGTGTCGTCCTACCACCGGGTAATAAGAGGGATGCTATGCCACTTGAAGCAACTGTCAACATGATTTGACCCTTGGACCTAATACCTGCAGTAATTGTCTTCCAAAGAAATGTTTTTCCCGTACCACCATAACCATACAGAAAGAAAAACTACCCTGCCCACTATTCACTGCTGTCATCACTTCTTCATAAGCTCTCTTTTGCTCGTTTGTAAGTTGTTGTACATACACTTCATGTTCAGCAGTCAAAATTCGTTTATCGTACTGAAGCTCATCAGAAATCAACTTATTGTTTTCCCCATTCATAATTTGCATCAAACTTGTAATGGCATTGATGGAAAATCTCTTAAGCTCTTGTTATAACTCTTGAGTAGTTTTTCAATTTCTATCAACGTCAGATCCCATAATTCTTCATCTGTAATTTGTAACTCTGTTCAACAAACTGTATACACTGTTGTAAGTAATAGTATGATTTTGTAGAAGATAAAATTTTGCAATAAAATACATACATAAATTATATTTACATCTGTTCTATTATGACCAAGATCATTATTTAGTTAAATATACATTTGTTTTACCTCATGTAGTTGATTCTTATATTTCCCATATCTATATTGGATATTTTGAACTCTGCTATTTGGATGTATATTGTCTATATAGCAATATGTTTTCAGCTTCTTATGATATCTTCAATGCTTAATAGAATTGGATTTTTTGCATGGCATATATACAGTAAGATGCAGAATAAGGAAAAAGGATACACCTTATTGTACACTTCCATATAAGCATTCATGACCATTGAGACAATTTGTGCATAATCAACCTCAGATATAATTTGTGGCTCAACCACCTCGAGGTAAGTATGTCATTTTAAAAGAATTTGTTTTGATGCATGTGTATATTATTTTGTTAGTAATGTTTATTGTTAATTTTGGGAATTGTGTCCATGTCTTTTTGTTTTGTATGAGATTCATACTTTATTTTGCGAAGTAAAAATATATTAAAATCTAGCAAATTCATAAGTCAACTAATATTTATTGATAGAGTTATACTAATAGTTGTCTAGTAACATTAATAGTATTGACAAACTGATACAAAGAATACTTATTTTTCTACAATTAATAATAATAACTATAACAGCATACCTTGATTGTTAAGTAACCTTCTTTGTCGATGAAGAATGTCATCGGATAGCATTCTCTGTGTGCTTTCCCATACATGCTCCGGCCTAGCCATTGAGTTAGAAAACAGGAGTGTTGCATAAAGCCTTCTTAAATATTCTCCTGAGCCCCAGTGACTTGCTTCCTCTATAGCATCAATGTATTCTTTATCATCAGCCAAAAGTTCATATGCATAGCATGCATCTCGAAATGTCGAGTAGACAACACCATCAATAGTTCTAATTTGTTCATAACTGGTAGGTCCTCTAACAAAATTTAGAAGTAGTCTTAGGTAGTAAATCTCTCCTGATCTTGGAGGTACAAAGAAAATACGGCCAATAATTACATGAGATTTTCTTGGAAACCATTTTCTAGTATTAGCCTTCCATACAAACTTAGAAGGAAATTCCACATATGTCAAAGATCGAGCTTCAGGGTATTTTTTGTTTGCCTCGAACCATCCTAAGAACATGGATTCTTTCACAGACTCTTTCCTAGCAACGTCATCCATGTTTTCATCGTCCTTGAATATCACTGGTTGTTCACCAGGAAGCTGAAAGCCTAGCCTTACCACAGAAGGGTTCCTATAATGAATGCTATACCCGAAAATTCTCCATGCAGCTTCGCACGAGGATATGTACCTACAATCATAATACATATTAACTTCATCACACTGATCATTATTCACATCACTTGTGGCACTTCTGTAAAATGAAGTTGTTACACGGTCATTTGGCCTTTATTGACGTATCTAAATAGATACTTAATCGATCTTGACTGGTTACACCATTCAACATTTATGTGAGCACCATATTTCAATAATAACTTCCTATTGTGAGGCACGACATATCGATTGTCAAGTTCCACACCTGATTTGGTTATTATTTTGCCATCATCCCTGCGCCTATAAACCGGATAACCGTCTTCATCAATAGTAGTACTCGCAACAAATCTCTTAGGAAAGTGCCTCATGCATTGACCATTTTTCATGCATGGTGAATCTTTCCTAATACTACCACATGGACCATGCATCATGTGCTTTTCCACTGCTTCGTAATATAGTGGATCGTTGACCTTGTTGGGTATCTCAGCACTTATGATCCGGTCCATGTCTTTTTCCGTTGGAAACTTGTCATCATGATGTAGAAATAACAGAATATGTGCGTGAGGGAGACCGTGCTTCTGAAACTCAATTGTATACACAACTGCAAAGGAGATTATGTACAAACACATTTATACAGGTTCTTAGACATTGTATACTTCCCATTAGTTAATACAGGAGATGCTTTTACGTAGTTATATGATGAAAAACGACAACGCTGGTTAATTTTATAAATGATTGTCTCTTTATTCATACAAATCCAGCAAAGTTTTTTATAATTGAATGGAATTCGCAATTTATAAAGTTTCAAAAACTTCACTGGAACTGAAATATATAAAAAATGTAGCCATCTTAGACTGCAGGTTAATTCAACAGTAATTTAGTTCCCTATTCCATACTTTCTTTTCATCCAAAAATCTTCACATCACACATTTTAATTTATAAAGGGTTTTGTGTATATGTGTTAAACTATTTTTTGGAAATAGAAATTTCTAGTGCGGATTTGTTTAAAAACGTGTGATAGAAGAAGTTAGAGATTTATTGTATAAAATGATTGGTTTCATAAAAAATCAAAATATCTCCATAACGAACATACACATGTACTGGAAAAGCTAAAAAACATGCATATTAATATTAAAGAGTATGTAACGGGACATTGTTTACCTGCACTAACGTGCCTAAATATTTGGTTCTTTCTGATGTCTTGGATAAGTTTGTCCAACTTAACTTTGAAAGCTCTACATACCATGTCTGGTTGATCTTCTGCATGTAGTTCTCTATTCTTAAGAAAGTCTTCTAATTCAGGCCATTTCGGATTACATGTGAATGTAAGAAAGGTCTGGATAGCCAACCACCCTGCAAATCGCCATTGCATCTTGGTAGTTCTGTATCATGTACCTAGGCCCTCCCGTGAATGAAGAAGGCAGGATGATACATTTTTCTCTTGACGCAGGTCTAGTTTCCCCACTTAACACTGCTTTGGATAAGCCCTTGTACATTTCACACCTAAACTTTTTTTGATCAAGCCGAATGTAATTTAATCTGGCTGACTCAATCATGGAGAATCCGTCTACCAAGAATTGCTGAAATAACCTTCTTGAATAGAGAAATGGAGATGCATCGGCTAGTCTTTCTTGGATCCTGAACGCAAAAAACTCGTTCATTGAGACCTCTTGCCTACCCTTATCTTCTTTACCACTTTTTTTTAGAGGAATGTCTTCCTTGTATCCATCTTCTCTATATGGAAACAATAAAGGGTACTGCAATGCCAAATAGGCTGGATTTAGCTGATTAATTCGTTGTAGCCTCCCACTATGTGTTTCAACCAAAATGTCTCTATCAGTTTTGGCGAAATCAAAGTCGCCTACTATCAACGCAGCAACTTCATTAGTGGATGGTAGGTTATACCGCCTACCATCTTTGCCCCGTTTGCCAAACAACCTCAACTTCACTGTGGATGTGTAGTCAGGTCCTATAGACTCCCGAACCATTTGAAATGCCTGGACCAATATGTTGTTATCGTCCAACATCTTCAAATCTCTAACAATATCTTCATGTATCTTGTTGTCTTTTCCTCTGTATCATGGCAAATCATTTTCGAAATTTATGTTAGTTAAATGAATAGTTCCTTACTGATTTAATCAACACATAATAACCATGGCCATATTTAATTCCGTTACGCACCTTATCACTGCTATACGATTTTGAATTTCATTTTATGTATCGTACACATATAATTGTGCAAATCTTGCCATGCACCCCTCTTCGGGTATAAGGCTACCCATCAGATGATAATTCTCTCCATATAGAATAAACGTGCGTGGCCCTTTGCTATTTGTTATAGTTCAATCAATCTTGGCACCCATCGAGGTGAGTTGGAACATAGAGTTATAAGTCTTAATGTTCTCACGGAAATGCTTGCTTTTGATGTCCTCGCCATATAGCAACTCATACAAAATCTTGGGTGCTTCTTAGAGCTGAGGAATTTCAACTTTTCCTCTGTAACAGAGAGTATATGTAGGGGTAGATGTGTTGTATTATTTTTGTGACCTTTCATCGTACCAAAACAAAGCATGACAATATTGACATTCATGAATTGCATCTCCCATGTGCCAGTACACTACATGATAATAGACAACTTAGCCAAATTGTCCAAAAACTAACATTCAATACATACTTGTGGCACATTAAGGTAGGTTATTTTCTGCCTTATACCTTTGTTAGGATTATTTGGAGGTGTGCTTGTGCATGCGTCATTAGTAGCTGCTCGATTTGCTGCATAATAGATGAAGTCAAGATATAGTTTTGAGGAAAATTTTATCTTATGTCACTTGGTTAGATTATTCCTCCAAAAAGTCTGTTACGTTTATGCATATATAGTGTTTGGCATTCTGTAAAAGTAATTGATGAAACACAAATGTTGTTGCTTATGCTCATTAAATTAAAAAGGTATTTTTACTCTGACTTAACAAAAATAAACCTCAAGAAATTCAAAAACTATCTTTTCAAATTTAATTTTGATAACCTACCATTGAAAAAATATTGTTACCAAACCAAATCTCTGTGTTTGAATTATTTTCAGTATGTTTATATTTTGGTCTATCAAGTAAATAGTATATTCGACATTTTAAGGTTACTTAATTATTTAGGCAGCCTTAGTTTAAAAGAATGTAAACTAAATCCAATGCATAACCACTGAAAAGTTGAAGCTGGAACATTTTTGCATTCTTTTCAAATTTTGGAAAGATAATTTTGGATGCTCAATAATTTTTTATATTTGGTTTGACAAAATATCTGTTATTGTTTAAAGATGACCTTTTTTAACTGGTTATCTTATTTTGGAGAACTTTATGGGAACTAAATATTCTTGTTCATTTTGTTCAACAAAAAAATGTGTTACATTATTAAAAAATTATATTTTAAAAGGTAAATTTGATAAGCTAGTTGCTTCGAATAAAAGGCTGCAAAATCCAAGCTTTTGTGTCGGTGAGAATCACTTTTAGGTGTTGCGTTGGATTTTTTTTAACATAACAACCAGTTTTGCTAAATAATTTTAGTTTATTACTTATGCAGAGTGAGTTTAAAGGAATATGAAGTAAATCCAATACATAACCACTTTAAAGTTGAAGCTAAGACATTTTTTCTCAATTTTTTCTATTAAACACAAAATTAATAACAAATCCTTCTCTAATTTCTGCCACTTAATATTGTATATAAATTTTCTTACCCATTGCTACGTTGCTCTTGTCCACGGAGCCACCCTCGTCATGACCTGATCCATTTGAAATTGAATTAAAAATTTGTGGCAATCTAGTTTTTGCCGTGGTTCTAATTGAGGTTGGAGTTCGCGTATTCACCCTGGAATATGTTTCTGCAATAAAATTTTTCAATTGTAAAAATGGTAGTAAGATTTGAGTGTATGTATTTAGTTTTTAGTTGAGGAACTAAATAATCTCGAAGCAACAACGCCTAAATAAAGGAAGATTATCATCTGAGTGTGTGTACATTGTGTGAGAAGATTTGATGCCCCCACGACTATATGCATTTGCATAGTACACTCAAAATTATCTATCTTTTGAGCCACATCCACTTGGACCATACCATTTGCATCGATGTAGTTAAAAATTATTGTACTCAACATAAATAGCTTGGAACTAATCTGATCGAGTATTCACATTTCTTTTTTCAGCCAGCTTAAGAGCCCTTTCCCTCCTGTAAATTTTTGTCGTTTCTGCACTTATGTTACCTACAGGGTTAACACAATACATGTCATTTCTAAGCTTTATGTCTCACAATTTTTATCTGCTGACTTCATAAAAACCCCGTATCTGATAATTGTTGTCGGGATTGCTATTTTTTTAACTTACGTTCAGATCTAATAATCAAGTTGTGACTTATTATTACGAAAGACAGTTCAACCTGTTGGAAAGTTTACATGTCCGGGTCTAATAATCAAGTCGTGACACTATATTATGAAAAACAGTTCAACCTGTTCAAAAAATCCATAGAAAATGAGTCAACCATATCAAAATATCTAACCTCTCGAATGAGCACCATGACCACTGCCACCCACACACTCATGATAAATTGCTGTAGTGATTGATGGGGACCTTTTGGACGTACCTAAGCTGCCGAAGTCTATGTAGTGGTGTCTTGCATTATCATAATTTTCCTTATCCTTATAATGAGTTCCATAATGAGTTTCTCTTCCTGTCTCTAAAATTTCTGCATAGAAATTGAGTATAAAGTGAATCCATTTTTGTAAGACAGTTTGCTAATCTAAAGAACTTCAAATGTTATGTTACTCGCTGCTTCATTATGCCTTTGTGTTCTTTTTCTTCTACTGTAACACTTGAGATAGAAGACCTTGAGCTTCTTCCAGTCAGCCTTTGTTCAAGTTTATCTGAAAAAAAATCCATCTTATGTTTTTGAGGCATGTTGATATCCCATACACGGTTACATAGCATATTCCATACACTTCAGAATATGATGAACCTTATTAAGAATACTACCAAATTTTCGTCTTTAGGATATTATCTGAGTGGACATTATATAGTGATGAAAATTGCACAGATTTCACTATTTTTATTAAAAATTTACGCACCTGATTCTTGTGAAGATGAGCTATGGAAGATTTGCTGCAGAGGTACTCGAGTGTACAATGTCCTCTGAGAGTCCGATTGTGATGTCTTCAACTTCTTTCTCTTGTCATCCATGATACTCTTCCTTTTACACCTAGATATGAATGAGGAGTTTTGGTCCATTTTAACGGTAGTCCTATATATAACTTCTAGTTTAAAGTTTCTTTAACCATACACGGTCAACCACAATATTCTGTTAGCTACACATGTATTGCTGAAATCTCTACTGGTTTGGATATTTTGGTAGACATCTTCACTCAATAAAGAAACCTAAACTACTATCTCAATGATGGTGTTATCTTTGTTTCTTATATATCCCACTGTATCTTTTTTTTCCCTTGCCTTTTGACCTAGTTTCTACGATGATTAATTTTTTGATTGACCACTATATCGTGCTAATATCTGCATTTATGGTTTAATTCAATTTGCATTAATATTTTGGTTTTAACCATATTGTATTTTTATGAATTGTTGATGTATAGATTCCTTTTTTGTGGAGTACAAAACACAATATATTAATAACTAAAAAGATCCTGTTTCTTTTAGGGGCTTAGTTTATCTTTTAATTATTTATTCATTTTTTACTTCTATTTTGACCCTTTTGATACTATAAACTTGACCATTAAAATGTTCAAAAAATTTTCTAATATTATCCAAGCTTACTCTTTTTTGTATTATGTTTTGATAGTCTTTTTATACCCTCATGTTACCTTTAATATCTAAGTAATCAACTTTCTTAGTAATATAGCCTCCATTACAGTGTTTTTATCCTACTATATTTGTTGTGGCCAAGCTTATTGTGATTATTTGTAAAACCGTTTTCAAATGGTTTATATTCCTTACTTAGTTATTATCGACTGTATGAGCTCAAATTAAAAATGCATATGAGTGTTCAGAGATATGACTAATTGTGTGGACATAAACACTCGCAATATTGGTGTTACAACCAAATCTTATAACTATTTATATTAATGAGTAGATACTAAGCCAAGACACTCTAGGAAATCACACTAAACACTGACCTAATACACTATAATATAATACCCTGCAGATTATATTCTACTTTCTTATAAAATCTTGGAAACTCAAGAGAGTTTCTTTGACAAAACCATACACTCAGAACAAAGACAAATAAGAAACTAACTATCATTATGCATCCATTATAGGAACTGAGGATGCTCTGATCTAAACCAAAATACAATAACATAGACAGACACAAAACAAATTTTTTGAAAACATAAGCTTGAGACCTAATACTTAAAAGTTGTGAAATATTGGATGAGTTTCCACATAAGTGTGGGGTAACTGGTTACACAATATAGAGACTTTCAGAGTGCATGGTCATGGACTTGACGTGTACATTTTGTTGCCAAGTACGGTGCATCAGGTGCTCCCTCCTAGCTCCGCTCCACTTAAGTCTTGAAAGCAAAAGATCTGTCCTATCAGCACCATTGGATCCCCCAAAACGATTCCTACACTCCATGATGGAAATGATATCCTTTCCGATGAACATAGATGGGTTGTAAAGAATGCCAAGTCCTGTAACTCTTATCCCAATTAAGCTTGTCCTGTCCATCATGCTTAATTTCCCAAACTATAACTTCCCTTGAGAAGCCTATATTACGATAGGATATGAAACCAACCCCATCATGCAGATTTGTAAGAGAGTGATAGGTTGATCTTGCATCAATTGGAATAATGCTTTCAAAAAACTGCCTTTGTATTATGGAGAAAGATATTATCAGTGATGATTTAGTGAAGTTGGTTCCTTCCCAGCCAATCCAGTAAACAATTCTATCAACAACGATAGACTTTGGTCCCAACTTTTGCACGTCGCTGGTGAATGATCTGCAATCTCACCAGTTATTCTCAAATGAACAGTATAGACTCCAGCCCAAGGTCCTATGTATGTAATGGCGCTTAAAGACATGCACAATTCGATACTCCACTGAATCATACAAATACCCAAATGCATAAACTACAACATGATGACGGTAGTGTTTTTTGGACTCATCAAATACATATTTCATCATTCCAGTGAGTGGATTCCATATGAGTAGCCTTGAGTTAAGTCCTCCTTGGGATAATTTTATACAAAGAACTCCATGGTCTGAGCCAATAAGTGAGTAAAAACCAAGCTGGTTGATCACAATTGGAAGGTTTAGCTGCGAGTGCACTCCATCATTTACACCAGCACGAATGAACCATTGAGAATTTTCGTCTGCTGGAGGGTTTCCAACACCAATAATGACATTGATGTTTTGACCCCTTTGTTCAGCCCAGTTCTGCTTCACAAAGTATGGTGTGTTAAGCCTGAAATTCCAAGACTTGTTGAGTGCCCTACACCTGCCACCAGTCTTAGGATCAGCCTTAGTTAAGATCTTCCATACTAAGTCATCACCAAGATATGGTAATAGATTTTTTTTTTGGAGAAATGTCACTCATTTGTGAAATGCAGCTTATAAATTTCTTAGTGAAGTTTCTAAGTAGAGAGGAATGCTTATGTTTTGTGCTTGTGTCCATTGGATTAGATGTCGTTTATATATAGAATGATAGGAGGTGTATTTCATGCAATCCTAAATCTATTATGAAGGGTTTAGACTACTTCATAATAGATATATTCCTTTTTTTATTTACTTTTTTGTCCAAGGTCTATAACAACTATCTACTACATGGCTACATGCATCATATCTGTATGGTGATTTCCAAATACCATGGCTTTGCTTTTGTTATAATCTGTTGATGCTTTGTTTATATGTTTGTTAACCTAAAACATGAAACATGTTAAGTGATGTGATATAACATCTGGTTTGCACATTTAACCAAGACGATATACACATTGCCATTTGCTGATTCTCCTTATATAGCTGTGACTTTTTTACTTAATTATTAATTGTCACTTTTAACCTATAAACCTATAAAAATAATTGTTTAATTGACCAAATATGTAGTCTCCAAAAAACTACATATAGTGGTTGGTAACTATGCTCATCCTTGCACACTTTTGTTATGACTGCTTTGAGTTGACTAAAGACACAAAAGGCTAATTAGTTGTACAAACAAAACCAGCAAAATCAGCTTTCATTTTCTTATATTTGAATGCTTAGAAAAGTAAAAAAACTTTTTGGCTAATGTATACATATTTTTATATATATTGTTACTTAATATGTATTTGTTGTGCATTGTGCTTTGATTTGACTAAAGAAAAAAGACTAATTATACGTATAAAGAATACCAGCAAAATTAGCTTTTATTTTCTTATATTTGAATGCTTTGAGAAGCAAAAAGAACTTTTTAGCTAATGTATACATACTTTTATATATATGATTACTTAATATGTATATGTCATAATGATTTTACTCCTATTTCTGTATATCCTCTTCAAAAAAAAAACAAAACTTGATAAGAATGGACTACAAACTCTTGGTAAAAGTCAATGAGTTCGAATATATATTAAAACTATGTATGTGGAATCGTGCATGGATCACTGGAAATAGATGATAGCCATTATGATTTGATTGCCAGTCTTATGTGTTTTATGATTATTTAATCTTATTTATCTTGCTCCATAAAACTTATTAAGATCCCTCTTTTTGCAGCTTAAAAATTTTTTGGTGAAGTTTTTAAGTAGAGAAGAGTGTTTATGTTTTGTGCTTGTGTCCATTAGATTAGATGTCGTTTATATACAGAATGATACGAAGTGTATTTCATGCAATACTGTATCTGTTTTAAAGGGTTTAGACTACTTCATAATACATATTTTCTTTTTTTATTTACGTTGTAGTTGATTAGTCTATAACAATGAGCATTTACATGCATCGATACTTGCATCGCATCTATACGGTGATTTTCAAATGCCCATTGCTTTTGTTATAATCTGTCGATGCTTTGTTTATATGTTCGTTAACCTAAAACATTAAATATGCTAAGTGACGTGATATAACATCTTGTTTGCACATTTAACCAAGACGATATACACATTGCCATTTCCTGATTCTCCCTATATAGCTGTGACCTTTTTATTTAATTATTAATTGTCACTTTTAACCTATAAAGCTATAAAAATAATTGTTTAATAGACCGAATGTGTAGTCTCCAAAAAAAAACTAAATATTGTGGTTGGTAACTATGCTCATCCTTGCATACTTTTGTGCAATGTGTTTTGAGTTGACTAAAGACAGAGCAAAATCAGCCTTTATTTTCTTATATTTGAATGCTTAGAAAAGTAAAAAAATTTTCTGGATAATGTACACATACTTTTATATATATGATTACTTAATATGTATCTATTGTGCAATGTGTTTTGAGTTGACTAAAGAGACAGAAGACTGATTATATGTATAACCTAAACCAGCAAAATCAGCTTTCATTTTCTTATATTTGAATGCTTAGAAAAGTAAAAAAAGTCAATTGGCTAATGCATACATACTTTTATGTATATATGATTACTTAATATGTATGTCATAATGATTTTACGTCTATCTCTGTATATCCTCTTCGAAAAAAATAAAATTTGATGAGAATGGACTACAAATTCTTGGTAAAAGTAAATGAGTTTGAATATATATTCTTTAATAATATTTATGTGGATTCGTGATTGGATCACTGGAAATAGATGATAGTGATTATCTCCTTGGTTGCCAGTATTGTGTGTTTTATGACTATTTAATATTATTTATCCTGCTCCATAAAATTTAGTAAGATCTTTCTTTATGCAGGTATAATCCTTGTATTGTATAGGTGGAGAAATTTCTATTAAGTCATATTATGAAAATTTAATTTGCTTGTGGATCACATCATGATATCTTCTTTTAGGGTTTTGGAATATAGCCATACAAAAAATACAACTAAAATTCAATTTGATATTCTTTGAAAAATAACCCTAATTTTTCAGGCGCTCTAAATGTGTAAATGCGTTGACTGTTGAAACCACCATAATTTCATATTAAGCACCTTACGGTGTTTGGCCCAATTAACTGTTTTCTTTGACCACACTTTCACTTTAGCATTAACTATACTTACTTGCATTAGAAAGACATATCATATGAGAAATGTTTTAATGAATCGTCTTTTTATTGATAATGGCCATAAATAGTTAGAAACCCGATGAATTCAATTCCAAATGCATGTGAACAAAATAAACATGAAATTGGATTTATAGGTGATAGTGTATGTAAAAGCTAATGCTGCAACATCCTTGGTTATGCAATATAATGTATCGTCTTTGTCAACTAACCTTTTTTATTGTATCAACTTGATCGGTTATGCCATTTGAAACTTTCAAAGATTATGCCATTCAAATGACTATCCTTGTTGCAAGTATTTTACCCTTGGTTTGACACTCCTTCTGAAATATTTCTAACTTCATTATAAAGCTTTACCCCTGATTTGACCCTCCTTCTGAAACATTTCTAATTTCATTATAAAACTTTTAGGGTTTATGCGTATAACATACGATAGCTGTACCCATATTCTATCTAAAAAAAATTATTTATATTTCTTGTCACTTAGTTGAGCAATTAGTAGATATATTATTGTATTCAACTTATCCAATTTCTTTATGCCTTTAGATCCTTTGCTTTTTCGTTTCTAGTTATTCGTGAAACCTGTTGAACTATCTCTAAAAATCATATATGGGCTCTTTCATCATTGTAATTGTCGAGGAGAAATTTTTTACTTAATCTGTATAAGGATCCATAAACTTTATCTTACTCAATGAGGATCATATCTTGTTAGAAAGGCATCCCTTTATGGACCTTGTCATAAAAATATGTTGAAAGTTTTTATTGGGATTGCTACCATAATTAGTCAGCAACATAATAGCCTATACTCTTGAACTTTGTTAAGATTTTTTTATAATAATACATTTGCCCATTACGTGCAGAGAAATGCAAAGTCACCAACAAATTGCTTTATATTCATAAGAAATCTATACCAATTCAAAAATATCATCACTACATGATTTTTTTTAATCTTGAATTCACTTTTTTTTTAAATCTTTTATTTCATTTACCTAGTATTTTTTATTATTAAAATTTATTTCAGCACAATAATTAAACATGAATAAAGAATGGAGTTTAATTAATAGTTTCTATTTCTTTTTAATAAATTGAATCCCATTCAAAAATCAATCTGCTTTTCTATTTCATTTACCTTGCAATTTGAGAAACACATTTTAGATATGACTTTTAGATATAGCTTCTCCAAGGTTAAAATTCATTTTGCACCATAATTATACATGGTTAAAGAATGAAGTTTAATTAATAGTTTTTGTCCTTTGTACACCATTCTATAACCCGCGTTAACTATTTTGAGTAGTCTTCCCAAGCATCACACAGATGAGAAATCAACTCTAAAGAAAAGTTATATTTTGGATTACTTGGCTATATCAATAGTCGTTGTCAATATGTAAATAGTCTTTGTAAATTAGAAACTCCTATTTAGGTTGTTAGTTATATTTTATATAATGTCAAATTTGTATTAACATATAATCCATCACGTGAAAAATAAGTTCTAACATCAATTTCTCTGGGTTCAAATTTTGTAAGGTATTATTCATCATGGATTATGTTTAAGGCATATATTCTCATACACCATAACATAATATAAATCATATATAATATAAGTCTCATTCAAAATATATTCATGATAATACATCACTTTTTGGATATCATTGCACATAAGCAACTCTTCTGATCCCTAAACATAGAACATCTTTCAAAACATATAGTCTATGGTTAAACAAATACAATCAATATTAAATAACTTTGTCAACTTTAGTTAATACTTAATTATCCACATCAGATGTTTGAGACTTTTGTTTTTTCCCTTGAACCTATTGGTTGAAAGCTAGCATTCTTCATCAACAACCGAACCATACTTCAAACTGTCGGCAATTCTTTTAGCTGGTATTTTGTATTTGAGGCTTTCAACACAGTCTTCCATAGAATCCTACACAAAGACATACATGACAGTTCACTTAGAATAATTTCAGAACCTAAATCACATGTTTTTTTATACATTCAAAACACTTGCATATACTGACCACAGTAAGCTGAGGATCATTATCATTCTTAAGATTAACAACATGTCCGGACATCTCCAGCGTGTTGCTACCTCTATTCTCCTATTTAAAGTGAAACCCTACTCATAATTAGATATTAATGTACATTTTGATAAAAAAAAAAAAACAATTGTATGGTCTGGAAATCATATCTACTTATTAAAGTGGAATAGGTATACACGTATAATGATGTTCATAGATGTGCTAACGTCCATTTGCTTAGGCTTGTTCTTTGCAACTGTTTCTTCATCATCACACACTTTCATGACTGTGTAAATCTGATCATAGTGTTTTATGTTGCCACTTTTCACATTGATTTTGAAAAGAACTATTCTATCCATCATGTTGTCTAGACTTTTAGGGTATTCATCCTCTTTAGCATCCTGAAACCCCAACCAATAATTAGATGTATTTTTGTGTATATAATTTATAATATTTTGAAAAACAAAATTGTAACTTTAATCCCTAATAGTATAAGGATTTGGTGTGCTATATACATCCTCCTCTACAATTTTTTCAGCTGCCTTTCCACACAACTGGTTGGTTTCTCTGTCCCACAATAACAATGTAATGCTTCCGGTACCATCAAAGACCATGACCTCAACCTTGTATCTGTTGTTTCACGTGATAATAGCGATAATAGTTTTAGTACAGGGATCACAAATATCAAGTAAAATGAAGATGCTAATTGTTAATAATCACTCAAATTAAGAACACACACCTGAGTGCTGCACATCCATGGGTGTGGCCACACTTTGCACATTCGTACCTATTCCCAATAGGAGTTTCCACCTTTTTTGGACATCGCCTGCATGCTTTATAAAATCAATCATCCTTCCCAGCATTGATTGAGACAATAGTACCTGCAATCCAGGTTGGCCCCTCCTTGGAAGCATTACACACATTAAGACCTTTTACCTAATAGCTCATCTGATTTTTGAAACAGCAAATAACTTCATAATTACAATAACTTTTACCTCGACAGACTTAAAAACTTCTTCAATCGTTTTCACAATAGCTGTGCCATTGTTGAGCTCATCAGTCCCAACCCATGAACTTTGGGTCGACTGATGGCTAATCCTCATTGAAGTTGACTCAGAACCGCTGAGTAGGCTGCAATTCACGTGTTAAATGGTTAGACAACATACTGTTACCAAACCAAATCTCTGTGTGTTACCAAACCAAATCTGTATGTGTTTGAATTATTTTCAGTATGTTTATATTTTGGTCTATCAAGTAAATAGTATATTCGACATTTTAATGTTACTTAAATATCTAGGCAGCCTTAGTTTAAAGGAATGTAAACTAAATCCAATGCATAACCACTGAAAAGTTGAAGCTAAAACATTTTTGTATTTTTTTCAAATTTGGAAAGATAATTTTGGATGCTCAATCATTTTTTATATTTGGTTTGACAAAATATCTGTTATTAGTTAAAGATAACCTTTTTTAACTGGTTATCTTATTTTGGAAGAACTTTTTGGGAACTAAATATTCTTTTTCATTTTGTTCAACAAAAAAATGTGTTACATTATTAGAAAATTATATTTTAAAAGGTAAATTTGATAAGCTAGTTGCTTCGAATAAAAGGCTGCAGAATCCAAGCTTTTGATAACCTATCCTTGAAAACACTGTTATATGACCACAAAACATTCAACTTCTTTTTAAAATGTACTGACCTTTTTTTGAATGACATAACTTCTTTTAGTTCTGGGTTGACATGGACCTTGGACAGTTCAAAGTGGCTCTGCACTAAAGTTTTGCCATTCCATCTGGTTGCTTTAAAATATTGGAGGATCACAATAAGCGGTTCAAGTTGATCATCATCAAGGTGAGGGAGTATCTGGTCAACAGTTTCGCCAAAGAGAGTACAACTTAACCTGTTCTTCCTGTCATCAGCCCCAGGAATTCAAGCTTACTATATAAATAAGAAAACCGAATAAACAACATACCTCTCTTAATAAAAACACATAGAACTTACTCCAAGTCTTCCACAATAACAACCAAGCGCTTAGTCTCTATTCCCTTGCTAGTTATTAATTCTCTTGGATCTTCCTTTCCAACAACTTCTCCAATTATATCTACAAAATAATAAGAAGCACACTTTTAGATATGGCTTTCCAAGTGGTTATAATTTTTTTGCACATCTATATATCATTACATATAGTCTTAGACTTACCAAACAGTTCAAGATCCTCTACTTTCTCGACTGTATGCATCTCTGCAAGGTTCCTAAATCGAAATGCTTCCAAAGAAAAAGTTGGATTCTCTATATGTTCAACCCTTGTTCTATGTGAAAACACAAGTACCCACCTACTAACACCGTTTTTTTTCTTGGTTATGTTGTCAACAATTATGAAGTTACTCATAGTATACATGTGGAACTCATGAATAATACTAATGTATTTCTTTGCTAGTGATCTTGGTATGGTTGTATAAATCCTGCCACCCTGTGACAACGAAGTGAATACTTAAAGAGTGAGTATATCTTTAACATGTTTAAGTCATAACAATGGAGATAAGTCTCAATGTAGTCCCTGAAGTTGCACTCGAGCCTCAAAGTAGTCCCTGAACTTAAAAGTTCCTCAGAGTCATCTCCGAACTTGCACTCCGGGATTCAAAGTTGTCCTTCCGGCAATTTCTGGACAGCTGGCGCAACCGGAAAGCTTAGCTGGCAGCGTTGGTGACACGTGGAACTCATAGAAATGACGTCGTTTCACACTGATTACGTCCCTCCCTCAACGTTTCAATAACGTATTGTCTCCCTCCACTCTAAACACGAAACAAACACAACACAGAGTGAGGTTTCTTCTTCTCCCTCCCTCAATCTCCAATGGCGCATGTGCTCCTCCATTAAATGCACCGATTTCAGTGGAAGACGTTGGCTCTGGAGCATCGCTGTTTTCCACTCCTTCATACACAAAGTTGGCGCTTGTGCTCCTCCATTAATCGCTGTGAGTCCCACGTGTCACCAACGCTGCCAGCTAAACTTTCCGGTTGCGCCAGCTGTCCAGAAATTGCCGGAAGGACAACTTTGAGTCCCGGAGTGCAAGTTTGGGAATGACTCTGAGGAACTTTTAAGTTCAGGGACTACTTTGAGCCTTGAGTGCAACTTCAGGGACTACATTGAGGCTTATCTCTACATGACATATAAAGCACAGTTATGTTTTTGTAAAAAATGCTCCTACCTGTTTATCTTGAAGAACCATTTCGATGGAGCCAATCTCGCTGACATTGAACTTGTTTGGAGTTGTCCACACCCTTACAACAAATTAAATATTTTGAAATTCCATGCAAATCTGATCCTAAATCAAAATGTTCATCCATTGTGTTTCAGGTCTCCTACCAGGTTGAGAAGTAGTGGGGAGTTTCAGGTCTCCCGTCAGGATTGTTTAATGTCAAAAAGTGGATATTTGAATTATATATATGACTGGTTTACTTCATGTGCATTGCAATGTCAGATTTACCCATTATATATTGCTTAAATTTTCTACTTACCCTGCATGCCACTTGTCATTCAAGAAACTGCTACACGTGTCGAGCATAGAACCCATTACTTGTCTCCTATTATATATTAATAGATAGATTAATAGCAGCAAATCAGCAATCCAACCAAAAAAAGCACAAAATCACAAAAAAAAAAAAAAGGAAAAAAGAATGCAGGCTCTGACCCTGAGCAAGAGGCTCTCTACATCCAAGCCTCTCTTCAGAATCTCTCCTAACTTCATCGTTCAATCATCAACCACCTCCTCCTCTTCCACCACCTCTCCGCCACCTTCGTCACCGATCACCGCCGCAGATGGCGGCTCCTCCTGCCATCCCTTGGCTCTCCTCAGCTTACTCCGCATTCCCAGGTCCGCTACCCAAAGCCTCCGAATTGGTGTCTCCGGATCTGACGTAAGCATAACCGTTTCCTCGATTCTCTTGTATCGCTGTCATTTTCTTGCACGATTTCTTGTGGCAACACTGATAGTTAGCAAATACTGTTAGAATATTTTAGTTTCCATTGTTTTCTTGTTTTCATGATTTATGTTTTTTCCCTGCTTATGGTGCAGCTTAGAGATGCGAATCTCGCTGGAGGCCAAGGTTGCGATTTTCATTTCTTTGTTGTTATTTGCTGTTTCTGATTTAGTTTTTGAGATATTTATTGCCACTGATGACTTCAATGTGCGTTGCTATGGTGGTTGATGTGGACGTGTGGTGTGTGTGCTTTTAGTGCGCGCTTATGAGGTACTGCTTATTAGTTATTACTATTTGATTGATAGAGAATTTGGTTGGGTTGTAGGTTTTAGTTAAAGATTTTTGTCTAATGTGTCATTTGATTTGTGTAAATTTCACTAGGTTCTGAAACTTTATCGCCCCTGTTACAGAACCGGAATAGCAACTTTCAAGGTTTCATTCTAAGATTTCATATTTTTTGCTCTTAGCAGATTTCTTATTTGATGTGATTACTGTTGCATGTTATGCTTCCTTCAGCTGTTTTATCTTGATTGGAACTACTTCAACTAATCAATGGATTGATTCATCTTAATGAAGGATTTCATTCTTTTGCTAATGTTTGAATTGGAGTGTTGTGTTGTTCACATATTTGTACATATCTGTTCAACTTGATAAAATAAGGAAAATAGAATTAGTAAGGATATTGAAAGTGTGATTTTTGTCAGTTGACGAAACTATTATTGCTAGAGGCTTTCATGTAATTTTTAATATCCTAAGTTAAGGAGAGGGTCTTTTGGACATTTTGTTTGGGGACAATCTTCTGCAAATTTCTTCACTCAGAGAAATAGCTTGGATTTTAGAGCCAACTTTGTTTCCACACTCCGGTGTCTACCTTATAATATGCTTGGGTAGTGGGACTGTTTGGGTAGTAGAACATTTTCATAAATGATCAAAAACTTTTTTCCCCTCTTCTGAGCAAGATGATGAAGAAAGTGGATAGAAAACGAAAAGCTTTTATTTTGTGTATGTCTATTATCTCAAGTTCTCAACAATGTTTGAGAGATATATCTGTAAAGCTATTTGCTCCCTGCAGAGTCCGTTTTGCTCTATCATAGACAACAACAAAGTTTTTTCTTTCTTTTTCTATCACTAGATGTAATGGCCTGGCAATAGTGTGCTAAGTAGTAACTTTCCTTAAAACTACTACCATATATGTTAACGCTGCATCTTAGATTGTAAATGCTTCAGTCTTGTTAAACCGTGTGACAATGTCTCCCAGGTTCAGCCTCACGGTGCAGCTGGTTATGCAACTGCTACTACTACTGGCGATAGCATCCAGAGGTTAGTTGGTGTAAATTCAAAGTATTCAATAATAAAATTGATTTTAGTTTCAGTTTTTTCAAGCATCACCATCTTCTGTTGTATTAATATGCTTATTTCTTGGCCTGATTGCTGAGACTAGTGACTTTTCTGGGACCTTGTTTGTTGGAATTTTCAAAGTTTATACGTAAATATAGTCATAACTGCTATTTTTAATAGAATAAAAAAAATAATATTCTTGGATAGTTGAAGGAAAAAATATGCAAAAGGATAAGACATGTTGAGTTAGCATCTATGAAGCATGAACCCAGCCTATTGATTTTTCTTGTTATCTTTTGGAGCAATTTCAGACCACATCTTGTCATGAAAGCCCAAAATAAAAAACTTTTTATTAAAGGGGCATAGAAATAAATACTTATTTTACTAAAAGGGCATATAAATAGAGGATACCAATTTTATTAAAAAAAAATCTTAGATACCAAAGATGTATACAACATGCTCCATTTTTTTGTGAGGGACTTAGAATGAATACCTTGTATTTGTTGGATTTATTTCTTTGATTTTGGTATGCCTGTCGTGTTAGGTGTCCATGTTTGAGTCCCTGACCCATAGGTTATCATTAATTTCTTTATCAGAACACCGTGCCTGAACATTCTTCATTTTTGTTTGGATAACTTGCTGTTAATTAATCTAGAAAATGATCTTTAGTGTATTCATAAAAGAAATCAATTTAATCATCACAGATCAAAATCCACCCACCTCAATGTTGGCAACAGAAGAATCTTGCTCCACCCTAGAAACTTGCTTTTGCATCTATCTCTTTCCAATCAAGATTTTTAAACCTTATCGTCCTATTTTTGGGAGTATTAATGATTTTCATCGTCATCCATGTGACGCGACATTGTTTTGATTTTTGAACTGCTACCATAAAACACTTTTCCATATGCCAATCCTTAAGTATATACCCTGCAATTGAATCTGTGAAGCTTCACCTAAGATGGTTAATTCCTTTCATGTTTACAAAGGCTCAAAGCTGCAGTAATTAATTATTGCACTCATACACTTTGGTGCTTGTGATTTATTGAGTAATGGTAAAATATTTGGCTGTCTTTGATGACGTCAAATCTCTTCTAGATCATGAAACATTTAACTGGAGGTTAGGTTATATGAGGTTACCAAATAAAAATTAACACAATGTATTCCGTGTCGTCAAGTGTCTTGTCCTTCATTTTTAATCAACTTGGCCACTGCTGAAGCAGTTGTGTTCATTAATTTTAATTTGTGTAATATTGGCTTCAATATCACGTTGATCGATGTTTCCAGCACATATTATTTTTTATTCTAAAGGCCAAATGATTTGGGGGTTTTAGCCTGGATTTGAGTGGATATCTTTGTGAGATAAAAATCCAATTGTAGAGTAAACAGTGTGTGTTGGATGAGATGTTCGATTTAACTTGCCTCCCCCCTTCTTTTTTCAAAACCCCCTTTTCTATTTATTTCTTGATAATAATAAGCTTGTCTAGGGTATGCATTTGTAAAACCTCAATCTTGGTGCTTGTTCTAATTGGGTTCAATCTATTCAAGCCTAAAGGGATCAGTATACTGGTCTTAGGTCATGAAAATTTGACAATAGAAATGTCATTGAAACATTTGTGAAATCCTCTTGAAATAGAAACGGGCATTTTACAGGTCTGGTTTGATTACTTTAACCATTGTTCGGCATGTATATAGGAAGGAGCGATACAGTGGATTGAGGAGTGTAGGTCCGAAGACAAAGAGAGAGCAGCTGCTAAAAGCCACTGCACTTGTCCCACTTCTTTTGATATTCCCGAACGCATATTCCATGCTCGCAGCGAATCTCTTTGTATTCTGGCACATAAGTGCTGGTATTGAAGAGATTTTGGCTGATTATGTCCACCATGAGATGACCCGAAATTACGTCGTGATTGCTTTCAAATTGTTCCTGATAATTGCAATGAAGGATGTGTTCCTAAAATTTGTATTTGTATAATCAGATAGCTCACTAAAATTATGCTTGCATTTCTGCATAATAAGAGCCCGATGAGGCCTTATTTCCAGTTTTCAATTGGTTATTAGAGGTGAGGCAACATGATTATTTGATTTATAAAGTTAATGAATGACTTTTAGTGTGTATTGCTCAAATTTTTGAGATAAGTCTCAATGTAGTCCCTGAAGTTGCACTCGAGCCTCATAGTAGTCCCTGAACTTAAAAGTTTCTCAGAGTCATCCCCGAACTTGCACTCCGGGACTCAAACTCGTCCTTCCAGCAATTTCTGGACACCTGGTGCAACCGGAAAGCTAAGTTGGCAGGCTTCGTGACACGTGGGCATTACAACGGCTAGCTGATGTGGCATAGTAAACTGTCCGGAATCAATTTGGTCCCTTAAATCAAGTTAAAACCCTAATCTCCAATTTTGAAGCCCACAACGCTCTGTCTTCTCTTCTCTTCGTTTCTCTGTTCTTGTCTTCCCCACAGCGCTCTGCTCAGAATAATTGCTGCTTTCATTTGCTATAGTATAATCCCTAACACTGTATGTAGAAAAATCAAAGCACCAGATCATGACATAACCATAAATTCACAAGAAGTACGATTAATCATAGAAAATTTAAATTTTCACAACATATCCGACTTCACCCAGAAAGAAAAGCTGATAACCTTTGAGGAACAAAACTCAATACACACAAGCTTAAAATTTGCAGCATAGAACGAATATACAAAATATTTCTGGTGGCTTTTTTATTCCCTTAACTATTCTATCTTAATATTTGATGTGACAAAGAAAGGAATGGGGGAAAAGGGTAAAAGTTGACAATACAGAGTACAAACTCTAATTTCAAAAGGTTTTCAAATCACAATTCAGTACTTCAGTTTTTACTAAAAATCATGTATGATTTTTTGCCCCCACCATAGCCATTATATTTTAGTTTCTGGTCTTCCTCTATCAAGAATGGAAATTCTATTCAATTAAAAAGAGTAATAAAATAAGTCATCAACAAATAGAAGCTCCAAACTCCAACGCAGCCCAATTCAACATGAACAAAGAAAATCAGGTTAGTCAGTTACAAAAAATTTTAATTTTGCAATGCAGCAAATGAAAGAAAAAATATTACCAAAGTTGGTGATATTTACAGAAGGCTTGAAATCAAATATTGTGATTAGTCGGACTAGTGATGTTGATGTGACACAACTACTGAATTGCATGCATCTTGCTAGAGATGTTATTAATCAGAATCATTAGAAAGGCAGAGGCATAGTTGTGCATTCTGAAACAGAAGGCTTTCGGATTGAAAAAACTTGCACCCAAGACAGCTTGCCATCAGTTTTGAGAATAAAAAGTCAGGTTAGTTCGATATAAGTATATAATTTCTTTAATACTTAATCACAACTCCTGCTACGATCCCCTTGATGAATTATTGGTAGATTGTTGAATAAATTAGTTCGATATATGGTTAATCAAAAGTGATGTGCTTGAATTTATGTGTATCAAACATTCTTCTTGCACAATTACTGCGTGACCTTGATTTGGGTTTAATTAGGAGCATGGTTTTCTAATATTGGCCTTTTCTTTCAAATGGTTTCATTAAGTAACTAATAAGGGACAGCTTCCATCTGATGCCTGCATAGTCTGAAGGATCTAATGAAACTGCATATAAATACATTTCTAACTAATTTATAGCTTGAAGGGGAAAAAAGAGGCTTACCAAATCTCAAGGTGTGCAGGGTCAGAAGACCCTTCCTTCAAGGCATCTATGAGTAACTTCTCATTCATGACGAGGCACTTTACCAGCACTTTATTTGAAACCTTTTTGGATTGACATAAACAAAGACATATTCTTGTCCAGTTCTCTACAGACACCTCCTCTACACACAATCACAAACCACGTATTAAAAATGGCCAGTAAATGCTAATTATAAGCTTCAGGCTGCATATATCAATTTGCTACATCTTCTCTTGATACCACAAGGTATCTTCTAACTTCAGCTTAATTAACTTGATCCTCATATTAGATTGCATAGCCTAATCCTTCGTCTAGTATAGAAGCCCAAGGATAGTGCAATTTTTCGGCATGAATTGCCATTATTTGTAGTTATCATGGTTTATTAACAGCTACCACCTTAGAAAGATCAAATTTACTTTATAATCTAAATAATGAACCTATGTAATTCACTTAATCAATCACATATCAGTATTTGATGGTTTTCAATAAATCATCAACTCAAGAACAAATAATCTTATAAAACTCTCTTACACCGATTAGATAAAAATTGTTCTACATAGCTAGTGCTACAAACTTAGGGCACGTTTCGTTTCCCTTTTTACTTTCTATGTTTTCTGGGTTCTTGCAAAGAAAGAAGTGAAAACAGAAAACAGAATTTTCAATTGTTTTCACTAAAGAAGAGTGATAATTAATGATATTTGGATATTTCACATAAAATATATTGAAATTAAATGATTTCGTTAAAGAAAAAAGAAAGAACAAAACGGGGAATTAGTGAAAGTGTTACCAGTGGAGGGATGTGAGAGGGCGTCGTCAAAGAGGGCTTGGGGGCCGGTGGCGGTGAGAAGGTAGCCGGAAGAGAGGAAGGTGGCGTGAACGACAATCACACAGACGCCATTGATGAGTGTAGTGGAGAAGAAGAGACCCCTGTGTTTGTGTTGTGATTTGAGAGGGGGGAGACAATTTGTTAGGGTAACGTTGAGGAAGGGGGTTTTTAGCATGAAACGACGTTGTTTCATGTCATTTTGGCGCCACAGCAAATACTACGTCGTTAATGTTATGCCAACGTGTCAGGAAAGAGGCCAACTCAGCTTTCCGGTTGCGCCAGGTGTCCAGAAATTGCCGGAAGGATGAGTTTGAGTCCCGGAGTGCAAGTTCGGGGATGACTCTGAGAAACTTTTAAGTTCAGGAATTACTATGAGGCTCGAGTGCAACTTCAGGGACTATATTGAGGCTTATCTCCTCAAATTTTGGCATCTATGGACTATGATGCTTATGCTATGATGGTTACGGTGTCTTAAAAAGTATTGTTAAAATTAAAGTAATATTTTTTTAAGATTTAATGTTATTTTTTAATTTAAAAAATAAAAAAGTATTACTAAAATAAAAAAATATATTTTTAATTTTAACAACATTTATATAGTTATCATAACCAATTAATCAAAGGCACCATAGATACTATTTATATATAGGGGAGGAATTTGTTTACATCAAGTATGAGTTTTGTTGATTTACAATCTCAATTTTAAATTTTATGAAATTTAGCTATATAGTGAAATGTTGGAATTTAACAATCAGATTGGTAAAATTTATCTCGTATAAAATGTTATTGAACTGTATAACTTAACAAAGATTACATTTGGTTTATATATGTTTTTATATTGTAGAAAACTTTTGGAGTAAAGATTCAGAGTGGTTCATTAGTCTTTTGAGAAATTTAATTTTGATGTTATATTATTATTTGAGGGTTTAAAATTTAGTGAATTTTATTAAACTTTTTTTCAAATAAAAAGTTGTTTATACCCTATGATATGTCTAATAATTATTGGATGAAATATATTATATCATCATAGTTAATACTCATTCTTAATTTAACGAGTTTTGATAACTTAACTAACTAGGGTAATTTTTTTCCAAATTACAAAAGTTATTAGAGGAATCTCTTTGTGTAATTTTTCATTTTTTTTCCAAATCACTCATATATTAATACTTATCATAAAATTGTGAATTTATCTTTATTGTGTTTTGGACAAAAAAAATTATTAATAACAATTCGTAAGTCTAATTGAAGAATCCAACTTAAAAGAGTAAGCATTGACTAAAATTAACTTAGTGGCGGGAGTAGAAGAATGGATCAAACTCAGAGAGTAGCAGTAATGTTAATGGCATCAGCCTCATGCGCTCATCTGTTTCACCCTACACATTCACCCATTCTTTTCTCTCTTTTCGTTTCCCTCTTCTAAATTTTTGTTTCCGTCTTTACTTTAATTTTTTGCATCTTTTTTTCGAAAGGCATACCATCTAAAAAAATGACGACTCAATTCACTAACCACAATGAGTTCAGTTTTTTTTGGGTTTAGGGTTTAACTTGACTAAATTCCTATTTTGGTCCCTCAGATTTATGCGATTATCTGTTTTGGTCTCCGAAATTTAAAATTATCTATATTGGTCCTTCAGATTCAAGTTTGGACACCATTTTGGTCCTTCGACTCTTTCCGACAATGACTAGACAAACGGAGTAATGAGATGACACCCTCCCTACCATGCTGGATGATGAGTAAACGACGTCATTTACCCTTGGGGCCCAAACAAGTCAGAAACATCGTCCAAGTAGACAACTCTTTTAAACAAGTCAGACTATTGAGGCTCCACTACCAGTGTTGTCTGCTTGGACGACGTTTCTAACTTATTTGGATGCCAAGGATAAACGACATCGTTTACTAATCATCCAGTGTGGCACGGAGGGTGTCACCTCATTACTCCATTTGTCTAGTCATCACCGGAAAGAGTCGAGGGACCAAAATGGTGCCCGAATTTGAATTTGGAGGACTAGTATAGGTAATTTTGAATTTCGGAGACCAAAATGAGTAATCACGTGAATCTTAGAGACCAAAATGGAGATTTAGTCGGTTGAACTTATTATTATTAATAAACGAGTGGTTTGGAAAAAAAATGAGAATTACAATATGGGGCTTCTCTAATAACTCTTGTAATTTATTAACAAAGATAAAAACTATTTATGATGGTTTCACAACGCTCTGCTAGGGTTTAGTAGAGTTTCAAAGTTCAAATTTCGACAATTTCAATTGTGTTTGTTCGTAAGGATTAACAATACCAATTTTGTTCGTCCATAAGGATCTAGACCATGGCAAAATTCCTGCTATAACCATGGCAATAATGTGAATGGTTTGAACTTGAGTCCTTCAAGTTATAAAAGAACCTACAACCATTAGATCAAGTTTGCTCATTATATTATATTGTGTCTTTTTATAAATATATTACTAACCATTAGACATATCCTAATTAATAACTTATGTATTAATTCTTTTAGTCATATGACATCTATTAATATTAATATTTTTTAACATATATTTGAATAATGTAATAGATACAAACTAATTAATGAATTAGAAAATAAATTAATTTGATATAAAAAAAATAAATTTTATATGATTATTTAATTATGACCGGGTTAATCGGTTTAACCTATGACCCACCAGTTAAACCAATAACTCAGTAATCTGGTCGGATCGATTGACAATTCAATTCTGATAACTATGCTTCAAAGTCTTGGATCATGGAAAAAAACATGTTCCAATTCTTTTTTGCAANNNTTACGAAGTCTGAATTTTCGCATGTCCTTATATGGACTTAATTATGGGGATTGTCTGAGCACTGCAAAACTAAAGACTTCGTTAGAAAAATTGGCGGACACATGGGAGAGATTAAGGATGTGGACTTCTTTCTGATGAGAGGCAAAGAAGAGAGAATATTAAAGGTACTGCTCAACTTAGATATGACCAAATCCCTTCGAAGACAATTGAAAGTTGCCGACCCAAATAAAAAAATTATTGAAGTACATATTAAGTATGAAAGAATAGGCATCTTTTGTAATTACTGTAGAATGAATAGTCATGAAACCACGGTCTGTAATCTTCAAATTGAAGACTCGGTCAAAGGAAAGTTGAAAGAAGAAAGGTGGGGTGCTTGGCTCCGATCTGAACAAATGGAGAGACGTGTGGAGGAGAAAAAGGAGAACCAGACTCTTAATTCAACAAGTTCAGGTGGTGTTAATAATGAGCGTGGAGAAAAACCTACCCCAATTAGTCTCCTTAAAGAAATTGCATCCTTTTCAGTACACAAAGACAATGCTCGAGTTGATAAAGACAATGATAAGGTTTTAAGTGTGATGGGAGAGGCAACTGCAACTCCATAAAGCAAGGCTCTCATTAAAAATTAAAAAACTTGATGCAAATGAGAATGATACTCACAGCTCCAACTTAAGAGAATTATCTGATCAAAATTCTCTTCTAATAGAACCATTCTCATTTCTTGTAGGGGGAAGCAAATGTGGACACCAAGGAGTGAGGAAAAAGAATAATAAGGAGATGACTAGGAAAAGAACTAATGCTCCAACCAAGGTTGGAAAGAAAAGAAGAGCGGGAGATATAGATGTTGAATCTTCATCAAAGAAGCATTATTTACTGGAATTGACAGCTGCTGAAATGGGTGAAGATGCCTCCCATCAAAAGGCACCCGAAGATCCATAAAGATGATCATGTGAAACTAAAAGGATGGTTAAGTCCCATTCTCCCGAGGTGCTTTTTCTTTGTGAAACTAAAAACATCTCGTTAGTGGAGAAGGTGAGTAGGGAGGTAGGTATGAGCAATATGAAGTGTGTGGAACCAAGAGGCACAGTGGGAAGGCTGATGTTAGCATGGAAGGAAGTTGAGTTAAGAAATTAACTAAATTAATTAATGATGACAAACATTATCTTATTGGGCAAATTAACCAATTAGTGTTGATTATGTCTGATTGAATGATGCAGGCCAAAATTCCTTGTTGCAGCAGCCCAATAAGATAGATAAGAAAACCAAAGCTGGTGGGCTACAAAACAATAACAGCCCAAAGGAATCAAAGATATGAAATCAGATGGGCCAAAGAAATCAAACGGGCTAAAAGAATCATAACCGACCCAAGCCCGAATTCATCTCTCAAGCCAATCCCTCCAATCTGCTTCTAGTAAAGCAACTTTCACTTTTTCTTCTTCGGTCAGAACTCAGAGAAAGTGAGAGAAAACTTAGCCTTTAAGCTGTTCACCAAAGAAGAAAGAAAGAGAAGGATTAAACAAGAAAGGTAGAGGTCTAATCACCCAAATCAAACCAAATCAAGCTAAGGCAGAAGTTAAAGGTAACTTATTTCCTCTTGCATGCATCGTGCTTTCTTCTCCTCTTCTCCAACTCTCTGCCAGTCCAAATTGGGATACATGGAAAAGATGACCTCTGATCAACACTGCTGTAAATCTATGGTCAAATGTGTGTCTTGGGGACCAAGTAGTATCTCAATGGTTCAGATCTGTTTTACCATTGGAAGACTGTTTATCTTTGCTTCCCTGAGGCTTTCGGTCAAGCAAGAGAAAGGCAGATGAAAACTTCCAATTTGGGGATTAGCTGGAAAAAGTGATATGGTAAGTTGGTAGCACACAGCTCAAGGAGTTGACCTAGGAGAGAGAAACCCAGCAACATGCAAAGAGATACAAAAGAAGACTTTTCATCATTCTGAAGCTAAGGAGAGATAACCAGTGTTTTGAGGTTCATGTTCTGAGAAGAGTTTTCTAAAGAAGTTCATCAACTTGGACAATGCTTCCTAGTCAAAGGAGCATTCCACCAGAATGAGGAAATAAATTAGAGGCAAGCAAATCTAGTTCATCACATAGCAAAGAGGCTGTTGAAGCATTAATCTCCTTCATATTTTATAGATTGTAATTTTCTTTTTAATGTTTATCTTTCTGTAATTTCTTGAGGTAAAAGGCAGAATGAGAGAGCTCAGGTAAAAGCCTAAGAGTGAAAAGAGGCAGAGTGATACACTTGAGTGAAAAGCCTAGAGTGATTTCAGATTTCTTTAGGTTGATTCTGTGTCTTGTATCTTGTACCAGTGAGGTATCTCTTTCTTAGTTGGGTTAGCACTAAGAGTGAAGAGTTAGGTATTAGTATAACCAAATCAAGTTAGGTTAGAACTTGAGTGTAAAAGGATTGTGTCAATCCTGTGGAATTGGTGTATGTAATACTTTAACAATAGTGAAAATTTCACCATTGTTGTGGTGGAGACTGGATGTAGGTTGCATTGCACAAGGCAACTGAACCAGGATACATGATGGTGTCAGCTTCTCTCTTCCCTGCTCTGTTCCGTTTTCTGATATTTATGAGACAAAATGAAATTGTCTCATAAATTTTTCGTTGTTGAGTTCAAACAGATTCAGATTGAAAATTTGTTTTAAGGGGTTAATATATTAAAGTTAAAAGAAGGCCATAGATTCAACCCCCTTTCTCTAAGCCTTCTACAACCTTCAATTGGTATCAAGAGACAAGGTCTCAAGAATCAAGCTTCACCGCTTGGAGAAAAGGTCCAATGGCGAACAACTTGGGCACAACCACACTTGCCTATACTCTATTGAAGGCCAGTCAAACAACAGGCCTCCCTTCTTCAACGGGAAGAACTATGCCTACTGGAAAGAGAGGATAAGGATCTTCATTCAATCCATTGATTACAACATCTGGAAGATTGTTGTCAACGGTCCCAAGTTTCCAATAAAAATAAGTGCTGATGGAGTGGTGACTCCAAAAGAAGAAGCTGAATGGAATGATGACGACAAGAAGAAAATGGAGCTGAATGCTAAATCCATCAACCTTCTTCACTGTGCTATCAGCTTTGAAGAGTACTAAAAGGTGTCTAAATGCAAGACAGCCAAAGAAATCTGGGAGAAACTCCAGGTTACAAACGAAGGCACTAAACAAGTAAAAGAAACGAGGATTGATATGCTACGAAAAAAGTACGAGATATTTAATATGAAGGATGGAAAAAGCATTAATGAAGTATTTGAGAGATTCTCAATCATAATATTGATGCTATGGGAACAACCTACTCAGAACAAACCCTAGTAAGAAAACTCCTTAGAAGCCTCACAAAGGAATGGAAAACTACTGCCATTGTCCTAGCCGAGAGCAATAACCTAAGTCCTATAACCTATGATGAGTTGAGAGGAAAACTCCTTGCCTATGAAGCCACACACAAACCCGGACTCAAAAAAAAAGAAAAGGGAATAGCTCTCAAGTCAAAAATAGAAAATCATAATCAACAACCTTGATGCTATGGGAACAACCTACTCAGAACAAACCCTAGTAAGAAAACTCCTTAGAAGCCTCACAAAGGAATGGAAAACTACTGCCATTGTCCTAGCCGAGAGCAATAACCTAAGTCCTATAACCTATGATGAGTTGAGAGGAAAACTCCTTGCCTATGAAGCCACACACAAACCCGGACTCAAAAAAAAAAAAAAGGGAATAGCTCTCAAGTCAAAAATAGAATCAAAAGAGAGTGAGTCTAGTAATGATATTTCAGATGATGAACTTATATTTTTTGTTAGGAGACTTAGAAGGATAATGAAGAACAAAGGCAAATACAAGGGTTCAAGCTCAAAGGATTACAAGAAGGACTTGAGTAAGGTGACTTGTCATCATTGCAAGGAGGCTGGACATTTTAAGTTCAACTGTCTAAAGCTCAAGAAGGAGGACAAAGGAAAGAAAGAAAAGAAGAGAGTGCTCATGGCATCTTGGAAGAATCTTGAGAATGACTCGAATGAGGAAGAAGATTCTGAAGGTGAAGATAAAATCTGCTTCATGGCTGGTAATGATCATCTTGATGAGGTAAATTACTATGACTTGTCTATAGATGATTTACATGCTATAATAGATGATCTTACACTAAATTCCTCGAAACTGTTGGAAAAATACACTAAATGCAAATCTGAAAAAGAAATTTTGAAAGCTGAAAATAATTTTTTGAGAGAAAAGGTGAAGAAAACTGAATGTGCTTTGGAAATTATTGAAGAAAACAGATTTCTAAAATCTGAACTTGAAAAACTAAAAGGAAAGCACATTGTGGATCCTTCTCAAGAGCTTATTGCTAAAAATGAAAGACTAAATGAAATGATTAAAAAGCTGAATGGTGATTTAGCAAAATTTGCTTAAAGTTCTAGTAACTTAGAAAAATTACTTGCAAGTCAAAGACCATTGTTTGAAAAATCTGGTTTAGGTTATGTAACCAAGGAAAGTGCAGTTTTTAATGATTCTTCTATGAAATTTGTGGCTTCTTCATCAAAAACTAAATCCACATCCAAAAAATCTGGTATTGGATATGTTCCCACACATGAGCAGAAATTTGATGAAATTTACACTAGTGAAACTGAGCCATCACCAAGAACCGAACCTACATCAAATAGGTCAGGTCTGGGATACTGACGTTGAGATTTTTGCCAGTAAAGAATTTCATAAAAACAGTCGCGTTGTAGATATAGTCTCTAAACCGACAGAAATCCCTTCGTACAAAGTTTTGGTTGTCACAAGTAACAAATCCCTTTTTAAAATTGATAACCGAGTATTTAAACCTCGGGTCGTCTTCTCAAGGAATTGCAGGGAGGTGTATTTATTATTGGTTATGAGTTTTCTGGGGAATGTTGAGTTTGGGCAATGGGCACAGGTATATTTAAATGACAAGTAAAATAAATTAACAATAATAAAATCTCTTGGCAAGGTATGAAGATCTGGAAGTCCTATCCTAGTTATCCTTATCAATTGTAATGAGAATTGGATTTTTCTCCCACTTTGTTAACCTCTAACTATGAAGGTAAGTTAAGTGGATGAATTAATTCTGATTCCTCAAGTCCTAGTCTTTCCTTGGAAAAGTTAGAGTTAGTGGAACTCGAATTAATTCTTGAAGAATTCCAATTTTCAATCAACAATGAGTTTGATAACTCAAGCGTCACCAATTAATTAACCAAAGCCAAAAGGGAAAATATCTAAATTAAATTAAAGCATTTATAAATGAAGCAAAGCAAAATTAAATCTGAAAATCCCTCGAATTGCATTCACAAAAGAACTTAAATCTGACATAGACATTCATAAATTAAATTGGAGAAATAAATAAAAAGAACATTGAACCTAGATTGAGAGTCACTCCTAAAACTAAGAGAAGTCCTAAATCCTAATCCTAAGAGAGAGGAGAGAACCTCTCTCTCTAAAATCTACATCTACTCCTAAAACTGTGAATGTGAAAAGCTTCCTATGAATGGATGCATTCTCCCACTTTATAGCCTCTAATCTGTGTTTTATGGGCCGCAAACTGGGTCGAAAACAGCCCAGAATTCGCTGGTCTCGAATTCAATCACGCTGGATTTCCATCACTGCGACGTAGCCGCATGGAGCACGCGGTCGCGTCACCTAACTTCAGGGAAACTATAGCATATTATATATCAAATCGAAGCCCCAGACGTTAGCTTTCCAACACAATTGGAACCGCATCGTTTGGACCTCTGTAGCTAAAGTTATAGTCGTTTGAGTACGAAGAGGCCAGGCTGGACAGCTTAGCAATTTCTTCAACTTCTTGTATTCCTTCCACTTTTGCATGCTTCCTTTCCATCCTCTAAACCATTCCTGCCCTGTAATCTCTGAAATCACTTAATACACATATCAAGGCATCTAATGGTAATAAGAGAGGATTAATAATAAGCAAATATAAGATCAAAGAAGCATGTTTTCAATCATAGCACAAAATCAGGAAGGAAAACGTAAAACATGCAAATAGTATGAATAAGTGGGTAAAGAGTTGATAAAAACCACTCAATTGAGTACAAGATAAATCATAAAATAGTGGTTTATCAACCTCCCCACACTTAAACAATAGCATGTCCTCATGCTAAGCTCAAGAGAAGCTATAAAGATGAAGAAGAATGGTAGGATGTATGAAATGCAATCCTATCTATATGAATGCAACTACATGCAAAATGTTTCTAACTACTTGGTTAAAAATAAATAAGTTCTCCAAGACAAACATAAATCAGATTTCACTCATTCAAATTATACAATAAAGGACAAGTAAACTTGTAAGAAGATAGCTAATGAAAGCAAGGAACATAGAATCAAGCATTGAACCCTCACTGGTAGTGTATATCACTCTTACTCTAAGGTGTCTAGGGTCAATCACTCTACTCTTCTCTAGTCATGCTTTCTAAACCTTGTTCTTCATCTAACCAATCAACAATATTTAATATACCAATGCAAACATCATGAGGTCTTTTTCAAGGTTGTAATGGGGCTAAGGTAAGGATAAAGGTATATATATGGCTAAGTGAGCTTTATAAATTGAATCTTTAATTAACCTAAGCTCTCACCTAATATACATATACTCTATATACTTTTAAATTCATGCCTAGCTACCCATAATTCTCATTTTTGTATAATTCCCATACTCATGTACCAAATTTTTCTTTAATTTTTATCACATGTGCATTGATCTTTTATTAAACTTAATATTGGGGTAATTTTGTCCCCTTATTTACTTATTTATTGAGTATTTTTGGATTTTTCTCTTTTTTCTCTCTCTCTCTTTTACACTAAATATTGGACATATAGACTGAAACAAAGTAAAGATCACAATTATAGAGAAGTAAACACACAAGAATAAAATATTTATGGTTAAATAATGTAACCATGTAAATAAGCTCAAAATCTCATAGGTTGTGTGTTCTTTGGCTCAAAACCATGTTCCAAATACAACTTCAAACAAATTTAACAAAAAATTTTTCAATTTAAATTAGTGAAAATTTTCAAAAATAGGGTCTTTAGAAGAATTTTATTACTTTAACCAAGTAGTAACTAGATGCATAAAATCAAACAAATATGCAAATGCAACAACTAATTTAACAAAGAAAATTAAACATTGGTGCTAAAATATGAAGTGACTAACCCATGGAAGTCGGTATCGACCTCTCCACACTTAAAGATTGCACCGTCCTCGGTGCATGCTGAGATGTGCAGGTGGAGGGCTGTTCCAACTGATGCTTTTCTTCAAGGATTGTGCTGATGGACTTGTTTGTCTCCCCATGTAAAACGTCTTTCGCTTCCCTTCCAGGTGGCCATCCTGAAAGAAAAAGGGAAGAAAAGTAACCCAATAATAGAGATAAGAAAATAAATGAAGTATGGTTGGGTTAATGCCAAATGATAAGGGTCTCATTTACATGGAAGCGTCAACATGTACGTGAGAAAACAAGAGAAACCATGGCATACCAGTGGTGCAGAATTTGCAACAAAGGAGGGGAGAGTGTGGGTAATGCAAGATAAGATAAGTTCATATCAATGCAAGAGAAGTACAAGTATCTTAAAAGATTAGCATTGATTTAAATAATGTTACCCAATCAGAATAAAACAAGTCATAAGCACCAAGATAATACCAGAAAAGATATAATAGTTGAATAAGAGCATTTGAACACCAATGGTAAAATAATAAATTTAGAAAAAATAAAAAAATATGCAATGAATGAAAGTATGCAAATAAATTAAATAAAATGGAATGAGAGTGAAAAGGGATGAGAAGAAGAAAAAGAAAGTGAGAAAGGAGAGAGAAGGAAGAAATTAGGAGTGGAAAAGAAAGGATAAGAAAATTGGCACTAATCTGGATAGGTTGTGCGATGCTGGCGACGCGGTCGCGTGGGTGACGCGGTCGCGTGGTGCGCAAATAAGGTTAGGTGACGCGGACGCGTGGGGCACGCGATCGCGTGACTTGATTTGTGCTAGTGGCGCGAGTGCAGCCTCGCGGTCGTACAACTCTCTGTTCAAAACTCAGTATTGCCAAAATCCAGGGTGACGCGGTCGCGTGGTCGACGCGATTGCGCGGGTGGCCTTATTTCCAATATGACGCGGACGCACGGGTGACGCGTTCGCGTGGTGAGGCTTGGGCTTCCAGCACGAGTCCAGCCCAACTCCAGCTCAACTTTCGGCCATGCACCTGGTTGACGTTGATTTTCATGGCACGCGGCCGCGTGGGTGATGCGGTCGCGTGGGAGGCCAAAGTTCCCATGTGACGCGGTCGCGTGGGTCGATTTGTGCCACTGGCACGCCTCCAGCCACGCTCCAGCGTGACTCTCTATTCATTTTTATTTTCTCTCCTCTCCTTGCGACGCGGACGCGTCGCTGATGCGGTCGCGTCGCGTGGCATTTTTTTTTTGAAAAGAAAATGCAGAATGCAGTGTTAATATGAATGTGATGCAAAACTCCAGGTTAAATATAATAAAATAAAATGAAACTCAAAAACAAATAAAACTAAATAAAAATGAAAAAGGACGATCATACCATGGTGGGTTGTCTCCCACCTAGCACTTTTAGTTAGAGTCCTTAAGTTGGACATTTGGTGAGCTTCCTGTTATGGTGCCTTGTGCTTGAATTCATCCAGGAATCTCCACCAATGTTTGTATCTCCAGTAACCTCCGGGATCCCAAACTAGGCGCAAAAAGCCTTCAAGTAAGTTAAAGCAAGTGACCAGGCCCCAAGAGTGGTTATTGATAGAATGGATTCCGGGGTCCCAGACCTTGCCCTTGCACCCGTCTTTTGGTTGAGCAATATTGTTCCATCCGGGTGGCAAGCAGTCTGAATTCTCACGTAAGCGGCCAAACAACTTCCTAGACCCATTCAGTTGAACTTTACACCAACCTTTGCATTTAAACTTAAAGCTTCCAACCATGATGAACCTTGCAGGACAATTCTTACCACGGGCCATCTTCCTCTTACTCTTAATGTTACAAAGAGCTCTAAGTTGACCATCCATCTCCAGTAGCCCATATTCAAGTGGAATTAAAAAGCTAAGGGATATGAATTTTACCCACTTGAATGTTGTGAAGGATGATGGCAACTTAGGGGGAGGTATTTTTAATGAAATTGCAAGCTCCACTCCCTTGTGCTCTTCTCTGATAATTACCACCTCTTTGCAAGCTTCTTCAATTTCAACCTCTTTCTCTTGGTAGCTTTCTTCCAATTCAATCTCCTCTTCATTACTTTCCAAGGGCATGGGAGGTTGTGCTTCTTCTTCTTGAATCTCTATCTCTTGATCAACCTCTTCCAAGTCCTTAACTGTGATATGCTTTGGAGGTTGTACACCCTCCTCAGCATTAATTTCAAACGTCTTGGAAGGGAGTTCTATGACTGGACTTTCCCATGGAGGTTCTGCATCTCCTAAGTCTTCAACCAATTCTTCTTCTTCAATAATTCCGGCTTCCTCTACTTGTTCCAGTACAAAGTCATGCTCCGTACTGTTCACTGGAGTTTCTAGTATCTCCTTCATACTACGTTCTTCATTAGATTGTCCACATGAAGCCATGGGGTTCCTTGAGTGTCCGAACGTCGGGAAGCTAATTGACTCATTATTGCTTGCCCCAATTGATGAATGGTTGCATGACATCGATCCACTGTTTCCTTGAAATGATCCTTTGTCTCTTGATGCACTCGACTTTCATAAATAGGATCATAGTGCTCTTGGATTGATGGATATGGAGATGGTGAATATTGAAGTGGTGGTTCTTGTGAGTAATTGGATTGAAATTGGGGTGGTTCTATATATGGTTCATATGGCTCATAAGGTGGTTGGTATGGTGGTTGAGGGTTAGGGTCATATGGAGGTGAATGGCAAAAAAGGGCTTGTGAGTTTGGTGGTCCAAAGTTATGTTGAGGAGAGGGTTCATAGGCATATGGTGGTGGTTGTTGATAGTCCATTGGAGGTGGTTGTTGCCATGAGGGTTGATCAAATCCTTGTGGCTCCTCCCATCTTTGATTGTTCCAACCTTTATGCCTGTTCTCATTGTAATTTCTTCTTCCTGCAACATTATTGTAACCAGACACATAACCAAAGGGGTGAGAGTTCATAGTAGCAAATAAAAATTAAAAATAAAAATAAAAATAAATTTAAATTAAAAAGTTATTTAAATTTTGAATTTGAAAATTAAATTTTAAAATTTGAAATTTGAAATTTTGAAATTTGAATTTTAAATTTTTGAAATTTGAATTTTTGAAATTTGAAATTTGAAATTTGATTTTTGAAATAAGATAAGATAAGATAAAAATTTTAAAAATAAAAATCAGAAAATATATATATTTTTTTTTCGAAAAAAAATTAATAAAAAATATTTTTGAATTTAATGAGGAGAGAGAAAAACAATAAAATGACACCAAATTTCAAATTTTTAGATCAAAACGAAGAAAACAACTAAGAACAGCTTGAAGGTCAAGATGAACGCGAAGAACAACTTGAAGATCAAGATGAACACTAAGAACAAATTTTTGAAATTTTTTTTAACAACTAAATAAAAACCAATAACCTCTTAATTTATGAAAAAGCAATAATAAAAACAAAAATAGAAACAAATAAACAAGTAAAAAGCAAATATTTACAATAACCAATAATAAGGCACACGTTTACAATTTCCCGGCAACGTCGCCATTTTGACGTTGGGATTTTTGCCAGTAAAGAATTTCATAAAAACAGTCGCGTTGTAGATATAGTCTCTAAACCGACAGAAATCCCTTCGTACAAAGTTTTGGTTGTCACAAGTAACAAACCCCTTTTTAAAATTGATAACCGAGTATTTAAACCTCGGGTCGTCTTCTCAAGGAATTGCAGGGAGGTGTATTTATTATTGGTTATGAGTTTTCTGGGGAATGTTGAGTTTGGGCAATGGGCACAGGTATATTTAAATGACAAGTAAAATAAATTAACAATAATAAAATCTCTTGGCAAGGTATGAAGATCTGGAAGTCCAATCCTCGTTATCCTTATCAATTGTAATGAGAATTGGATTTTTCTCCCACTTTGTTAACCTCTAACTATGAAGGTAAGTTAAGTGGATGAATTAATTCTGATTCCTCAAGTCCTAGTCTTTCCTTGGAAAAGTTAGTTAGTGGAACTCGAATTAATTCTTGAAGAATTCCAATTTTCAATCAACAATGAGTTTGATAACTCAAGCGTCACCAATTAATTAACCAAAGCCAAAAGGAAAAATATCTAAATTAAATTAAAAGCATTTATAAATGAAGCAAAGCAAAATTAAATCTGAATATCCCTCGAATTGCATTCACAAAAGAACTTAAATCTGACATAGACATTCATAAATTAAATTGGAGAAATAAATAAAAAGAACATTGAACCTGGATTGAGAGTCACTCCTAAAACTAAGAGAAGTCCTAAATCCTAATCCTAAGAGAGAGGAGAGAACCTCTCTCTCTAAAAACTACATCTACTCCTAAAACTGTGAATGTGAAAAGCTTCCTATGAATGGATGCATTCTCCCACTTTATAGCCTCTAATCTGTGTTTTCTGGGCCGCAAACTGGGTCGAAAACAGCCCAGAATTCGCTGGTCTCGAATTCAATCACGTTGGATTTCTGTCAATGCGACGCGGCCGCATGGAGCACGCGGTCGCATCGTCTGGCGTCAGGGAAACTATAGCATATTATATATCAAATCGAAGCCCTGGACGTTAGCTTTCTAACGCAACTAAAACCGCGTCGTTTGGACCTCTGTAGCTAAAGTTATAGCCATTTGAGTGCGAAGAGGTCAGGCTGGACAGCTTAGCAATTTCTCCAGCTTCTTGTATTCCTTCCACTTTTGCATGCTTCCTTTTCATCCTCTAAATCATTCCTGCCCTGTAATCTCTGAAATCACTTAACACACATATCAAGGCATCTAATGGTAATAAGAGAGGATTAATAATAAGCAAATATAAGATCAAAGAAGCATGTTTTCAATCATAGCACAAAATCAGGAAGGAAAACGTAAAACATGCAAATAGTATGAATAAGTGGGTAAAGAGTTGATAAAAACCACTCAATTGAGTACAAGATAAACCATAAAATAGTGGTTTATCAGATACATTTTGAATAATGAGGTTGCTTTCAAAAAATCACCATTTTACAACAAAACCTCATATTCGAAGAGTCCTAAAGTTTTCAAAAATTATGGGGAGAATGCTTTTGCAAAGAGGAAAAATTATAACAAAAATCAGTTTGTCAAAAGAAATACACCTCTTCCAAAAACTAGAAAATTTCAGTCCTTTAATCATTTCCAGCATAATAACTCACCTCAATTTCAGCAATATACATCAGAAAATCATTGTTTTAACTATAAGGAATTGTAGGAAACCAAATTTACAATGTTGTTTGTGATTTCAATGCACTTGGGCAACCAAGATGGATTAACTTCAAAGGATCCAAATTAATTTGGATACCTAAGGTTACTTGAAGTTTTTAATGCAGATTTGCCTAGCATCCAAGAACAAAAGGGATATGTGGTACTTGGATAGTGGATGCTCAAGGCACATGACTGGAAGGTCAACTTTTTTATCAAATTAAACAAGTATGATGGAGGTTTTGTGACATTTGGAGATGATGGAAAAGGTAAAAAAGTTGCTGTTAGAAAAGTAGGTAATAATCACTCTACTTTCATTGATGATGTCTTTTTGGTAAATGGCTTGAGGCACAATCTTTTGAGTATAAGTCAATTGTGTGACTTAGGATATTTAGTGACTTTCGAAAGACTTGAATGCTGTGTTGTAAATGAAAAGACCAAAGAAGTGCTTTTTATTGCTAAGTGATCATGAGAATCTTGCATCTCTACAAAATCTCCTTCGGCAAGTATACCGAATTGTCGTCAAGTAATAACTCACAAGAGTGAGGTCGAATCCCACAGAGATTAACGGATTAAGCAAGCAATAGTTGATTAATTAGCCTAGTTAGACAAGCACAATTTGATGATAAGTAACAAGGAAATGTAAATGACATGAAAGTAAAGGAAAGCAATAAAGTACAAGAAAGTAAATGGCAAGAAAAATAAAGTGCAAGAAAGTAAATAGTTAGAACTAAAAAGGAAAAGGGGCATTGGGATCAAGAGGTATTGCATTCTCCAGATCAATCATATTCTCATCTCTTCCTCAATCATGCAACTCATTGACCTCTTGGTAATCATGAGTGATTGAACCCCAATTCCTTGGTGATTCAATCTCTCAATTCTTGATCAATAGCCAATTCCTTGGTCTAGTTGTTCATGAAGAGAGATATAGCTTGGTCCTTGATTATACCACACACTTTCCTAGATCCAATTAATGGGTAGATTAAATGTCACAATATCCAACCCAAAATCCAAATCTACTCAAGTGTGAGAAAAGATTTCAAGCATGGTTTTATGATTCCTCTTCCAAGGTTCACATAAAACCCAATTACATTCAATCTCTTTTCCAAGATAATTGAATGCTATAATGAAGAACGAAATCTTTCTAGTAAATCAAAGAGAGATGAATAAAAGAAGAAGAATAAAACAATCAATCGAGCAGATTGCAATAGAGCTCTCTTTCCTAATGGAAAGAATTAGTAATTCATAACTACAATATTTACAAGTAAGAAAGTGGAAGAGGAGAAGAGAATGGTGGGAAGGAAGGGTCCGAAGACTCCCCCTAGCTGAATTTTCTCCTCGCTCTATGAAACTAAAGCTTATTTATAAGCTAGCTTAAATTACAAATTAAAATGAAATTGAAAACAAATTACAATCAAATGAAAATTAACTATTCTAGATGATTATTGTGGCCTTGATTGGTTTACAATTATGGGCTTGCTTGCTTGAATTTAGAGTGGACTTGGAATGAATTTGATTGAGCAAAAGCGAGGCTTCCAAGCTGGCGTAGCACTTTTCAAGAAAGCGTAGCGCTCATGCACCCATGCGTACGTGTCCCCCACGCGTGCGCGTCATCCATGTTTTTGGCCCTTGTCACGCGTACGCGTCATCCACGTGTACGTGTGGTCTTCAGCGTTGGTACCACAGGCGTAGCGTTAGTGTCAAAGGCGCTCTTCCACGCGTACACTTCGTCCATGCGCCCGCGTGGTCTATCAAAAATAGTACTTTCACGCATACGCGTCACCCACGCACACGCGTCAACAGCTAAATTTTCACTCTCACGCGTACGCGTCACCCATGCGTACACGTCGCTAGCTAAATTTTCCCAACTTCGCAGGCGCTCTTGGAACAAACGTTGCGCCAAAGGCGCTGTTGCTTGGTGCTGTGACTTTTGAAGAAAGTGTAGCGCCAAAGGCGCTCTCCCCTGATTCTTCTCTGCTTCAGCTTTTATGCTCCTTTCTTCTTTCATGCTTGTTTTGTGCTTTTTACTTCTTTTTCCACCATTTTCTACAAAATAAATCAAAATCAAAGGGATGAAAGTAATCTATGATTTAAGCACAAAAACACTCAATAATTAAGCATCATTAATTAAATTATAGTATGAAAAAGCATAGAAAAATATAACATGATGCGCAGTCATCACTAAGCATTGTAATAATGTGTATGGACTTACTTTTGATGAACTAAAGGATCAAAATGTAGCTTGTTTTCATTCTAAAGAATCTGAAAAGTGGCTATGGCACAAGAGATTGGGTCATGCAAGTATGTTTCAAATAAACAAACTTGTCAAGAAAGGTTTAGTAAGAGGTCTTCCTTTGATAAGGTTTGACAGAGACATCACTTATGATGCTTGCCAATTGGAAAAACAAACAAAAAGTTCATTTAAATCAAAGGAAGACATCTCTACTAAAAGACCACTTGAATTGCTACATATTGACTTATTTGGTCCAACAAGAACTCAAAGCTTAGGTGGTAAACATTATTGTTTAGTGATTGTGGATGACTATTCTAGGTTTGGTTGGATTTTATTTCTTGCACACAAAAGTGAAGCATTTTCGGCCTTTGAAGCTTTTAGCAAGAAAATTCAAAATGAAAAGGATTTAAAGATCTCTTCTATAAGAAATGATCATGGAACTGAATTTGAAAACCAATTATTTGAATCCTTTTATGAGGAATTTAGAATATCTCACAACTTCTCTTGTCCAAGAACACCACAACAAAATGGTGTTGTGGAAAGAAGAAATAGAAGCATTCAAGAAATTACAAGAGCTATGCTTTGTGAGAGCAATGTTCCAAAATTCCTTTGGGATGAAGCGGTTAACACAGCTTGCCACATTTTGAATAGAATTATCATAAGGAATTTTTGAAGAAAACCCCTTATGAACTTTGGAAAGGTCACCTTCCAAACTTGGACTACTTACACATCTTTGGATGCAAATGTTTTGTTCTTAATAACAAAGATAATTTGAAAAATTTGATCCAAAGGCGTATGAATGTTTATTTGTAGGATATTCCACAACTAGTAAAGCATATAGAGTTTATCATCAAGATGCTAGGATAATTGAGGAGTCCATACATGTTACATTTTGTGATACTAACTTGGTTCAAAGTATTTTAGAAAAATGTGATGCAGAAAATCAAGTTCAAAAGGAAGATGGAATAGCACAAAATCATGAAATTGAAAATTCTGGACAAACTTAACCAGAAACTGCAGCTGCTGAAAATCCAAGAAGAGACAATTCTGTTTTGTCTCATGAATCTGAAGGAAATCCTGAAAGCAACGGTTCCCTGAATCCCTTGGTGACTGAATCTGCCTCCAAGTCCACCAGACCTCGTGAATGGAGATTCTTGAAGAATTATCCTGAGGAATTTGTCATTGGGAACGTCTCTCATGGTGTTAAGACTCGGTCTTCAACTAGAAAGGCAAATGAAGAATCAAACATTGCTCTTCTCTCTCAAATGGAGCCTCAGAATGTCAAGGAAGCCATTGATGACCCTTCTTGGGTAAAAGCAATGGAGGATGAACTTCATGAGTTTGAGAAGAACCAAGTTTGGACATTGGTTCCAAGGCCGAATGGAAAGAAAGTGACCGACACCAAGTGGATATTTCGGAACAAGCTAGGAGAGAATGGTAGCATTGCAAGAAACAAAGCAAGGCTAGTGGCACAAGGATATGACCAAGAAGAAGGGATAGACTTTGATGAATCCTTTGCCCCTATTGCCCGAATGGAAGCCATAAGACTTCTCTTAGCTTATGCTGCTTTTTGTGGTTTTAAATTATATCAAATGGATGTTAAATGTGCATTCTTAAATGGTGTGATAGATAGAGAAGTGTATGTAGAGCAACCACCAGGTTTTGAAAATAAAGAATTTTCCAACCATATTTTCAAATTATCAAAAGCTCTCTATGGTTTGAGACAAGCTCCTAGAGCTTGGTATGAGAGACTTAGCTCTTTTCTTTTGAAAAATGATTTTAAAGAGACACCACAGACACAACTCTATTTATCAAGAACTCTAATGATTCTTTCATTCTAGTTTAAGTTTATGTTGATGACATTATTTTTGGATCAGCCAATAAATTCTTTTGTACTGAATTTGAAAAACTCATGACAAGTGAATTTGACATGAGTATGATGGGTGAACTTAATTTTTTTCGTGGGCTACAAATTAAACAAACTGAAAATGGTATTTTCATTCATCAAGAGAAGTATGCCAAGGAACTAGTTAAGAAATTTGGTATAGAAAATACCAAACCCATGGGAACTCTCATGCACCCCAATTCAAAATTAGACAAGGGATAACTGAGAAATATGTAGATGAGACTAGGTATAGAGGAATGATTGGCTCTCTTATGTACTTAACTTTCTCTAGACATGATATTTTGCAAAGTGTTGGAATGTGTTCAAGATTCCAATCTAAACCAAAAGAGTCTCATCTTTCTACAGTTAAGAGGATCATTAGATATGTTTATGGCACGTCCAATTTTTGTCTTTGGTATCCTAAGATTGATGATTTTTCTGCAGTGGGTTATTGTGATACAGATTTTGCTGGTGATAGAGTTGATAGAAGGAGCACATCAGGCTTATGTTGCTTCCTTGGAAAGTCTTTGAATGTTTGGTCAAGTAAGAAGCAGTCAACAGTGGCTTTATCCACAGAGACTGAGTATATAGTTGCTTCTTCTTGTTGCTCTCAGCTTATGTGGTTAAAAACATAGCTTGCTGATTACAAATTAAATGCTGAAAATATTCCCTTGTTGTGTGATAATATGAGTGGCATTAATATTTCTCAAAATCCAGTTTTGCACTCTATGACTAAACATATTGAAGTGAGATTTCACTCAATAAGAGAACATATTCAAAAGAGGGATATTAGCATTCAATTTGTTAAATCAGAGGAGCAATTAGCTGATATTTTCACTAAACCACTAGCTGAAGACAAATTTTGCATGCTTAGGACTAGTTTAGGAATTTTAAGCTATGATTTATTATTTGAAAGTTGTTGATGTGTTTGTTGGAGTTTTTGTCTCATAAACAGGTATGAGACAATCTGGGCAAATGAAGAACCTTCTCTCTAAACAGCATTCTCTGGCCTTGTTGCACGTGCAGAATCATCTGGTCCAACCTCAAAAATCAGAACCTGGGTAGTCCAATGTGTTTCCTTAAACCAAACCACCTCTGGGCCCAATATGATTGTTACATAATCCATTTATTTGTTTTATCTTAGTTTATTTTAGTTTTATTTAATTCTTTTTTGTCCTTCAGTTAAAAGGTTTCAAATTTAAAATTACTTTCCATTTTCTTTAATAAAATCAAATCTTTCTTTTTGTGATGTCAAGTCCTTTCAAAGTCAAATCAGAGGTGATGCAGTTGCATCTTTTAAGAAAATTTTTTGGTACGGTTACGAACACTTCTTCTTCTCCCTTCATAACCACTCCTTAAACTCTTCGGTTTCTCCCACTACCTTTATTGCTTCTTTTTGTTTGAAACCAAAAACTAACCAAATGAGGAAGAAAATTGTTTCACAAAAGCCTCCTTGTGAAAAGATCTTCAAGCTTCCTGCAAAACAAAAACTTTCCACTCGCTCTCAAGACCGAACTTTTACTCCTTCTCCTTCTCCTCCTACCTCACCTCCTCGCTCGGATCCCATGGCTCGCACTAAGAACCCCTCAAGGTTTCGACCCTCAGCCAAGCAGACTCCACCACCAAAGGAACCTCCTTCTAAACCTGGTTTGTCGAAGCCAAGCTCTTCGAAAGGGAAACGCCCAGCTGCTACCGAACCTACATCTAAGCCCACTCAACCTAATACAACGTCTGTTCCCTTGCGTTCTCAGAGAGGTAAACCTCGACTCCCTCTTAAATCTATTAGAGAACCAGACATTGATCCCTTTGTACGCAAATCCCACTTCATGACATTACACTCCAACTATAACCCTTACAGATTTAAGTCTGCCGTGAATAATAATTTTTATGAAGGAGTTATTAAGTACCGTACCTGGTGCGCGTGTACGCAAAATCCACACTATTTCGTACAACAGCAGCAGTACCAGCAAGTGCACTGGGTCGTCCAAATAATATCTGAGCGAGTCAGGGTCGATCCCACGAGGATTGTGGCTTGAAGCAAGCTTATGGTTGTCTTGCGGGTCTTTGTCAGGCGGAATCAGAAGTTCATTGGGTGAAACTTTGTATAAGTACTTGTTATATCAAATATTTGGATGTTAAATTGAAATAAGGATAGGAATAGAGTTGAGAGTTAGAGTTACTTTGTCTTTCTAAACTAACTCTGGTACTACTGTCTTCTTTGCTTGTGAATGATCTTCTTCTATGGCAGGCTGTATGTAATTGACACTGGTTTGAGCGGCTGCCAATATTCCTCCAGATCTGAACCCCATGTTTAGTGTGGATCCATCTCTACTTGAGGGTGAAATTCCTGCAGGCTATTCTCCTTAATGATCCTACTCAAAATGCCACAGACAAAGTCGAATCTTCCGGATCAGAGAACGCTGCTTCTTTGGATTCTATCCTGTACCACGGAGACCCTAATCTCCTCGAAAATCAGCTGAACTGGTGTCTTGAGAAGTCCCCAACGAAGTCATGGATTAACCGTCTAAGAGATGTATAAACATAGTTATTGGCTCGTGCTTTTCCTTCCGAGTATTCACACGAACCCAAGTAGACGCGGGTGTTTATCAGGCACGTTCGTCTTAATGTGATGAACAGAGCTAATTTTTCAGATCATCCTGTTCATCACGATGAAGATCGGATATACATCTTAGAGATAGATCAGAAACGGATCGAAGAAGAAACAATAGTACCTTTATTAATTCATAGGACTCAGCATGGCTCCTTCCCTCAACTTAGGAGGTTTAGAAACTCATACTGAGGTAGAAGACAATAATAAACGTGTATATTGAGAAAAAGTGATGTAGGTTACATAGATTTAATCCCTTAAATACTAAACAGATGACTAGTAAGGGTGAAACAGTCTATTTAGTACTAAAATCCACTTTTTGGGCCCACTTGGTGAGCTTTGATGAGATCCACGTGCTATGAGACTCATTGGGCATGGAATGCCAGCTAAGGGTTCCTCTCTGGACCTTTGGATGTTGGGCTCTACTCTTTGGGCACTGGACGCCTGAAAAGGGACAGGAAGCTGGCGCTAGATGCCAATTTTGGGCCTTCTAATCTGAAGCAAAGTATAGACTATTATATATTTCTGGAAAGCTCTGAAAGTCAGCTTTCCATAGCCATTGAGATCGCTCCATTTGGACTTTTGTAGCTCCAGAAAAGCTCATCCAAATGCAGGCAGGTCAGATTTGGACAGCATCTGCAGTGCTTTCCCTGTCTCTGAATCAGACTTCTGCTCCAGTTCCCCAATTTCAGCCATAAAATACCTGAAATTGTACAAAAATACAAAAACTCATAGTAGAATCCAAAAAATGTGATTTTAACATTAAAACCTATAAAAACTTAATAAAAACTATTAAAAACTATATGAAAGTGATGTCAACAAGCGTATAAAATATCCACTCATCAGTACCCTGTGTCCCTCTTGTCTTGTTGATTTACCAAATCTGAAAAAGAAAGATTTTTCTTTTGTTGAAAATTTAGAATTTCTAGATTGGAATCACCTTTTTAACATAAAAAAACCAGTGTACCCTCTTTTAGTCAAAGAGTTTTATGCTAACATAACATATCATGAGGGCAGTGTTCATTCTTATGTCAAGGGCCGAGACATTTTGCTAAACAATGAAACAATCAGTGATTCATTGAAATACACTGATGTTGGGGCTTGTTCATATACCCCTCTTAAGTGGGATAAAGGAGTTGGTATCTCTTTCAATGATGCTTTGGCTCATATTTGTGAATATGTTTCTCTGATTGATGGCATCACCCCTACTCATAAAGCCATGGGTTATAAACGTGCTCATTTGCACCGTATTGTAAATCACATCATACTTCCTCAGAGTGGTTCATATCAAAGGGGTATCTTATACTGAAACTCTTGTTTTATATGCCCTGCTCACTAAAACAGAAATTTCTTTTGCTTATTTGATGGTAAGATACATGTTTGACTCTGTTAGAAGTGAGAAAGACAAAGCCCTTCCTTATAGCATGTTTCTAACTTGTAGTTTTGAGAATTTTGGTGTTGACTTGTCCAATGAAAATTATGAAAATAGACATTCCTATCTAAAGGGAGGTGGTTCAGTGAAACAGTAAAAAGGACCTACTCGCTCTGAAAGGGTGGTTCTAAATGATGAAGATGATGAGTTCATTCCTGAGGATTCTCCTCCTCTTTCCACTGAGGGAACTTCCATCTCCACTGGACAAAAATCTGCTCTGTTTAATGTTGTTAGAGATGTAGTTTAAGAATTTGTCTCCCAATCCAATCATATGATTTCCATGAGTAAGGAACAAAGGAAGCTAGCAAGCAAGCATGAGAATTTCCTCCGAAAATCAAGAGATCAAGTGGCTGTCTTCATGAAATTCATTGACAATCTCCAACAAGATGAGGATGCTGCCACTGATGCTGAAGAGAAAGCTGATTCTGAGGAAAATGTTTCAGATGCCTAGATTTGTCTCATGAAGCTATTACTGTCTGCTCACTTTTGTCTCATGAAAACTATTTCTCTTGTTACTTCTGAACTTCTTTTTGTCATTTCAGATGACTATAATACTTTAACTACTACTGCACTTACTTTCAATTAATTTGGTGTTTAGACTGTGCATTAACACTTTCTTGCAGGTTTTAAGGTGTGGTTTTTACTTGATCTTGCCTATTTTTCACCCTTGATGACAAAAGGGGAGTAATAGCATGAGTAGCATGTATGTGAATTTTTAGGGTAAATTTGATGACTGCTGCTAAATTTAATTGTGCATTTAGTTGCTGCTGTTGTGGTCATTTTTTGGGATTAATTCTGATACTTGCTTCTTTGAAAGCTTGATAATGCTGTAATCAGGCTAATTTGACTTTACCTATTTTGTCATGCCATGTCAGTCTTGATGCTCTGTTTCGGTTAAAGCATGATCAGTTTCTGAAATGGATTTGTGTTAAAAGAGCTGACATGATATGTTTAATATTGGGTTGGATTTGTGTTGCTGGTTGTATAAACTCCCTTAGTCAAGTTGAATTATGTGTAGCTCTTTATTGTGCTCTCTATAAGTATAATGTAAATAGGAACGAAAAGAAGAGCATAAATATAGGGGGAGAAACCCTTGAAAAAGAAAGGGGGAGCAACACTAAAGCAAGTAACATAAATCAAATGAAAGTTTCTTAACTCTATTCAAATTTAATTCCTTTAGTTAATGTTTTAATTATGTTTGTCATCAAGGAGGAGATTGTTGAGTTAAGAAATTAACTAAATTAATTAATGATGACAAACATTATTTTATTGGACAAATTAACCAATTAGTGTTGATTATGTCTAATTAAATGTTGCAGGCCGAAATTTCTTGTTGCAGTAGCCCAGTAAGATAGATAAGAAAACCAAAGCTGGTGGGCTACAAAACAATAACGGCCCAAAGGAATCAAAGAAATGAAATCAGATGGGCTAAAGAAATCAAACAGGCTAAAAGAATCATAACCGACCTAAGCCCGAATTTATCTCTCAAGCCAATCCCTCCAATCTGCTTCCAATAAAGCAACATTCACTTTTTCCTCTTCGGTCAGAACTCAGAGAAAGAGAGAGAAAGCTTAGCCTCTAAGCTGTTCACCAAAGAAGAAAGAAAGAGAAAGATTAAGCAAGAAAGGCAGAGGTCTAATCACCCAAATCAAACCAAATCAAGCTAAGGCAGAAGTTAAAGGTAACTTATTTCCTCTTGCATGCATCGTGATTTCTTCTCCTCTTTCCCAACTCTCTACCAGTTTAAATTGGGATACATGGGAAAGATGACCTCTGATCAATACTGCTGTGAATCTATGGTCAAATGTGTGTCTTGGGGACCAAGTAGTATCTCAATGGTTCAGATCTGTTTTACCATTGGAAGACTGTTTATCTTTGCTTCCCTGAGGCTTTCGGTCAAGCAAGAGAAAGGCAGATGAAAACTTCCAATTTGGGGATTAGCTGGAAAAAGTGATATGGTAAGTTGGTAGCACACAGCTCAAGGAGTTGACCTAGGAGAGAGAAACTCAGCAACATGCAAAGAGATACAAAAGAAGACTTTTCATCATTCTGAAGCTAAGGAGAGATAACTAGTGTTTTGAGGTTCATGTTCTGAGAAGAGTTTTCTAAAGAAGTTCATCAACTTGGACAGTGCTTCCTAGTCAAAGGAGCATTCCACCAGAATGAGGAAATAAATTAGAGGCAAGCAAATCTAGTTCATCACATAGCAAAGAGGCTGTTGAAGCATTAATCTCCTTCATGTTTTACAGATTGTAATTTTCTTTTTAATGTTTATCTTTCTGTAATTTCTTGAGGTAAAAGGTAGAATGAGAGAGCTCAGGTAAAAGCCTAAGAGTGGAAAGAGGCAGAGTGATATACTTGAGTGAAAAGTCTAGAGTGATTTCAGATTTCTTTAGGTTGATTCTATGTCTTGTATCTTGTACCAGTGAGGTATCCCTTTCTTAGTTGGGTTAGCACTAAGAGTGAAGAGTTAGGTATTAGCATAACCAAGTCAAGTTAGGTTAGAACTTGAGTGTGAAAGGATTGTGTCAATCATGTGAAATTGGTGTATGTAATACTTTAATAATAGTTGAAATTCCACCACTGTTGTGGTGGAGACTGGATGTAGGTTGCATTGCACAAGGAAACCGAACCAGGATACATGATGGTGTCATCTTCTCTCTTCCCTGCTCTGTTCTATTTTCTGGTATTCATGAGACAAAATAAAAATTGTCTCATAAATTTTTTGCTGCTGAGTTCAAACAGATTCAGATTGAAAGTTTGTTTTAAGGGGTTAATATATTAAAGTTAAAAGAAGGCCATAAATTCAACCCCCCTTCTCTAAGCCTTCTACAACCTTCAAAGGAGGAAACAAAGGTGCGAGTAATTGATCAAGGAGACTATTTCTAATTGATCAAGGAGACTATTTCATCTACTTCTCGTGGAAAGATCAGCAATTGATGAAAAAGTATAAGGTAATTGTAGTCCATTTACACACTAGTGAAGGTATCCGAGACCTTCAATTTTTCAATATTCTCCAAATTATTGGTGATTGTGAAGAGCTCGTAATGGTGGTAGGGAATTTTAATGCTATTTCGACTTATCATGAGAAAGAGGGGACATGGGGCAGGTTTAAAACATCATCCGCAATTAAAAGTTTCAACAATTTTATCAATGAAGGTAGAATGATGGACCTTGGTTTTGAAGAAAAGAATTTCACATAGAGTAATAGAAAATTTGGAGGAGTATTGATAGAAAAAAGTTGGATCAGGTCTTATTTTCAGTTGCATTCAGGTCAGAGTACCCAAGGGGCACGGTGACACATTTAGAAGACCCAGGATTAGACCACTGCCCTCTATTAATCAACTCAGATGTGATGAGCAAAATTAAATTTGCTCACGGATACCGGCAAGTGCACCAGATCGCATCAAGTAATACCACAGTGAGTGAATATCGTTCTCACGAGGATTAACGGATTGAGGCAAGCAACGTCCAATTGAATCTCAAATTAGATCAATCAAACTTTGACAAGAGAATTGTGGATCTTGAAGATAAGAAGAACAGATAAGATGAGAGATTCAGGATTGCAGAAGTAATTGAAAAAGGGCTCTTAGAATTAGGAAAGAATTTAGGAATAGGCAATGTTAAGGAGTTTCAGAGATGTTTATTTTCCAGAAATATTAAGATCTTTTCACAACAAATCATAAATAATTGAATCCCAAAAGTCTATGCTAAGTTGAAGACGCTATCCAAAACATGCTCATAACTGTCCGTAGTCAATCATCACTATTAGAAGACGAGATTTCTATCACCTTCACATCTCCCTCTGGGTACTCGGATATATATAAGGATGGTCTAACTCATAGAAGATCACTCCCGTTTCCATCTGAAGGGAAAAAGGAAAGGGTAAAAATTGGGGAGTCCTTAATAGGGTCAGGATAGTTAGTTAGGTTCCTGTTATTATATCACCAGCCAACAACATTAACCAACAGAATACAATTCAATTTTAATAAACACAGAAGTCAAACACACAGCACACACACAATCACAGAGATACAACTCATAGAGAACTATACGCAACCAACTATGATGCATGTCTTTCCCAGTGCAGGTGATGAGCTCATCTATGAGTTTCTACCTACCCCCGACGTAATCCAACACCTTGGTCAGATATGGCTTTTCCAGAGCTTAGTCCCAGACTAAGCACGTTATGAATAACCTCTGTAAGAAACTCTTGTCTTACAGGTGCAGTACTTCTTGTTCTCATGTAAGTCCGTCATAAATCTCTGTAAGTAAACTTCGACTCACAGGCGCAACCCTCGCGGTACTCATGTATGTCTGGAAAAGCAATGTAACCTATGGGTGTTCTTGCGTTACGTTTGGCACTAAGACCCAAACAGGGTTGCATATACTCGCAAGTAACATACAATTTTTTAAAGTCTTTTTATCTTTTTCTTCTACTCTCTTGTGGCAGAGATTTGCTCTTGTGTGGAAAATATCCCTTTAGTTAATACATTCTTTTCTTTTCTATTCTCAACTCTCCTGTGGCAGAGGTTCGTTAGATTCTTTTAGTCTTTGATCTCTGCTCTTCTGTGGCAGAGATCTCCGTAATCATTTGCTTTTCTTTTTTCAGGCAAGCTTTTAATTATTTTTATTTTTAACCCAAAATTTTTATAAAATTACTAAATTAACTTTACATAATTTAATATTTACAAAAATAGCCTCAAAATTTTATAAAATATCCTGTTTATCCTAGAATTTTTACTTATTATCCAAAATACTCCAAAATATATATAATTACTATTTTTAATCTCGATCTTTTATCAAGTTACATTTTCATACTCAAAAATAATTTTATATTGGTAAAAAATACTCCTTTTCAAAACCAAAACCCTTTCTTGTGATCTTTTAAAATGTATACTTGATTTTTAATCCGTTTTCGAACTTTTTAATTACCGATTATTTACAGAGTTTACTTTAACCTTCCAACCACCAAATATTATCAAAATTTTCATTAAATCGTACTTGATATCAGCCCCAAATTCATCAATAATAACTCAGTCGTGGGCTTTTCTTTGTGACCGAACCATAAAGCTCATTAATCATCAAAATTTTAACAAAAATCAAGCATAAACTCATTCAATTTCAATCAATAATCATCAAACCAACAATCACCAATCCAGAACACATTTAATTATTATAGAATTACCAAACCCTACTTCTGTACGAAAACTACGACAACCGAAACTCCAGAGAAGGCTTCTAAATGAGAAATTGAAGAAGAAAATGTCGAAAATCGACTACTCTACCAAATTCCACTTGGTCAGACCTTGCATGAAAGATTAGCGGCTTCACTTTTGTTTTCCTCCCATGAAAAGTGGCGTCATTGAGAAGAGGAAGAAAAAATGAACACTTTAATTGGATTAAATTTTTTATTAGAGTTACAAAACTCATGAAATCGGAGCTTGAAGGTCACGGTTCCATGGGGTTCTTTCTTCCCTCACTCACGGTCTCTCTCTCTTTTCTTTTCCAAATGGTTCAGTCATGCATGAGGATAGAACGATTATAAGTGTTAAATGATGATTATGTGTCAAGGGTGGGGTTAGGTGTCAGACATTAAGATTGTTGAGTCAACGATTCAAGTTATAAATATCTTAAACGGATAATTACCAAAAGCTAGATGTATTAAAATATAAGTAATAATATAGATGGGGATAAATATATATAAGCTACTAATAAGACATTAGTAACATAATGATTATGAGAAATAAAAATATATGACGAAGCATTAGCAACTCTAACACTACAAGAAATTACCGGATTAGCGACCAATTTAGCGACCGATTTGGGTGGTCGCTAAAACCATGGTCGGTAATCAGAAAATAGTGACCAACTTCGGTCGCTAAACGTTAGCGACCGATTTTAGTGACCAATTTGTTAACAAGGTCACCAACCCCCTAACCAAATAATATCGGTCGCTAAATCGGTCGCTGATGTCTGACATGAAAATCTAAAATCGGTCACTAAATCGGTCACTGTTACTAATTTTTTAATTATAGATTTTTACTAGTTATTCACAATATCTATATCGAAATATAGAAATTAAAAGAGACAAAATTCATAAATATCCACAATATCTATATTGAAATATAGAAATTAAAAGAGACAAAATTCATAAATACATCAAATTTTATAATCCACAATCCAAATATACATTGATGGCTTACAATCCACAATCCAAATTCATGGTTCATGGTACATTTATTACTCATATCTTACAACACTAAGCCTGTAAATCTACATTGATCTTCTGACTTTGGAAGCTTGACGTTGCTACACCATATATATCTAATTTCACTTCAACTAGTTCTCTTTGTCAACACTTTTTTCTTCTTCTTTCCTAAAAAAGATAGAGAAGAAGCTAAGAAGTAAAAACAGAAAATTGTATCTTGGGTTGGTTCCAAAACTAAACAATGAAGTAGCTATAATAATAGCAAGCTAACCATCCAAGTTTAATTATATTATATTTCATAAACAAACATTTTTCTAATCAAGACTTAGTTGTAGTTTTTAATTTGCAAGTTAGTAGAATTTTGGTGAACAATGCTATTGCTAAATGCTTAAATCATTTATATATATTTTTTAAATGCTAAATGCTTAAAAATTATATTGATTTGCCAAACCTGAAATTACACAACAATGTTTTTTGATATTGATTAAATTATGCCAACTTATATTATTTTCTGATATTAATTAAATTAAGCCAAGATACCAATTAAAAACCATCTATTAATTCACCTCCAACTTTCCACTTCCTCCAAGCAAAGGTGAAATTTCCTCATTTACTGGGGCACTTTTTGTCATTCCTTTGACACCGATTCCTTGTTACTTCAAAAGAAACAATGTCCACCTGCAACTTTTTCTCTTCCATCCTCAGCACCAGTATTAGAGGATCCTGATAGCCAAGAGTCAAAATTAGACTTAAATGAATGTGGTTCATAACTTTAAATGACCCTGATTATCCTTGTAGATTTTGGTCGTTTCTGTCTTGTAAGAAAATCCTGAAAATATTAGTAGCTTAATATATTAATCCACTTTAAACCAACATAAAAAATAAAAATAAAATAAAAAGATTCTATAATGGCATTATCTTAGCTGCAAGACAAGCTGCTTTTCGCTCTTCAACTTGTGTGATCCGGCCAACCCAGACACAGGGGAATTGAAGAATATGCCATTATCACATTCCGCACGCTAAAGGCAACTTTCCTCATTTCTTTTTATATTGTCTAGTTTCTAGATATTTAAAGAAATCCTTGCATATACAATTATTTTTAGAGAAACTATTAACCCAACTTACTTTGTTTGAATTAGTTCTGAAAATATAAAGCAATATCAAACCTTGTAATCATCTCCATATTTATCAACTAGCTGGCTGATATGAACGCGTTGAATCACAGTCAAAGGTTGAGGAAGAGCACTCCTACCATCTCTCCTCTTCTTTCCTAAGTGAAAATTAAACTACATGCACCTTGCTAAAAGAAATTTAGACTAATATAAATGCCCTGGATATTATTGGAACAAAACTATCAATTACAAGAACTAGCTAAACTAATTATAATTTCATAATTTATTAGAGAAGAAAGCCAATTAATTAAAGCACATCAGAGCTAAAAAATCAGAAGAAAATTCAAAGATAGAAAGCGAGTGGGTTATCGTCTTCTTCGAGGTCACTGCCGGAATTGTCAAGGGCGGAGTAGTCGTCGGCGGGGGGAGGTGGATCCTGAAGCGACTCGGTTTCGACGATTTGTGAAATGCAAGAAGGTTCCACAATTTGTGTCCGAAAACCTAATCGGAAGACTTTTACGATGGTATTAGAGAGAGAGGTTCATATGATAGAACAGGGTGTGTGTGGAGTACTCGATTTCTCTCTCTTGGAAGGGTTGTAAGATCAGATCAAAGAACGAAGAATCAAAAACAGAGAACAAAAAAAAAACCTGAAAACAAATCTGATTTGCTTCTTCCTCCGTGAGCTGGCAAACCTGGCCGGAGCGGGTGGAGGAAGCAGGAGATGAGGCGGCGGTTTCCGTGGGAGGAAGAAGACGACGAGTAGAAGATTGGAGATGAGAATGGTGGGGAGTGGGGTGGCTTAGGGTTAGGCTGGGTAATTAGATACTATCTTTTTTTTTTCAACTTAACGACCTCTTTTGTGACGGATTAATTTATAAAATCGGTCGCTACTTTAAAAATTAGCAACCGATTTAGTGACCACAACTTTAGCGACCGAATTAGCAACCAATCACGTTATTCTATTTACTTATATATCGGTTGCAAAATCGGTCGCTAAATTAAAAATTAGCGACCGATTTTGTGACCAAGAGTCACAAAGACATTCCTTCCTTTGTTTTGGTTGCTAATTCGGTCGCTAAATTAAAAAATAGCGACCGACTTTAGCGACCATATATTCTAGTTGTATAAAACTAGTCGGTTGCTAATTCAGTGGCTATTAGTGACTGATTATGTTAGTCACTAAAATCAGTCGCTAAATTAACACTTAGTAATCGATTTAGCGACCAGTAATTTAGCGACTGAATTAGTGACCAAACAGTTGTTCGCCCTATTTCACTATCAGTTGCAAAATCGGTCGCTAAAACAAAAATAGCGACCGCTTTTGTGACCAACAATTCCAAAGACATTATTTCCGTTTTGGTTGCTAAATCGGTCGCTAAATAAAAAAATAGCGACCGATTTTAGTGACCGATTTCATTTTGGTTATATTTAAAACTTATCGGTTGCTAATTCGGTTGCTATTAGCGACCGAATTTATTGGTTGCTAAAATCGGTCGCTGAATGTGATTTAGCGACTAATATTGATTTGGTCCTGGAAATTTTATATCGGTCGCTATTAGCAACCGATCTTTTCGGTCGCTAAAATCGGTCACTATTCTGATACTTTCTTGTAGTGAACCTTTGTTCCTTTGATCTTTCCTTTATTTATAGAAATTTTTGTCCAATTAGATTCAAATGTAATTTCCACGTGCGTCAATTCTTGAATAATTGTTCCCGCTCTTTTTGTATAACCTGTGTAACTGCTAAAGTACACTCCAAAGAATTTCATTCTTCGACTGAGCACCTCGACCATCTCGTCGACTAAGTGCGTCGATTGGTTCTTATTTCTTGTTCCTTGACAAAAGCCCTTCTCCATACAAGCTTTATTCTTTGAAATACAAACTCATTAGATTTCGAATATAATATTTCTCGAAATTCACTATTTTCGATCAATAATATGTAATATATGCGGTTCGGTTCAGTTGTACAAAGTAAAATTGCAAATCAAACCGAATCTCAATAAAACCGATCCAAAATCTAAAAATTATACAAAATTGGGCGGCTTGTTTCAATTTTCGGTTTGGATCGGTGCAGTTTTGCAGTTTTTTGGACCGATTTGGATCTGAACACCCCTACTATCAATCAATTGAATTCATTATTTTTGACTAATTCATTCTTCTTGACTTCTTGTCATTGGGTTGCTATTTGATCTTAGATTATGTATTTGAGAATTTTGATGATTGATGGCAAATTTTGATGTTGGTATTTTATATTTGATTTTTTTTTATTTGACTTTTAAGTTTATATTTAAATGATATTATAAGTTTATTACACATAATGTTTTTAATACTTAAAAATTAATTGAAATCTTATAAAAAAATAATACAAGTCTACAATCGTTTTTCTTTTTATTTCTAAATCCAAAATTTAAAGACATCTTGCTACGCGATTATTATACTCTTTTTATTTTTATCAAAGTTGGTAAATTAAAAAACTCTTACCTAGCACTTCTCAGATAATTTTCATTTATGTTATTTGAAAAATCTAAAATATCTTATCAAAATTCTTCTTATATTCTATAGATGATTTCTCTAATTTAATGACTAATTTAGTTGTTTAGTGAATTACAAAGTTACTATTCAAATACCATAATAAATTATCATGCAAGACAATAAATATTAAATACTCAACATAAATTTGCTAAAAATGATGATATATATATATATACACACGAACGATAAAGTTACAATAATATACTAGTATTTGTTCTATATTACAACTCAACAAATGTATCTCTCATCAGAAAATTAATTGAGTAAAATTTAGGAAGTTTAATTTTCTTTACAATTTTTATTATTTTATCTGAGATAGTTATTATATTCGTCGTAATATCACTTATTTCAAAAATTTAAATTGATAAAAAATATAACATGAATAGTTATATCTCTAACATCTATATTAAAATCGAAGTCTGACTGAACAGAATAAACAACTACAAGAAGAGAGAATGCATCGTAGCAAACTTGATGTATAAATTATGAGATACATTACATGTATACATTGCATTAGAACAATACATGTTCAAGGGCGAAAAAGACATTTTCATTATCATGGATAATAGCTCTCAGAATCGATATCACTATCGTTCAAATGCACATCCACAGTAGAGTGCAAATAAATTAATCACTCAGCTTGTAGACATCAATGAACTTCTGTATTGCATTGTGGTATTGAGTTCCCTGTATAAAGGACAAAGCACATACTATTCAACTTAGGAAGGTGGCTCACTATATCATCATATAAATACACATATCTAGAAGAAACATGCTAAGTACACATTAACCTTATAGATATGTGTATTTTCGAATAGAGTTTAATTTAAAAACTCAGAAATTTAAAAATAGAGTTTAATTTTACATGATCATCAAATCAAATTTATATATTTAGATGACTTTTTAAGTAGTGATTTTGAGAACTAATTACTTTTGATGATGTGACAACGATTAAATGTTTGTGTAAAACTATTTTCCATTATTGATGTATGAAAATTAAAATAAAAAATAAATAAATAATTAGCCGGTGCCACATTGTTCTATTCTAATGGCATAATAATAAGAAGTTGGTGACAGTCCATGCACTGCCAGAACTCTACATTCTTGTTAAATAAGTAATTTGGAATTTTTTGAGAACCCTTTGCAGCTTCAATACCCTCTTTTGTATGAATCTCCCATTGCAATTTGTACACCTTGGCATCAGCTAATCCTCACTAATTTTTAGCTGAAAGGCTTCAATGACCTGAAACAAACTTCGATTTTAGCGTGCTCCACAGCATACAATCATTTTCTCCAGGAATATATAGGGAAAATTTCTATCTTATTATAAGCAATAATGTTGAGCTAAAGATACAACTTCAAAATATGTGGTATAACCTCGTTCCTAAAATGAGCATTCTTGCATATCATAACGCTAAAAGTTCACGTACTAAAATTAATAATTAATATAGTTTATTCTACGTTAAAATATGTATAATATCAAAATCTTTAAGACTTCGTATTTAAAGTACACATACCTCAAGTAGCTGTTCATTTTTTAGAAGACTCGTCACTTTATATATTTGGTTATTTATTAGATATTCATATCTTAGCAACTTGGCATCTCGTGTTAAAAGTACTCTCCTCTCTGCGCGCTTGCTCTATTAACTCCCTGAATATAATTGAAGTTTCATCAGTAAAAATGATATAGGATCAGACCAACTGTCAGAACTCCTAAGGTAAAATCAACAACTAAAGAATAGAGAGGGTAAAGCGTACTGTATTTACAACCTTTGTTCATGCTTCTTTGAATAAGGAATTGCATCATCCATCCCAACACATCGTAAATGTTTAGCCAAGCCTTCAACTTGAGTAGTTTTCCTTCCCAGAATTATATTCAATTTATAAATACTAATAATTAATTCTAAAATTACAACAGCAACCCATTTTTTTCCGGGTAAAAGATTACAATAAAACACCAAAAGACAAATAATACAAGACAAGAGATAAACCTCATCATATGTTCTTTATTCCACAAGCAATTGGAATTTTATTATATCCATATTGAAGGAGGCATCAAATATTTAAAGTTAAAATGCTTGCCATAACATCACAAAGGAACTTTGGATATCCATCCCCTCCTACTGATGGATCCCAAGGTGGGATACCTTTCCAGTCATCAAAATTTTTCAAATGCTTTACATTGCTAATGCCATTAGTTGATGACCACTTTTTTGCTTTCTTTTTTGAGGTTTTGGGTCTTCTGTCAGACTCCTTTAACAAAATTCTATCACCATATTTTTTCACAATCTTCAAAAATTCATCTGAAGGTACAATAACCGAACATGGTGACTTTTGAATTGTTTTTTCAGTTGAAGGTATCACCTGACCAGCATCAGAACCAGTAGTAGCTCGAACAATTGATAAGGCTTCTCAAAATTACATTCCCAGGACATTATCATTCAAATCATGCTTTGCAAAAAGCTCTTTTAGCCCAACATTTTCATTTGAATTAGACAATGTGGTTGTCTTGAGAAGAAAATCTCCTGCAGTGACAATTTAAAAAACGTGATAAAAAAATTATATGTATAAGCCTCATGGATGGAGAACAGTTCATATTTCTAGAATAAGATTATAAATGAATGTATCCATAGCAATATAATGAAAAAAGTTTCTATACATATAAAGTGGATGGATGTAAGAAACAGTCATATGAACGGTCCATATTTGAGCAAAATATATGTTGCCAAATTAGAATATTAATTTGATTTCTGTTAAGTACTTAAGGAAAGTGAGAACTCACATCTTAAAAGTCAGCTGTTAAGCGAAAAAAATCACTTTTTTTTAATACAACATCAAGCATCCCATAATATATAATGTGGGACTTTGGGCACCTTATAATACTGATGCGTGAGTATCTTATACCCTTTTTCCACTTATTTTCTAGTTGTTTTCAGTTAGAATTTACTACGTTTTATATTATTTTAGTGCAAAAATCTTCTTTAGATGCTATTTTGAGTTATTTTAGTGCTTTTTATGATTTCAGATGAAATTCGAAACAATTTGACAAAGTTTAGAGCGAAAATGAGAAGATTTGGAGCTACCCCATTGGGCGCTAAACACCAAGCTGTCGTTTAGCGCCAGCAAGCCTTACAAAGCAGCAACACTCCTACCCTCTTTGGGCGCTATAGGAAGTCTAAAGTGAAGCCCATCAAGGAAGCATTTTCCAGTAAATTTAGCTTTTATTAGTTATCTTATCTTTTATTTTTGTAATTTTTATTTACAAATAATATCTTTTAGTTTTAGAATTTATTATTTTATTTTATTTTCAAATCAAATTAGGTTAGATATAAAAGGGAGGAGATTCACCCTTTAGTGAGATCTTCTCACTCCTGCACTTTGACACCTTTCAGAATCCTTGTTTTCTCTGTAAGTCATGAGCCACTAAACCTCCTTAGTTAAGGTTAGGAGCTCTGTTTATTTTTATGGATTAAAACTATTACTTTTATATTTTAATTAATGTACTGATTCAGTTTCAAGGATTACTTTCGTTCTTAATTTTATGAATCTGGGTAGAATGGGAGTATGACCCTTACTCTAGATGCATTCTTGTGACCCTTGGGAGAGGTTTTTCACTTGAGCACAGCTTGAAAGTAAATTCCTCCTAAATTGCTAATTACTTGAACTAATCTGGATATGTGACATATAATCCATTTTGTCTTGGGTAATTAGGGTTTTTGTGGCCATAAACTAGATTTGAACTTAATCCTATAATCGGAATCAAGTGACTAAGGGATTGGCGGTTGATGAAGGTTAGAGGAGACTAAATCACTAAGAGATTAGGGTTTAGTCAATTACAGTTTGCCATGAAATGAATCTTGCATGATTAAAATAGTTGGTAAGAGACCTTAATCCAAAAAAGTAAATATCTCCAATACCTTAACTGTTTCTCTCATTGATTTCTACACCAAACTCATTATTTGCTTTCTTTACTCTTGTTTTATTGTTTAATGCTTTTAAAACCCACAAAACTAATTTTTTCCATTCACCTGACTAAGCTAATCAGTTGACCATTGTTGCTCAGTTCCTCATTCCTCATCGGATCGACCATCACTTACCTGAAGTATTACTTGGACGATCCGGTGCACTTGCCGGTTTAGTTGTGGATATTCTCAAAATCCGCACCAAATACCAAGTCCCTACCAATTTTTTATTAGTATCCATGATTTGAAAATTAATTGTGGTTTTCAAAAATAGGTGAGAGAGAAAGTAGTTAGAAAGTTTTCAAAAAAAAAAGAAGAAAGAAAAAGGAAATAAAAAGAGAATAAGGTAAAACAAGTAACTAACTAATAAACAAGAATTAAAAACAAATTAAAAGATTTGATTTTTGAAATTTAATTTTAAAAGAAAGTAAAGACTTGGAATTTAAAAGTTTTAAATTTAGAAAGAAGATAAGATAGGAAGGACTTAAAGTAAGAAGATGTGATAAAGAATTGAAAAAGAATTGAAAAGATAAGATTTGAAATTTGATTTTGGAAAAAGATTTGATTTTGATATTTGAAATTTAAATTTTAAATTTTGAATTTTGAAATTGAATTTTAAGATTTGAAATTAAAGTAAGATAAGATAGGATTTTTGAAATTTAAAGAAAGATAAAAAAATAAGATAAAGATTTGAAAAAATAAAATTTAAAATTTAAACTTTACTAATAAGAAAAAACCAAACTTTAAAATTTTAAATTAAGATAAAAAAAGATAACAAGATTTTCGAAAATTTAAACAAAGATAAAAGAAAAAAAAATTGGATTTTCAAGTTTTAAGGAAAAAGAAAAACAACTAAGAGATACCAAACTTAAAAATTTAAGATCCAAGGACACCAATTTTCGAAAATTTAAAAGAAAACACAAAAAGACACCAAACTTAAAATTTTTAAAATCAAACAAGAAAAATAACCAAGAACAATTCGAACACAATGAAAAACACTCAGGAACAATTTTCGAAATTTTTATGAATACAAGGGGGACACCAAACTTAAAAACTGACACAATACTCAAATAAAAGACAAAAATTACTAAAGAAAGGAAAAGAGTTTTGAAAAATTTTTGCAAAAGAAAACAAAAGACACAATTAAAAGAGTAACTAAAACTTGAAGAATACCTAATCTAAGCAACAAGATAGTCTGGTAGTTTGTCAAACTCGAACAATCTCCGACAACAGTGCCAAAAACTTGGTGCGCAAAATTGAACCCGCACAACTGAACTGGCAAATGCACCGGGTCGTCCAAGTAATACCTCAGCTGAGTGAGGGTCGAATCCCACGGAGATTGTCGAATTGAGCAAACAATGGCTATATTGTCAATCTTAGTCAGGCGATTAGAAAAGATGGTTATTTGTTTAAGAAGCATAAACAAAATAGTAAAGGAAACGAGATACCGAATTAGTGTAAAAGTAATGATAGATATTCAGTTAAGGCTTTGGAGATGAGTATTCTTTCCGAATTAACTTTTCTTACTATCTACTTCGATAACGAATGATTCATTCAACGGCAGCCGTAATTGACTAACTCATGTAGCATCCTCATCAAGTTAGTCTCTTCTAAACCATAGCAGTTCACCATATCCGAGCAACTCATGTAGCATCCTTATCAAGTTAACTCATGGCTTCCCACTATAGTCGAAGGTGAAGACCTAAGCAAACCACTCTCCTTCGCGATCTGATAAACCCATATTTCATGAGTTCTTTTGTGCTTAATTAGAGTGATTTATTCAACTCTTCACCTACTTAGTCACATTAATTGCATGGTTTTACTTTCCCTTCCTTATTATGTCATATTGTGAAAAACATGTTTCCTAAGCTTTAAAATTAATTAATTTAATTACCTTTATTTCCAATCGATGCCGTGATTAGTGTGTTGAGTAGTTTCAGATTTTCTAAGGCAGAATGACTTAAAGGATGGAAAAGGAAACATACAACAATGGAAGGAGAAAGCAAAACGAGCTTTAAAGGAACTGGTATCCACGCGATCGCATGGATGACGTGATCGCGTGCCAAGCACGAATCAGCAGCGATGCGGCCGCATGACTGACGCGACCGCGTGGCAAGGAAAAGCTCCGAATGACGCGACCGCGTGACCCACGCGGACGCGTGACAGAGGCCACGCACCAGAAATTACAGAATACGCCCCCAGCGAATTCTGAAGCCTTTTTTGGCCCAAATCCAAGTACAGACAGCATAGACCAGAGGTTATAAAGTGTGGGAATGCTTCCATTCAAAGCAGAGCTCGCATATTTTTACCTTTCAATGATTTAGATTTAGTTGAGAGGGAGATCTTCTCTCTCTCTCTTTTAGGATTTAGGATTTCTTCTTGTTTTAAGAGTAACTCTGGATCCCAGGTTTAATGTTCTTTTAGTATTACTTCTATTTATTTATTCCAACATTTGAATTGATTATTATAATTTGATTTATGAATTCTCCCATGTTACAGACTATTATTTGAATTAATGATAATTGAGGTATTTTCAGTTTATGATTGTTTTCTTTGATTTAAGTTACCATTGCAAAGGTCAATTTAATTAGTCCCTTGACTTTCCCTTGCCCTGGTAAAGGTTGACCAAGTGGAGTTTAGATTCAACTTTCATTATTGTTGAGAGAGATAAATAAGTTGGACCTCTAATTTCTCTTATCTTGCCAAAAGTTGTTTTACAGTTATTATTTATTTTTAATTACCGTTTAATTCACTCGTCATTTAAATTACTTGTTTCTCACCTTCTAAACCCCGATTACAACTTTTATAACCAATAATAAGAACATACTTCCTCGCAGTTCCTTGAGAAGACGACCCGAGGTTTGAATACTCGGTTAACAATTTCTAAAGGGGTTTGTTACTTGTGACACCCAAAACGTTTGTATGAAGGGACTTTTGAAGGTTTAGAAACTATACTTGCAACGAGGATTTATCCGCAATTTTTTAGATCATAGTGAACAAGACAGAAAATGAATTCGTACTAGAACAAGTGGAAGAAGCTGTCATTGTTCAAGAAGAAGAATTGGTTGAAGATCTAGGCGATGCTGAACTTCCTTGGGAATCCAGAATTGAGGAAAACTCCGTCCAAGATGCCAAAGTTAATGCTAAGGAGGATACCGTACAATCTCCAAGGCAAGTCGTTTACGAAGAATCAGACGGAATAATCCAAGAAGCAAATTTCCTTGATGATGATAGTCACAAGTCTAGCTTTCTTGGTGATGAACTCGCATCCGCAAGTGAATTCTCTGAGATCGAAGAATCTTCCCCAAGTGAATATGAAGATGATGCGGAGGTAGATTTCTCTCAACCTCCAATCTATGACTCGAGTGATGAGGAAGACATAGAAGACTTTGACCAGGATACAGATACAATTGAAGATCTTTGCAAGGAAGTGGAAGAATTCACAGAAGAACACAAGGAAACGGAACTTGCAGAACCACCAAAAACACCTATCCCAAGGCCATTACCACCCAATACAAGCTTCAAGTGGGTACAATCCTTAACTTATAATTTTACTTATTCACTTGAATATGGTTTGCTTGAAACAGATGGCCAACTTAGAGCTCTCTACGGCTTTAAGAGTAAGAGGGAATTGGCTCGTATTCAGAGCTGGTGCACCAGGTTCAATAAGGTTCCACGCTTCACCTCGAAGTACACGGATTGGTATCATGCTCAATTGCACGGATCACAGAGAACGTTTGGTCACCACGGTGAGATTCTACTTTTTAAACCGCCCGGATGGAGACATGTAGACCAAGATGGAGGCGGATTTAAACGCAAGGCTTGGAATCCTGAGGTTTATTCTGACATTTGTTACCCCAGGAGCCTAAAAATTTATTTGAAGCTGCTCAGAAGCTTTACATGCCTAGTTTGGGACCCCGGAGGCTATTGGCATTCCAAGCACTGGTGGAAATTTTTGGACGAATTTAAACACAAACCACCATAACAGGATACTCTTCCAATGTCCAACTTAAGGACTTTAACTAAAAGTGCTAGGTGGAAGACAACCCACCATGGTATGGTTGCTTCTTTTTCAACTTATTTCTTGTTAATTGCTTTCATTTTTCCTTTTTCATTTTAATTTATTAAACCTGGAATCATGCATAAGCATTCATGACAGTCATTGCATTCTGCATTTTTCATGCATATAAAAAAAAGGGTTGCACGACGCGACCGCATGCCCCATGCGATCGCGTCGTATCACGCAAAACACCACCCATGCGACCGCGTGAACCACGCGGCCGCGTGATATATATATCGGCGTAAGGATCCAACGAACAGAAAGTTAGGCTGGAATCGTGCGGCCCTTGTGCGTTTCGCACAAATTAGCCCACGCGATCGCATACCCCATGCGATCGCGTCACTTACCCAATACCAATCCCATGCGACCGCGTGAGCGACGCGATCGCGTCGCATGGATTGCACATCACCCCAAAAAGGGGACAGAGAGTTGCGCTAAGACGGCGCTGGAGTCGTGCATTTAGCACAACTTCCAGCGACGCGATCGCGCGGCCCACGCGATCGCGTCACCCTTCTTACCCCCCTCTCATGCGATCGCGCACCCCACGCATCGCGCGCCCCACGCGATCGCGTCACTCCTATTTTCACCCCGACCACGCGACCGCGTGCCCCACGCGGCCACGTGGATTCGAAAGTATAACCCCCCCAGCCACGCGAACCCTATCAGTCGCGCAGCCCCCAACCCCCAACCCTCTTCTCCCTCTCTACTTCTTCTTCATCCTTCTTCCTCCAGCACCACCCAGCTGCCACCGCGCCACCACCCAGACGCCGCCGCCGTCCAAGACACCGCCGCTGCAACCCCCTCCCCTCCCTTCTTCTCCCTTCCTCCTCTCCCCTCTCCTCCACTGCCTCCGCGACCACCGCCCCCCACCACCGCCACCCAGCCGCGCCCCCTCTCTCTCCGCCACCCAACCGCACCCCCTTCTTCTATCACCAATCCAAAACCCTCGCTGCCACTGCCCCGTCAGCCGCCACCGCGTCGCCGTGCACCACCACCACGCCGGACGCCGCCGCATCCACTTTCTTCCCTGTTCCACTCCTTCCGCTTACCAGGTTCCGCAACACGCAACCCTTTTTATCCGTTCGTCACTTTTTTTTTATTCCATTTATGTTCATGATTAGGATAGCTAGACTTGCATGTTGTAGTGGATTTTTAGGTTGTTAGGTAGCTTAGGCTGTGGTTAGTGGATCTAGGTCTGTTTACTTGCACTGTTCTTACTTCTGTTTTATCCTATGTGCAAATCTGTTGCTGCTATAATCATGATTCATATGCTGCCTTCTTGTATGTTGCTACTGTTTACATTGAGTTTTTATGTTTATTTTATATCTATGTACATGCAGCTTGCTTTCTTTTAATTCATATGACCTGATCTGATTGTTGTTTATTTTCCGGGATAATCCATTTTTAGCCGGAATGCTGCCCAAATTTAAAAAAAAAATTGTTTTCATTCTTGTTTTGGTTTGGCAACTCTATTTTATTCTGCTTTCCCCAAACCATTTCATGAATGCTAGGGCCACTTTCTTATCCTCTTTTGATTTCCTGGTTCATAACATGCATTTGTGATTCACTGATTCCAATTTCTGATTTCTTTATTTCTATTCGAATCAGCATCACCCTGTTTTCTTTATTCGATTATGAGTACTTCTATTCTTACTTGTGAATCCTTGTTATATGGAATTTTCTATGCCACTTACTTTCCTAACTCACTGATTTTAATTTACTAATTTCTTTTTCAACTCTTAACCATTCTAACCCTTTTGATCCCTTTTCTAATTATTTTCACTTTCCTCTAACTTTCTAACCATGGCATATTGCTTATTTTCTTTCCATTTAACATTAATTCAATCCCATTCCAATTACTCATTTTCCTTATTTTATTTCTCCCTTACCGCTTTGAGTTTCCTTTGTTTAATTGCCTATTTGCTTTCCTATTTTTTTTATCCATTCCTGGTTTTCTGTTTTTCAGGATGTCTGCCTCACAAAGGAAAGGCAAAGGCAAGGCCACTGGCAAGCGCAAGAGAGGAGATTCCTCCCAGTCCATCATTTCTCTAATGCACGATTCATCATGGCGGGAGAAGAACTTCACACAGCAAGAAAAAGCTGACCAGCTGCTCCCTTCGACTGATCTTATAAAATTTGCAAACCGGTACTGTGAGCTGAAGTACCCGACTTTTGCAAACTCCAGAAATCTATACCTGGAACGTACCTTGAAGATTCCAGAAGCCCTCCAGCAATACACTACTGAGCAAATTAAGCAAAGGGGCTAGTTCTTTCTGGAGAGACAACTGACAGAGGTCAATGCATCTTGGGTCAGGGAATTCTATTGCAACTACTACCTTACTACCCTTGATGCAGTGAACCTGAGGGGAAAGCAAATTCTGGTCACTGAGGAGGCCATAGAGACCATTCTCCAGCTCCCAGCCAAATCCGATCAGCCAGATGGTTATGCACAGGCTGAGGAGGACATGGGCCAGATGCAGTTTGATTGGGATGCTGTGAAGGCACGGATTGCTCTCGACCCTGCTGTTCCTTGGGAGATGGGTCAGAACACCACTATGCCTCGAGGGATCAAGAGAGTGTACTTGAATGATGAGGCTCGACTATGGCATCAGATCTTGAGCAATTATGTGATGCCGAGTACTCATGAGACTGAGATCCCGGTTGCCATGATCACCCTCCTCTGGTGTGTTCTGGAGGGTAAGGACCTGTACTTGCCTCGTTTTATCCGGCATTATATGGCCAGGGCCCACGTCCGAGGCACCCTCCCCTTTTCTTATCTGGTTACACGGCTATGCCGTCAGGCTGATGTGGGAGGATGCCGATGAGTGACCACCAGCAGCGGACTGCAGGAGGATCATTCCTCATAGTAGAAACTTGCTTTGGGCTACAGACCACCACCTGTCACTGCTCCTGATGAGACAGCCCCTCCGTCTGCTGGACCTTCTTCATCCACAGCTGCCCCAGCTGCCCCTGCTGCCACTACTGCACCTCCACCCGCCTCTGAGCCAGTTTATCGCCTCGTGCACCATCTTTTCCGCCAGCTTGATCAGATGGAGCACCGTAACAGGCGCCGGTATGAGAGATTGGACAGGCGACGCAGGCGACGCTATTCCCATCTGAAGCTGATGATCAGACAGGGCGCCGACATCCCCTCCGAGCCCGACACCCCTTCAGAGCCATCAGAGGAGGAGGAGGATGAGCACGAGGAGGAGACTCATTCCCAGGCGGAGACTCATCAGCAGGCAGCCACAGAGCAGGCTTCCCCGCATCAGGAGGTTATGCCCCAGATAGAGGCTGCAGATCCGGAGATCCCGCTCCAGTC
>NC_029786.2:28266811-28291343 GCF_000816755.2 Arachis ipaensis | reverse complement strand
CTTGATCAGATGGAGCGCCGTAACAGGCGCCGGGATGAGAGATTGGAGCGCTGCAGCAGGCAATGCTATTCCCATCTGAAGCTGATGATCAGATAGGGCGCCGACATCTCCTCCGAGCCCGACACACCATCAGAGGGGGAGGAGGATGAGCAGGAGGAGGAGCCTCATTCCCAGGCGGAGACTCATCAGCAGGCAGCCACAGAGCAGACTGCCCCGCATCAGGAGGTTATGCCCCAGTTTGAGGCTGCAGATCCGGAGATCCCGATCCAGTCAGTCTCCCCTCTACAGCAGCCAGACTCTCAGCCCACCACCGCCACAGAGACCCCAGCTACCATCCCTACCAGTGATGACACTCCTTCACACCCGGCTTGATTGAGCATCGAGGACGATGCTTCATTTTAAGTGTGGGGAGGTCGCCATCTCTGGCGTTTATTTTGGTGAACTACTACATACTTTTTCTTTTATTTTGGATATTTTTCTGTATTTTTCTCTTTTTCTTTTATTGTTATTTTCCGAGTACTTATACATTGCTACTTGTGTATTTTACTCTATTTTTTGCATTTTGCATTTTTTTTGTTCATATTTTAGTTATTTAGCTCATTTTAGTCATTTAGTTTAGTTTGCAATTCTGATTTATTAGTGGATTAATTAGTATAGTTTACCCTTTTTTTAGCATAAAGATAATATAGTTTAAATAGAAAAATATAAAAAGGAAGTAAACTAGAAACTTTAACAGAATCAAAACAACCCACACCTTGTATATATAGCATTACATGTTAGTTGACAACATTTCATCAAGGAGGAACATTAAAACTTTAAAAGCTACCCTAAATAATTTTTTTCAAGAGAATAATGGGAATTTTTAACTAAACCTGCATACAATATATAAATGATATATGATGCTTGAGTTAGAGAACACACAGCCTGTGAGTCTTGAGCTTAAATTGTATGGTTGCATTCAAACCATAATTTCATTTCTGTGTGTTATATTTCTTTTTATTCTGATGTTCTTTCCTTTGCTTTAATCTATATGTCCAATTATAGAATATAGAATAGATACATACCAAGAGAATGATTGAGGCCATCAGTTGATTTTAGCTCACTCACCCCCAAATTAGCCTGCCTTTTACATCACCTTTGTTAGCCCCCTTGAGCCTATTAAAACCCCTTTATTCTACATTACAACCTTAATTAAAGACCTCATGAGTTTTGGTATGACTATATTCTATAATTGTTGATTGGTTAGATGAAGAACAAAGTTATAGAAAGTAAGAATAAAAAGAAAAAAATAGAGTGAATAAACCCAATAAACACTGAGTGACTAGAGAGTAAACACAAAATCCAGTGAGGGTTCAATAACTCATCAACATATATATATTTCATGAGTTCTTTTGTGCTTAATTAGAGTGATTTATTCAACTCTTCACCTACTTATTCACATTAATTGCATGGTTTTACTTTCCCTTCCTTATTATGTCATATTGTTAAAAACATGTTTCCTAAGCTTTAAAATTAATTAATTTAATTACCTTTATTTTCATTCGATGCCGTGATTAGTGTGTTGAATAGTTTCAGATTTTCTAAGGCAGAATGACTTAAAGGATGGAAAAGGAAACATACAACAATGGAGGAGAAAGCAAAACGAGCTTTAAAGGAACTGGTATCCACGCGATCGCATGGATGACGCGATCGCGTGCCAAGCACGAATCAGCAGCGACGCGGCCGCATGACTGACGCGACTGCGTGGCAAGGAAAAGCTCCGAATGACGCAACCGCGTGACCCACGCGGATGCATGACAGAGGCCACGCACTAGAAATTACAGAATACGCCCCCAGCAAATTCTGAAGCCCTTTTTGGCTCAAATCCAAGTACAGATAGCATAGACCAGAGGTTATAAAGTGTGGGAATGCTTCCATTCAAAGCAGAGCTCGCATATTTTTACCTTTCAATGATTTAGATTTAGTTGAGAGGGAGATCTTCTCTCTCTCTTTTAGGATTTAGGATTTCTTCTTGTTTTAAGAGTAACTCTGGATCCCAAGTTTAATGTTCTTTTAGTATTACTTCTATTTATTTATTCCAACATTTGAATTGATTATTATAATTTGATTTATGAATTCTCCCATGTTACAGACTATTATTTGAATTAATGATAATTGAGGTATTTTCAGTTTATGATTGTTTTCTTTGATTTAAGTTACCATTGCTTCCCATCTAAGGACCTCTTTATTATTCCAAATAAGAACATACTTCCTCGCAGTTCCTTGAGAAGACGACCCGAGGTTTGAATACTCAGTTAACAATTTCTAAAGGGGTTTGTTACTTGTGACACCCAAAACGTTTGTATGAAGGGACTTTTGAAGGTTTAGAAACTATACTTGCAACGAGGATTTATCCGCAATTTTCTAGACCACGCAAAAGTTCTCTCGTCACGATCCTACTCAAAATACCACAGACAATGTCAGATCTTTTGGATCAGGGAACGCTGCTTCTCAGACTCTAGCCTTAACACCACAGAAACCTCAGTAACCCATGGTCAACAGGATTATATGTCACGTATCCAAAGTCGCCCAAGCACGCTCTTGGAATCCGCAGTGCACTCTCTCACTGTGGTTCAATGCTATCCGGGTCAGGACTCACATGGAACCCATGTAAAACAAGGATGATTGTCATGGGTCATCCTCAATTCACGAGATGAAGAACGAAAATGCACAAGAGAATGGAATCAAACATGCATTAAAATAGAAACAGCAATATTATTAATCCATGAGAATCAGCAGAGCTCCTAACCCTAACTTAGGAGGTTTAGTTGCTCATGCTTTACAGAAGTTATGTAAATCATGAAGTATGACTAGACTAGAGGTATGAAAATCCATCCTAAACATGGGTGATCTTTCCCTTTAAATACTAATCTAATAACTAAGAAGTACAAAAAGTATGACTAGAATAGAGGTGCGAAAATCCATCCTTGGGCCCACTTTGGTTGAGTTCTTGGATTGAGTTTGGCATCCAACTTTGAGGAATGGGCATTGAACGCCCATTAGGGGGTGATTGGTGCTGCCTTTTTTTCTTGGTCGGCGTTGAATGCCCCAAAGGGGGTGGTTCTTGGGCGTTCAATGCTGGCTTGTCTCCTTAGAGCGTTGAACGCCAGGCAGGGGGTAGCTCCAAAAATGTTCATTTGAGTGCATGAAGGTCAGAATCTGACAGCATCTGCTACGCTTTTCTTGCCTCTGAATTAGACTTTGCCAAAGCTCCTCAATTTCAGCCAGAAATTACCTGAAATCTTCAAAAAACACAACAACTAAAACAATATGAAAATGATGCCAAAAAGTGTATAAAATATCCACTCATCAGTAGAGAACCAAAATTCTCTCACTTTCCCCCTCCTCCAACAAAGCAAGCTTCATTGGCGGCAACTACGACTACTACTTATCCCATAACACCTTCACACACCGAGCACAACAACATTTGGCATCTTAGATTAGGACACATACCCATGCATAAATTGAGTTTACTGAAGAAATATTATCTTTTCATAGATTATATTGCCTCAAAACTTCCTTGTGACTCATGCCATTTTGCAAAATAAAAGAAATTATCTTTTGACTGTGGTGGATGGCAAGAGCAGATTCACTTAAATTTTTTATTTATGAAAACCAAATCTGAGGCATCACAAATTGGTTATTAATTTTGTGAATTTTATCAGAGTATAATTTGAAAAACAAGTTAAGTGTATAAGGATTGACAATGGGCCAGAATTCACTCTAAAATCTTTTTTTTGCATCAACTGACATTTTACACCAAACTCCTTGTGTAGAAACACCAGAGCAAAATGGAATTGTAGAGCGAAAATACTAGCACATTTTAGGTGTTGCTAGAGCACTGTTATTTCAATAAGGAATGCCACATTATTTTTAGTAATACGCAGTTACTCACGCTATTCACCAAATTAATAGGATGCCCAGCACTAAACTGGATAATGCTAGTCCTTATAAGCTTTTGTATGCTAACTTACCTGACCTTTCATATTTAAGAGTATTTGGTTTTCTTGCATATGCCTCCACATTAACAAATTCAAGAACAAAATTAGACCCAAGAACCAGGAAAATAACTTTTCTTGGTTTTAAATTAGGAGCAAAGGGTTTTTCGACTTATTGATTTAAAATCAAAAGAAATTTTCATATCTAGAAATGTAACTTTCTATGAAACTCATGTTCCATTTTCACATTCCACTAGCACTAATATTCTTGTGGTACCCACTCGTACTCCACAATGCATTGATCTTTTTCAATATGATATACCATCCACATATCATTTGCAATCAACTACACATACCAAACTCACAGATTTAAATGAACATTTCTCAAGTTCAATGTACTCACCAAATTTTTCACACACCATTGTACCAATTACCACACCATACATTAAAAATGCACCTGCATCACAAAACTATGACATCACACATGACTGCATCACTAGAAAATATGAAAGAGTTAAAAAATCACCTGCTTATTTGAAGGACTACCATTGTATGATAACCCATGCAGCTCACTCTAGCAACTTTGTCAACTCTAACTCTTTATATCCTATCTCATAACATTTGTCATGTGATAAACTAACCCCAAAATATAAGTCCCTTTCTCTAGCCATCATCTTAAATATAGAACCTAGTACTTATGAGGAAGTGGTGGAAGAAAAGCAATACAAGCTGAAATGATAGCTCTAGATCAGAACAGAACTTGGTGTCTCACTGAACTTCCAAAAGGCAAGAAGGCTATGGGTTGTAAATGGATTTTTTGGGTAAAATTCAATCTCGATGGCACCATAGAAAGGCACAAAGCAAGGCTAGTTGCAAAAGGATTCACTCAAGTACAAGGAGTGGATTACGGTGATACTTTTAGTCCAGTTGTCAAAATGACTACTCTATGAGTAATGTTAGCATTAGCAGCTGTAAGTATAATATCCACACTTAATTGGCTCCAAGATCACTCATTCTCATAAGTAATAGGGATAAGTATTGTTTTGGTCCCTTACGTTAAGGGTCGGAATCGAAATCGTCCCTCTTCTAATTTTGGATTTAAAATCATCCTCACCACGCTACCGGGGGTGGAGAGAGAAAGAAGGGGGGAGAAACAGGGAGGTCGCCGCCGTGACCTCCTCGTCGTCGTCGGCTTCCGCTCCGCTGCTGGTCGCCGCCTCGCCGCTGCTGCTCGCCGCCTCTGCTCGCCGCCTCTGCTTCTTGCTTCGCTGCTTCGTCTTCTGCTTTTTCTGCTTCTTGATTTGTTGAATCATTGTTGGTTTTGAGTTGTTGATTTTCTTGATTTCTGAATTTCTTGATTTCTGAATTATTTGCTGTTGATGGAAGAATTGTTGCTGTTGATTTCTGAATTGTTACTTTCTGTTTATGATTTGTTGATTTTCTGTTTTTGCTTCTCTGTGTGGAGGTGGAGGTGGGGGGAAGGGCAGACGGGGAGTGTAAGACCCAGAACTTTTGAAAAGTCTTATTATGATCAAGTCTCAAAATTTACAGTTATTTATAGCCTTAATTATTTTTTTAATTTTTTTAATTTTATTAAAAATGAAGGGTAGTTTAGGAATAAAAATTAAAAAGGACAATTTTAATACGAAAAAAAAACGTTAAGGACGATTCTAAATCGAAAATTAGATCGGGGACGGATTCGATTCCGACCCTCAACGTGAGGGACCAAAACAATACTTATCCCTAAGTAATACTATCATATTTTCAATCTCTCAAACTCACCAACACTCATAATAATAAGGAGTGAATTTCTAATATTTCAAAGAAACTTATTCATTTCATTTATAGACCATACACAATACACAAGGCATATGTGCCTTTATATAGGCAACGCTTCCTACTAAAATAATAATTTATGAACCACAAATCAATTTTGTAATGACCACCATTTCTTGAGTTGGCTTCATGAATCTTCCTTCATCTTGTGCTAGAAACACAACTTGCATTCATGTAGTTTCCATAATCTTCTAATTTAGGTTGCTTGGTTTTCAATTTCAATTCAATTTGATTTTGAATTTCTTCAATGTTGTAGCATGTTGTAGTTGTACTACTCTCTTGAATATTCTTGAAAAATCTTCAAACTTTTCAATATGTTAGCTTCTAGCAAAATCTAGCAAATTGATGATTATTGTATTCAACTCAAACTTTGCTTTTTTAACTCTTTGATCATTTTGACTTCAACACTCTTCATGAAGATTCTAATGATGCAAATTGATTTATAATGAATAACATTGTCTCTCTTAAATCAAGCTTGCAGAATTAATTATTCCAAGCATCTTTTTTAACTTGTAAAATAACTCTGTCTTCAACAGTTTTGTAAAGATATCTGCAACTTGGTCCTCTGTAGGACAATAGTCGATGTCAACTTTTTTCTCATTTACCAACTCTCTGATTTTATGAACCTGAATATCAATATGCTTTGATCTTCCATGGAATACTGGATTTTTGCAAAATGCAATAGCAGACTTGTTATCGCAAAATATTGTTGATGGAGTACTTTGTTTCTCATTCAATTCCTCAAGAATTCTTCTTAGTCAAACTGCTTTTGTTGCACAACTTACTGCTGTATTATATTCTGCTTTTGCTGTAGAAAATGCTACTACTGGTTGTTTCTTTGATGACCATGAAATTGTACTAGAACCAAGATGAAATGCAAATTTCGAAGTACTTTTTCTTGTTTCTATATCTCCAGCCCAATCACTGTTAGTGTAACCAACAAGATTCACTTCATTAGTATTTTTATAATAAATACCATCATTTAAAGTACCTTTGATATATCGAAGAATCCGTTTTGCTACTTGCAAATGGTTGGTACAAGGTTCCTCTATGAATTTGCTAAGCAAACCAACTCTAAACACAATATCTTGTCTGGTTGCAGTTAAGTACCTCAGACTTCCAATCAAGCTTTTGTAATATGTAGAATTTACTGTTCTTCCTTTATCTTTTCTCAACAACTTGAACTTCTCTTTGACTGGAGTAGGAACTGGCTTTGAATGTTCCATCTGAAATTTCTTCAAAATATCATTTTCATATTTTCTTTGAGAAATGAAAATTCCATCATCTTTTTGAAGAACTTCGATGCCAAGAAAATAAGACATCAAGTCCATATCCGTCATTTCAAAGTGCTTTATCATAGCCTCCCTAAATTCTGCAATTATCTTCAAATTGTTTCCAGTAAAGATTAAATCATCAACATAAACACACACGATCAAGATATCTCCAGGTTCAACGAGCTTGATATAAAGCGTATGCTCAAATGGACATCTTTTGAAACATTCTGTGTGAAATAAGAATCAATCTTCTTGTACCATGCTCTTGGTACTTGCTTTAACCCGTACAAAGCTTTCTTCAACTTGTAAACTTTATCTTCTTCTCCAAGAACTTCATATCCTGCAGGTTTCTCAACATACACTTCTTCTTCTAAAGTGCCATTTAGAAATGCAAACTTAACATCCATTTGATGTATCTTCCACTTATTTTGAGCCGAGAGTGAAATAATCATACGAATACTATCTAATCTAGCAACAGAAGCAAATACTTCAAAATAATCGATGCTTGGCTTTTGTTTGTATCCCTTAGCAACTAATTTTGCTTTGAAACGATCAACTTCACCAAATTTGTTAGCAAATCTGTCAGCTCCCATGTGTCATTCTTCTCAATGGCATGAATCTCCTCATTCATTGCTTTCTTCTAATTGTTGTCTTTAGAGGCTTCTTCAAAGTTCAATGGCTCACAATTTGAAAATAGAGCAAAATTTATGATTTATTCATCGGACGGATCGTTGTCATTGCTAACTTCATAATCTGCTAATCTATAAGGTAGTCTCCACTATCTTTGAGGTCTTCTGGATGATTCTGGTTGTTCAGTTGTGTCCAGTTGTCTTTCTTCTTCTTCATCACATGTATTTGAAATTACAATTGGCTGCTTTTCTGTCTTTGTATCCCAGTCCCACATGCCTTTCTCGTCAAACGTCACGTCTCTGCTGATGATTACTTTCTTTGTTTTTGGATTATATAGCTTATATGCTTTTGAGTCTGTGCCATATCCGATAAAGATACACTTCTCGCCTTTGTCATTTAACTTTTTCCTTTATTGATCTGGTATGTGGGCATAAGCTATACACCCAAAGACTCTGAAATGATGGATGGAAGGATGCTTTCCATTCCAAGCTTCCTTTGGAGTTTTATCTTGAACACTCTTTGTTGGACACCTGTTTAAATATGAACTGCTATTGCGATTGCTTCTGCCCAAAATTCTTTAGGCATTTGTTTTGACGTGAGCATGCATCTGGCATATCCATGATGGTTCTATTCTTTCTTTCTGCAACTCCATTTTGTTGAGGAGTATATTTAGTTGTTAGTTGGTGCTGAATTGTGTGTTGCTTAAAGTAATTTAAACAAGCAAGATATTCCGTTCCTCTGTCTGTTTTGAGAATTTTGATTTTACAACCACTTTATTTTTCGACAAACGCCTTGAATGTCTTAAAGACGTCACATGCTTCTGATTTTTTCTTCAGAAAGTATACCCATATATATCTACTAAAATCATTAATAAAAGTGATAAAGTACATACTACCACCGTTGCTTGAAACTTCTACAGAACAGAGATCTGAATACACAATTTCAAGTAATCTTCTAGCTCTCCATGAATTTCTTGTAGGGAATGGATCTCTGTGCTTCTTTTCCATTTGACAAATCTCACAAACACAATTGGGAATATGAACCCATGGTAGACCAGAAACAAGTCCTTTTCTTGACAGGTAGTTCAGGCCAGAAAAATGAAAATGTTCAAACCGCATATGTCACAGCCAGTTTTCATCAAGTATCACAGAACTCATGCAAGAGGGATTAACATGTTGAATTTTTAACGGAAACATTCTGTTTGAAGTCATCTTTGATTTATCTATGAACCTTCCATTGTTGTCAAATACAGTGCAATATCCACGATAAGTTATCATCTTATATCCCTTCTCAGATAATTGCCTTATACTTAATAAATTGTAATCAAGTTGAGGAGCATAGAAAACATTAGAAATATAACTCAGAGAACCATCCTTCAATCTAATTGGTATGTGCCATTTTTCTTTAATAGGGATCTTTGTAATATTACCAAACTTCAATAATAGTTTGACTGAATCATCTAATGAAGAAAATAGCTCATTTCTACTAGACATATGATTACTGCAAGCATTATCCAAGTACCATATATTTTCATCTTCAGCACATGAATTACTTGTAAAAAATAAAGTCTTAGTACCCGAATTATCATTAGTATTTTGATGCTAATTTTCTGCAACGTGTGCTTGATTGTTATTCACCATTTTGAATATGCAATCTACTGCTTTGTGTCCATACTTTCCATAATGAAAGAATTTGAAATTGGTTGTTTCTTGATAAAAATTGCCTCGATCTCTTCCTCGGTTGACAGGCCTGAAATTCGTTCCACCTCTTCCTTGATTAGGTGGTGTAAAATTATTGCAACTTTCTTAGTTGTAATTGCCACGACCTCTTCCTCTGAAACTTCCTCTGCCTCTACTTTGAAAATTAAAACCACGACCTCGTCCTTCTTGTTTACGGCTTGATTCTACAACATTGTTTAAATTCACTCGACTTTTCAGGGCTTCCTCGGTTGATTTTTCTGACTTCTCTAGTATTCTGCTGATGTGGCTTTCCATGGTTTCCTGCAACTCTGCAATCTTCATGGTGTCCATATCGTGGGACTCTAGTATCGTAGTCACCACATGGTCATACTTCATCGACATGGTGTGAAGAATTTTCTCTACCACTTTCCTATCGGGCATATCTTCTCCACAGACTCTCATCTTATTGACAAGATCTATAACACGAGTAAAATATTTCTCAACAGTTTCTGAGCTAGACATCTCGTACCTTTCGTATTCTCTTCTCAAAGACTGTAACTTTGCTTTCTAAGCTTTATCTATGCCTTTCTATGACAGCTTCAACATGTTCCATGCTTCTTTTGCACTTTTGGCATTTGCTATTTTGCCAAACACAGTATAATCTACACCTTGATGAATTTGAGATAGCGCCAATTGATCTCTCCTCTGTTGGGCAGCATCTGCTCCTTCTTGCAAACCCAGTTCAATGAAATTCCACAGGTTCTGAGCCTTCAAATGGGTAGATGTCAAAGTGTCCCAATAACTATAATCAATTTCCCATCTAACTTAGGACCAGACCACACAATATTAAAAGTGTTTGCCATACCGACTCTATGAATCAACAGCTATGTGAGAACTCTTCCACACCTCACAAATTCTTAAACACCAGGCACTGGATTAACCAGCTCTGATACCAAATATAAGTATAATACCCACACTTAATTGGCCCCAAGATCACTCATTCTCATAAGTAACACTATCATATTTTCAATCTATCAAACTCACCAACACTCATAATAATAAGGGGAGAATTTCTAATATTTCAAAGAAACATATTCATTTCATTTATGGAATACACACAATACACAAGGCATATATGTCTTTATATAGGCAATGCTTCCTACTAAAATAATAATTTATGAACCACAAATCAATTTTGTAATGACCACCATTTCATGAGTTGACTTCATGAATCTTCCTTCAACTTGTGTTAGAAACACAACTTGCATTCATGTAGTTTCCATAATCTTCTAATTTAGATTGCTTGGTTTCTAATTTCAATTCAATTTTATTTTGAATTTCTTCAATGTTAGCATGTTGTAGTTGTACTACTCTCTTGAATATTCTTGAAAAATCTTCAAACTTCCAATATATTAGCTTTTAGCAAAATCTAGCAAATTGATGATTATTGTATTCAACTCAAACTTTGCTTCTTTAACTCTTTGACCATTTTGACTTCAACACTCTTCATGAAGATTCTAATGATGTAAATTGATTTATAATGAGTAACAGCAGCTGCAAAGAAATGACATTTTCAAACAGCTGGATGTCAATACTGCCTTCCTTCATGGAGATTTGGACAAAGAAGTTTATATGAAGATACTACCCAATTTGGCTGTGTCACAACCAGATTTGGTTTGTAAATTGCAAAAGTCTCTATATGGGCTTAAGCAAGCAAGCAAACAATAGAACATAAAGCTCACTCAGACTCTTGTTGATGCTGGTTATAAGCAATTTTTTTATGATCATTCCCTCTTCATCAAGAAACAATCCGAAAGCTTCACTATCATTCTAATATATATTGATGACTTGGTTTTAACCAGGAATGACATTGGCAAAATCAATTCCATCAAGCAATTTTTGGATGACAAATTCAAAATAAAGGATCTTGGTGATCTCAAGTACTTCTTGGGAATGGAAGTAGAACGCTCTAACTCTGAAATTCACATTTATCAGCGGAAGTACGCCATGGACCTTCTCAAGAATTTTAGTTATCTAGATTGCAAGTCTCTCTGCACCCCATTTGATTATTGTCAGAAACTCTCGAAAGAATCAGGTACTATTTTAATGGACATTACTTATAGACAGCTCATTGGCTGACTCCTTTACCTCACAAACACTAGACCCGATATCTCTTATGTTGTGGGACGTTTGAGCCAGTTTTAAGACTGTGCAACCACTTCTCACCTACAGGCTGCTTTCTGTGTACTCCGATATTTAAAAGGAAGGCCTGCAACTGATATATTCTTCTCCTCTACTTCTAATCTGTATCTCACGGGATTTGTCGACAATGATTGGGCTACCTGTGCCGATACTCGTCGTTCCATTTTCGATTATTGCTTCATGCTTGGGAACTCTCTCATTAGCTGGAAGAGTAAGAAGAAAACCACTGTTTCCAAGTCCTTTGTAGAAGCTGAACATAGGTCTTTTGTTGTTGCCACTTATGAAGCTAGTTAGTTATCTTTCTTAATGAATTTTATTAGTTTGTGGCTTCAAAAGTCTATCAGTCTATTCTGTGACAACTAGTCAGCCATTCACATTGTCAATAATCCCATCTTTCATGAAAGAACCAAACACATTGAAATGGATTGCCACATTACTCGTGAAAAGTATTTGTCTAGTCTCATTCATCTTATGTCAGTTCATTCCGGGAGAAACTATGCATTTTTGGGATCTACGTGCTCCCTGGTTAGAACCTCTAAGAGGTCCCAATGGTTTGGACTTGAGTAGACTTAAAAAAGACATACAGCCTGAAGATCAACTTACTGATTTTCTTACTAAAGCTCTGCCACCGGGCCCTTTTCTTACTAATGTTTCCAAGCTAGGATTGTTAGATTTATACAATTCTAGCTTGTGTGAGGGTATTACCTAGATTATTTTTTAATCAATAGTAGATGTAGGCTTACTTCTTGTGTTTTTTTTTTGTGGGAGTACATAGTATATAAGGTGTAATAACTCAACAAATATTTTTTAAGAAATTTTTCATTTTTTTCAAAATGAGAAGAACTTATTTTTTTCTCTCTCTTAATCCCTTCTGGTTCATCAAACTATCAACATCACAGCTTGAACAATTTAGGGCATGAGATTTTTTTTCAATCATCAAAATATACTTTTCGCATTAGTATCGACTTGTAACAACTCTTGAAAGTAAAATGAATTAAAAAAAACTCCCCTACCTCGAATAGTCAAACCTATAACCAAACGTGTCAAAGCCCCTTTTTCCTCGCGGCTCGCCACAACCACAGCTTCGGACCATTTCTGAGGCAACAACAGTGGCCTCAAACACGACATACAAGCATCGATACTCGACCCTATGTCAAATAACGCTGCAAAACCTCAGGCACAACCAATTCATATGCAATTTTCAAACATTCATATATTAGAAACTGTAATTTTTTAAAATAAATTCATTACCTTACTTTTGACGTAATTAGTAGGAATTGGACTCAATGACAAAGTGAAAACAGTGGCCATGGATGTTAGGTAGAACGGATTGCAAGCAGGGAGAGGTTGGCTCAGACTTCAATGACAGCAGCTTTGGAAGACAGAAAAGCACCAGAAATTGCCACAAAACAGAGGGCAAAAGAGAGCAGCACAGAGCAAGAGCAGTAGCAGTTGCGAGTTTTTACCAGGAAAAATAGTGCTGGCACTAGTCTCTTTTTTTCCGGGACGAGCTCCAGCCAGCTCCAGCAATGACGGCAGCGGCTCCAGAAGCTTCGACAAGGCACGACAGATGTAGCAATGGAGTAGAAGAATGACAAAACCCAGCCTTCATCCCTTCTCACTCATCGAGCGCTCTTTCCTCTCCGTCTCAGGCTCGATGACGGTGACAGTTCTGCGGCGGATCTTCGGCAACGAGGCACGACAGCGCAGGACGCAGCTTCTTCTCTGGCGCGCCTTCTTCCGTCGGTCGCTCTTTCTCTCTTCGCGAGCTCGTCTCTCTCATGTGCGTATCTCTCCCTCAGTGATAGTTCGACGGTTACGCCATTTTTCTTTAATAGGGATCTTTGTAATATTACCAAACTTCAATAATAGTTTGACTGAATCATCTAATGAAGAAAATAGCTCATTTCTACTAGACATATGATTACTGCAAGCATTATCCAAGTACCATATATTTTCATCTTCAGCACATGAATTACTTGTAAAAAATAAAGTCTTAGTACCCGAATTATCATTAGTATTTTGATGCTAATTTTCTGCAACGTGTGCTTGATTGTTATTCACCATTTTGAATATGCAATCTACTGCTTTGTGTCCATACTTTCCATAATGAAAGAATTTGAAATTGGTTGTTTCTTGATAAAAATTGCCTCGATCTCTTCCTCGGTTGACAGGCCTGAAATTCGTTCCACCTCTTCCTTGATTAGGTGGTGTAAAATTATTGCAACTTTCTTAGTTGTAATTGCCACGACCTCTTCCTCTGAAACTTCCTCTGCCTCTACTTTGAAAATTAAAACCACGACCTCGTCCTTCTTGTTTACGGCTTGATTCTACAACATTGTTTAAATTCACTCGACTTTTCAGGGCTTCCTCGGTTGATTTTTCTGACTTCTCTAGTATTCTGCTGATGTGGCTTTCCATGGTTTCCTGCAACTCTGCAATCTTCATGGTGTCCATATCGTGGGACTCTAGTATCGTAGTCACCACATGGTCATACTTCATCGACATGGTGTGAAGAATTTTCTCTACCACTTTCCTATCGGGCATATCTTCTCCACAGACTCTCATCTTATTGACAAGATCTATAACACGAGTAAAATATTTCTCAACAGTTTCTGAGCTAGACATCTCGTACCTTTCGTATTCTCTTCTCAAAGACTGTAACTTTGCTTTCTAAGCTTTATCTATGCCTTTCTATGACAGCTTCAACATGTTCCATGCTTCTTTTGCACTTTTGGCATTTGCTATTTTGCCAAACACAGTATAATCTACACCTTGATGAATTTGAGATAGCGCCAATTGATCTCTCCTCTGTTGGGCAGCATCTGCTCCTTCTTGCAAACCCAGTTCAATGAAATTCCACAGGTTCTGAGCCTTCAAATGGGTAGATGTCAAAGTGTCCCAATAACTATAATCAATTTCCCATCTAACTTAGGACCAGACCACACAATATTAAAAGTGTTTGCCATACCGACTCTATGAATCAACAGCTATGTGAGAACTCTTCCACACCTCACAAATTCTTAAACACCAGGCACTGGATTAACCAGCTCTGATACCAAATATAAGTATAATACCCACACTTAATTGGCCCCAAGATCACTCATTCTCATAAGTAACACTATCATATTTTCAATCTATCAAACTCACCAACACTCATAATAATAAGGGGAGAATTTCTAATATTTCAAAGAAACATATTCATTTCATTTATGGAATACACACAATACACAAGGCATATATGTCTTTATATAGGCAATGCTTCCTACTAAAATAATAATTTATGAACCACAAATCAATTTTGTAATGACCACCATTTCATGAGTTGACTTCATGAATCTTCCTTCAACTTGTGTTAGAAACACAACTTGCATTCATGTAGTTTCCATAATCTTCTAATTTAGATTGCTTGGTTTCTAATTTCAATTCAATTTTATTTTGAATTTCTTCAATGTTAGCATGTTGTAGTTGTACTACTCTCTTGAATATTCTTGAAAAATCTTCAAACTTCCAATATATTAGCTTTTAGCAAAATCTAGCAAATTGATGATTATTGTATTCAACTCAAACTTTGCTTCTTTAACTCTTTGACCATTTTGACTTCAACACTCTTCATGAAGATTCTAATGATGTAAATTGATTTATAATGAGTAACAGCAGCTGCAAAGAAATGACATTTTCAAACAGCTGGATGTCAATACTGCCTTCCTTCATGGAGATTTGGACAAAGAAGTTTATATGAAGATACTACCCAATTTGGCTGTGTCACAACCAGATTTGGTTTGTAAATTGCAAAAGTCTCTATATGGGCTTAAGCAAGCAAGCAAACAATAGAACATAAAGCTCACTCAGACTCTTGTTGATGCTGGTTATAAGCAATTTTTTTATGATCATTCCCTCTTCATCAAGAAACAATCCGAAAGCTTCACTATCATTCTAATATATATTGATGACTTGGTTTTAACCAGGAATGACATTGGCAAAATCAATTCCATCAAGCAATTTTTGGATGACAAATTCAAAATAAAGGATCTTGGTGATCTCAAGTACTTCTTGGGAATGGAAGTAGAACGCTCTAACTCTGAAATTCACATTTATCAGCGGAAGTACGCCATGGACCTTCTCAAGAATTTTAGTTATCTAGATTGCAAGTCTCTCTGCACCCCATTTGATTATTGTCAGAAACTCTCGAAAGAATCAGGTACTATTTTAATGGACATTACTTATAGACAGCTCATTGGCTGACTCCTTTACCTCACAAACACTAGACCCGATATCTCTTATGTTGTGGGACGTTTGAGCCAGTTTTAAGACTGTGCAACCACTTCTCACCTACAGGCTGCTTTCTGTGTACTCCGATATTTAAAAGGAAGGCCTGCAACTGATATATTCTTCTCCTCTACTTCTAATCTGTATCTCACGGGATTTGTCGACAATGATTGGGCTACCTGTGCCGATACTCGTCGTTCCATTTTCGATTATTGCTTCATGCTTGGGAACTCTCTCATTAGCTGGAAGAGTAAGAAGAAAACCACTGTTTCCAAGTCCTTTGTAGAAGCTGAACATAGGTCTTTTGTTGTTGCCACTTATGAAGCTAGTTAGTTATCTTTCTTAATGAATTTTATTAGTTTGTGGCTTCAAAAGTCTATCAGTCTATTCTGTGACAACTAGTCAGCCATTCACATTGTCAATAATCCCATCTTTCATGAAAGAACCAAACACATTGAAATGGATTGCCACATTACTCGTGAAAAGTATTTGTCTAGTCTCATTCATCTTATGTCAGTTCATTCCGGGAGAAACTATGCATTTTTGGGATCTACGTGCTCCCTGGTTAGAACCTCTAAGAGGTCCCAATGGTTTGGACTTGAGTAGACTTAAAAAAGACATACAGCCTGAAGATCAACTTACTGATTTTCTTACTAAAGCTCTGCCACCGGGCCCTTTTCTTACTAATGTTTCCAAGCTAGGATTGTTAGATTTATACAATTCTAGCTTGTGTGAGGGTATTACCTAGATTATTTTTTAATCAATAGTAGATGTAGGCTTACTTCTTGTGTTTTTTTTTTGTGGGAGTACATAGTATATAAGGTGTAATAACTCAACAAATATTTTTTAAGAAATTTTTCATTTTTTTCAAAATGAGAAGAACTTATTTTTTTCTCTCTCTTAATCCCTTCTGGTTCATCAAACTATCAACATCACAGCTTGAACAATTTAGGGCATGAGATTTTTTTTCAATCATCAAAATATACTTTTCGCATTAGTATCGACTTGTAACAACTCTTGAAAGTAAAATGAATTAAAAAAAACTCCCCTACCTCGAATAGTCAAACCTATAACCAAACGTGTCAAAGCCCCTTTTTCCTCGCGGCTCGCCACAACCACAGCTTCGGACCATTTCTGAGGCAACAACAGTGGCCTCAAACACGACATACAAGCATCGATACTCGACCCTATGTCAAATAACGCTGCAAAACCTCAGGCACAACCAATTCATATGCAATTTTCAAACATTCATATATTAGAAACTGTAATTTTTTAAAATAAATTCATTACCTTACTTTTGACGTAATTAGTAGGAATTGGACTCAATGACAAAGTGAAAACAGTGGCCATGGATGTTAGGTAGAACGGATTGCAAGCAGGGAGAGGTTGGCTCAGACTTCAATGACAGCAGCTTTGGAAGACAGAAAAGCACCAGAAATTGCCACAAAACAGAGGGCAAAAGAGAGCAGCACAGAGCAAGAGCAGTAGCAGTTGCGAGTTTTTACCAGGAAAAATAGTGCTGGCACTAGTCTCTTTTTTTCCGGGACGAGCTCCAGCCAGCTCCAGCAATGACGGCAGCGGCTCCAGAAGCTTCGACGACAGATGACAGATGTAGCAATGGAGTAGAAGAATGACAAAACCCAGCCTTCATCCCTTCTCACTCATCGAGCGCTCTTTCCTCTCCGCTCGATGACGGATGACGGTGACAGTTCTGCGGCGGATCTTCGGCAACGAGGCACGACAGCGCAGGACGCAGCTTCTTCTCTGGCGCGCCTTCTTCCGTCGGTCGCTCTTTCTCTCTTCGCGAGCCTTTCCCCCTTTCCCTTTTTCTTTCTCTTCTCCGCAGTGTATGTGTTTTGTGTCAAAAGTGTGTGTTTCTATATGTAGGGTGTGGGGGGTAAGAGAGGTGAGTAGTGGTGAGGCGGTAGCTAGGTTAGGTTAGGGTTTTGCGTAGTTGGGTTTTGGGTAATTTGGTAATTTCAATAAAATTAGGGGAAGTGGAGTAATAATTTGAAACCAAATTTAATCAAATAATAATATTTATAAAAATAAAATTTAATTATCAATTTACAACTTATTTTCAAATAAATACTCTAATTGAATAACTAGAAATAACCAAATTAATTTTCGTTAAAATCATAAGATAAAGTTAAAAATATAATTATTCCAATTAAAGCATATAACATCCTCATTATTTTTTTTCGATTATTAAAACTTTTAAATCGATAATAAGAAAGTACTCAATTAATATAAAATTTCTGAAAAAATATTCTTGAATAAATGAAATAAATCCTTAAATAATTTATTATTTAATTTTCGAAAATTCGGAGTCTTACATTTTTTGAGCGGCTATTCATGCAATCCAAAAACCTTTTAGGATGAAGATTCTTAAAAAAAAAACTTAAATATACATCTTACAAAATGACAAAGAACGAGCCCTCATAATGTTATTCTCTCTTCAAATCAACACATAAAAATCAGACAGAATAGTAAAAATTTTTGGCAATGCAACTTTGTATTTTTTTTTCTTTTATGTTACTTTTTCTTCCTCTTTCTTTCTAGAAGAAGATTGGGAAAGATATAACAGCAACAATCTAAGAGTTAGCTACTATAATAGTAACGTAAATATGACTTTCCAAATACATGTAGAAAATACAATGCAATGAAGAACTTCACACTACGATTCATGTCTTTTATTTTAAGTATCCTGTTCACACAAACAAATGGTAAAACCCCACCGATAAGTGGTAATCTTCTAAATTGACACATTTATATGCAATAAAACTTGAATAGCATATTCAAACAAACCTTTGAGAGAGGAAAACACAGGACTTCCATGCATATATTTGACAAACTTTTAGTCTACATCGATATATTCCGTCCATGCTTCTTATGATACAGAAGATTATACAGATTCGTGATATCCAAATATGGCTCCACCTATCCATAGTTTAACACAACCTATCATAATAAAAAATTAACATAATTTTTTACTCAAGTGAAGCCCCATTTTGGTTATTTTACTACCTGAAGTTGTAAACTATTATTCAAGTAAGTCTTCTAAGTGAGAATTAATACTCATATTGGTCCTGACTCCTGAAGTTACACTTACTCCTCAATTTGGTCCCCAAAATTTTGATTTACTCAATTGGTCCCCCACCTTGGTATTTTTTACTCACATTAATTGAGGTGTCTGTGAGTTCAAGGACCAATTTGAATATTAATTATACAATATAATTCAATTTATTCAATTATAAAACGAATACATATGGCTAGTGCATTAAGTTTAATTTTGATCCATGTTTACGCAATAATTCAATCAAAATTAAATTCTAATAACCTAACTGATAAAATATTATACGAATTGAAAGTAAACTCAAATAATGTTTTACAAAATGAGAATCTAAACAGTTCATTTCAGAATCTCCAGAACTAGATTGAAAAAATATAAATTCAACCAAATTAAAGAAACAACGCGATTGTGATCCTCTAACCTTATCGAAACCATGGGAACGGAAAGTAGAAGACAGATATATCAAATCTTGCTTGAATATGAAACCAAGTTTCAAGGTCTCGAGGGATTCCAGCATATTTCTGAGTGGCTTCCATAGCAAGGAGAAAGGGATGGAAAGAAGGTCAAGGAGGAACACTGCCGAGTCAAGTTCTGAGTTGCCACAGAGTGGGCACGCAATTTGGAGCAGCGACACATCGGGGAATGAAGACTGGTGTGTTCTGACGGGCTTCCACTCGGCATCGAGCCCGACGAGTGAGGACTGAGTCAGGGACCGAGTGAGGAGGATGAACTCGGGTGAGTCGGTGCAGGAAACTAGGTGTACTTTGAAAGGCTTTTGGGTTTGGGAGTCCGTGAGTAGAAAATTTTAGCTGTTACTTTTGTGAAATTAATAGTTAATTTATTAATTATTTTTTCTTTCTATTAGGCGGTTGTGTTAGGTGGCCAAAAAATGACATATTATTCCTTATTCCCTGACCTTTTAATTTGTGAATATATTCGTTTCACATAGTTGAAAAAGAGGAGTGCTAGGAGCTAGCAAATTTTGTGATTTGTAGCCATCAATCAGTTATTATTAGTATTTTTAATGGTGTGATATTATATCTAATGGTGTGAAGTTATCCACTTTTTTTTTGCTAGTTACATGCTGGCCAAATTTAAATAAAAGTGGTGGTCCCCTAAATTTTTTCATTAAAAAATGGTTTAATTACTCTACAGGTCCCTATAGTTTCACTGAATTTTCAATTAGGTCCCTATACGTTTTTCTTTTCAATTGGGTCCCTATATATTAGTTTTTTTTTAATTAAGTCCCTGCCGTCAGTATAACGTTTAAGATAATAGAATATTCTTGGTAAAAAATGAATATTCTTGTCATTTGATTGGAGTGGCTAGTTGAACAAACATGTATTTTTCCAAAATACCAAAAGCACCCCTTGCATTTCATCCCAAAAGAAAAAAAAACCCTAAGTTCTCTCGTCTCCTGCGTCTCCTGCGTCGGTCCGTTGTCAGCGTCCGTCTTTGGCGTCATCTGCAACAGACGCTTGGTGGTGTGCTGTTCGTCGCCTCCTTCCCTCTGCGCTGGTCTGCTCTGCTTTATTCTGTTCGGAGGTCTTCTCTGTTGTTTGTTTGTCCAAGCCATCGCCGTCCCTCGCGGTGAAGCCCCTTGCCTGACATCGCCGCGCCGCACCGTGCCGAGCCTCGTAGCGCCTGGCCTTTTGTCCCCGCGTTGTGCCTCTGCTCCCTCTCCCTGTACTCGAACTGTCTGCAAACAGGTGACAAAAAAAGCCTCTTTTTTCAGTTTTAACACTTGATGTTTATGCTAATTTTTTTTTTTAAATATGGCATTGGTTGATTATCTATTTGTTGTATTGATTTCTGAATTGTTTTGATATAATGGTTTATTTAGGGTTTACAATATAGGTATTTATATATAGGAATTTTATTAAAAGAGGAGAATTTTTACTGTCAAGTAGGGCAAATTTTGCTTTTTCCAACAATAAATGGTGTCCTGCTTCTGCAGGCTTCAATACCTCTTGATTTTTCTATTCAATTCTCATGGATGATTTAGGGTTTTGCTATAAATTAGAAGTTTTTTAAGGTCTAACGGAAGCCGAAAGCCATTAGACATAATGTCATTTCATATTGATATTGCAATATATGCCATCTCCTATTTGGCGCCATGGATAGATTCTGGTCATCTGCTCACATATTGAGTTTTATGTTGAGTAAGATTCATTCTTAAGGTGCTTTAAGTTAATTCGATCAGAACCTTGGAACTGGAATGTTTATTTATTTCCTCTGTGGTACTTTGGAGTTATAATTCGATATTTGGTTCTGTTCCCTGCAAGGTCAGCATATTGTTTTTACTATATTTGCTTACATGTGATGTATCATATGGTATTACTAATGAAATATTACTATCTGCCTAGCTAATTTTAGATGATACTTATCCTTATAGAGATATGTTTTGATGCTGACATTATCGAAAAGAAAAAAAAAAGATTTAAAAGGACATGATTTGATCTTCAGTTTTTAAAATTTGATGTAACATGGTTATGCATGTCAATTTTTTTTTTTAAAATATGGCATTGGTTGAATACCTATTTCTTGAATTGATTTTTGAAATTTTTTTTATATAATGGTTTAGGGTTTACAATATGAATATTTATGTATAAGAATTTTGTTAATTAGGGAATTGATATATGATTTAGTTTTGTTGTGAACATCGTTAACTATGTGCATCCAGATCATTTTGTATATACAAGTTGAAACTAAGTTGTTGCAGATTGAATGGACCAAGAATTTTGTACAAGGGTTTTGTTCCTAGAAAGGGCTTTCTCAAACGTGGAGACTTGCAAAGTGCAAGGCTTTATGTTCATGTGAAGCCGGCACTTAGGTGAAACTTTCACAGACATTGCAATGTGGATTTTATGTCCATTCAATGGACCAACCACTCTTAAAATTGGAATGAAAAACATACCTTTTGAGAATTGGCTTTTAATTAAGGTTTGGTGCTATTCATTTGATATTATTTGTTGTTGTTGATTTGGATTTTCATTAAAAATCTTAGTGTGTTTTCTGATGTTACAATTTATCATATCTTTTAGGAAAATATTTTGTCGTGGCAAAGATGGTGTGAGAATGCATTGTATTCCCTGCTCACTTTTAGTGCTCGACAGCCTGTGCATCACTTGGCATCAGTTGCAATGGCAAAGATAATATTCAAGGGAGATGGAATATCTATTTATGCTAGAGCAAGCAGCCTTTAGGGATTTCTTTCTGATGGTTCTTGTTACCACAAGAAAAATTCATTTCTTCAATATACTTGCTTTTGAGTTTTTGTCGGCCAAATTAGTTCTCTTGTTTGAGGAACTATATAGAACTTAGTTTTTGTAAACAATTTTAGTTATTATTCTATCAATGATTCTTGTTACCATATGCCATATGCAAGTTCTTTCATTATGTTGGTCATAATAAATACTTGAGTGATGGAAATTAAATTTTATATTATACTTATTACTACTATTTCTGTTTCATTTTATCTATTATTATTTTTTTGTATATTCTTAAGAGAAGGTATTTTGAAAGTCAAAAAAATAAAGAGACGGTATTTTTGGTACAATTTGTATATAAATAAGAAAAAAATGATAGTGATAAAATAAAAGGATTATAGGAATATTTTTTATGTCGTAGAATCATTAAATAGGAATTATAGGAATATCTTTCATTGAATATTTATAATTTCTCTAAATTTTCAATTAGGTCCTTATACTTTTTTTCTTTTCAATTAGGTCCCTAAGGGTATACAAGTAATTTCATAATTTCCTAACATTTTCTTAACGTTTAACGTTAACAAGGACTAAATTGAAAAAAAAAATGTATAGAAACCAAATTGAAAAGAAAAAAAAGTATAAAGACCTAATTGAAAATTCAGTAAAATTATAAGAACTTGTAGAATAATTAAACCTTAAAAAATATACAACCACGTATATAAAAAAAATAAAATTAACTAGAATTTTTATATTTAATTTATCACTAAATAAAATATAAAAATAATAATTTTTATATTTTTTTATATCTTATTTTTAGTATTCTTTTTATTCCGTTCTCAGAACTAAACAGTGATTATTTTCTACAAAAATCACTTAGAAGGGGGTTATATATCTTTATCATTTGGTGGTGCATAAATTGTCCATATCCTCCTTATTTAATAATAATGTTTCTTGTGTCTAAATCAAGCACAATATCTCATTTTAAAGTTCTTAATAAAGTGTATTCAAACATATGTGGTCCTTAAGAATAACAAAGACTTCGAGGACTTGTACGATTTTTCTATCTCTTACTTTGTGTGATAATTCTACATTGTTTGCCACTTTACCACTACTAATAAGAGTGAGAATTTTGAGAACTTTATTAATCAATCTCACATGGCAAATAATAAAAATTGAGGAATGCTAGGGTCAGCAACTTTTATGATTTGTAGTTATTAAATAACCATCAATAATGATTTTTATGGTATGAGATTTCATCAAATGGCTCACTTTTCTTTGTTGGTTACATACTGGCTAGAATTTAACAAAGTTGTTGCCCCTAGACTTTTCCATAAAAATTTATAAGTAGAATAACTTGAATTTTATAGAAGCAATCATAAAGTACAAATTTTATTTATTTAAGAAATAAATAGTGCTGTAGATAAAATGAAACATGATAACTACTTGCTTATATATTCATATAAATATATACTAGCACCCTTCATTGTTTAATAAAACTAATTAACGAAGCCACAACAACTTTAATTAGTTGTATTTATTTCATATGGACGTCACAATGAAGTGATGAACCTATCTTATGGACTGGAATTAGAGCCACAAATGCAAAATGTCAGCGGACACGCACACTGAAGCAGTTTTCTTCCCAGCAGTGACGCTAATTCATTAAATTCGTTTCCAGAAGATGCTGCTACTGCAATATATATATAAAAATAATTAACAACCACCATATTACCCAGAAATATATAAGTAAAATAAACAGTATATATATATATATATATAGGGATACCAGAGAGAAAAGGGGGACTCAGCAACAGCATAACCACGAAAGAGATAAACATGTTATGTGCCATGTCTGGATCTGTACTGGAATTTCCATATATTGAAATCCAATTTATAGAAGCGTGCTCCTATTTCAGGATTTTAAATAATGCAACTTGCTCATAATTGTAATTTAGAAAATTGAGTTATTCATGTTGACCTTGCTATATACTAATTCAAAAATATTATTTATAAATTTTTTAAAAAATTAACTCTGATAATTTTATGTTAATCATTTTTATAGAATGAAAAAAATTATCTAAAATTCGGCCCCTCCATGTTAAAATTTCTGGATCTGTCCCTTGACAATATATTATTTGTGAGTTGTGTTTGATTCTAATACATGATTTTGATAATTTTGTGTCTAAAACTTTGTTAATAGAGAAAGACACTATTTATGAGTTGTGTTTGACTCTAAAACTTAATTTTGACAATTTTGTGTGTAAGATCCAAAAATTTTAAAAGAAAAATCTTATTAAAAGCTAATTTTAATTTATTTATTCATTAAGTACTTTAATCTTAGAAATTATTTTATTAAAGATAATTAAAGTAAATTTTGATTAAT
>NC_029786.2:28259814-28265736 GCF_000816755.2 Arachis ipaensis | reverse complement strand
GTCATCGCAAGCTGTCGCCATCGCCGACCAGAACTCATCGTCGTCGCCGCCATAACCGTCGCGGAGGAGGAAGCCCAGAGGAGAGAGAGAGAGACCGCGCGACTCTAAGGGAGGAGGACGCGGCTAGTGACGCGAGGAGCGCGACCCACTGCACGGAGCTGCGTCGCCGTGTGCTGTCGCTGTCGCCTCAGATTGCGGCCACCGTCAAGCTTCGAGGAGAGAGAAGGGAACTCGCGGTCACAGTTCAATCACCATCGAGCTTGATGGGAAGCGCCACTGATATCACCCGACAGCAGCTTCCCTTGCGTTCCCAATTCCATTCTTGAAACTGTAACACTCTTGCTCGTGCTTTGCTTCCTGATTTTATTTCTCTATATTTTTATTTTGGATAAAATAGTGTATGTTCCTATTTAGTAATACCGTCGCCGTCGTCAATCTGGATCATAGCTCGCTGCTGTTGATGATGGTAAGCCAAACTGTCATCCTTGATGCTTGAGAAGGACACTGGAGTTGCTATTCTGGTTCTGATGCAATTCGTCCCTGTCCCGGATCACCGTTGTCTTCTGTTCTGCTTCTACTTCTAGTTGCGCCGGTACTGATGCAGTTGCCGCTCCATCGTTCTGTTTTTCCATAATTGTAGTGAGTTCCTAACTAAAATCCTTATTGTTATTGTTGTTATATGCTTGTGATAAACCCCAATTTTGTGGTTTATCTTGTGCTTATTTTAGGGGATTTTATACCTTTTCCCACATTTATTAAATGAAATAGCATGATTTTGTAATTCTCCCTTAAATTGTGATTAAGTGTAAAAATATACTTTTTATGCCCTTAAATTGGTGATTTTAATTCACTTTAATCCCATTCGATGCCTTGACGTGTTTGTTGAGTGATTTCAGGTTCATAAGGCAAGTATTGGATAGAAGAAATGAAGAGAAAAACATGCAAGGAGGAGAATACATGAAGAAATGAGCATTTGGAGAATTGAGGGCCACGCGCACGCGTCAAGCACGCGCCCTGCACGCTTACGCGTGGATAGGAGTTTCTGCCATCGACGCTCGGCACGTGATCCACTTAAAGTGAAATTGCTGGGGGCGATTTCTGAGCTGCCCAGGCCCAAATCCAACTCGTTTCTGAGGGTATTTGATGCAGAATTGAAGATTGAGCAAAGGGGGAGCACTTAGTTAGTCATGATGAGCCTTTAGTTAGTTTTCTAGAGAGAGAAGCTCCCTCTTCTCTCTAGAATTAGGTTAGGATTAGGTTAATTTCTTTTAGGTCTAGAATTGATTACTTGATTTCATCTTGTTTCCTTTACAATTTCTTGTTTCTACATCTTGGTTCTCTTAGTTTGTAGTGTTAATCTCCCTTTTCATGCTCTCTTTTATGTTGATGAACCATTGTTGGATCTTGATTTCTTCTAATGCAATTTTATGCTTCCATGTCTTCTTTTACATTTATCTTCATTGCTATTGTTGATTTCTTGCTCATGATGGCTATGGATCTTGTTAATTCTTGCATTTTATGATGTTTACTTTTATTGTACACTAGGTGTTTGATAGAATGTTTCCTCTATTTTCTGAGTAGTTTCCTTTACTCTTGGCCTAGGCTAAGGGAATTGAGTGACCTTGAGTCATTGGGTCTCATTAAATTAGTGATTTGAGAACCCTTAGTGGTCAATTTGATAACTATTGACTCTAGCCTACTACTAAGTTAATTAATAGCTAGGTTAGGACTTATGGATTGATGTTGATCAAGCCATTTGACGTACTTCAAGCCTAGGAGTAGATATTACGTACTTAAGGCTTTAGTAAGTAGACTTATTGAGCTTGGTTCCTCATAATTTTCAATACATGGTTTGTAGACAAGGATGGTGATCTCAATTACCTATGTCTAGCCAAGAGTTCTTTACCTTGTCTTTATTAATTCTTGATTTACTTTTCTTGTCCATTTAATTTCTTGCCCTTTTATCAATCAAACACCTTGTTCTTCATAGCCAATAATTGACCACTTCATTGCAATTCCTTGTGAGACGACCCGGAGTTTCAATACTTCGGTTAATTCTTATTGGGGTTTGTACATGTGACAACCAAAATTTTTTATGTGAGAATTGTTTGTTGGGTTGGAGCTATGCTTACAACGAAGTTCTTATTTCTATAAGAGAAATTCTAGACCGACACGATAAGTTCTCGTTATCAAAATGGCATCATTACCGGGAAATTGCAATGGTGCTGTGTTATTGGCTATTGTATATATTATGAATAGCTTGATTTTTGGTTTGTTTGTTGGTTTTTGCTAGTTGTTGGACTTTATCTTCTTTATTTCTTGTTAGCTTTCGTTTTTATTTTCTCTTTCAGTATGAATTCTCACCCCTTTGGCTATGAGTTTGGTTCAAACTATGTTGTAGGAATTGGAAGCTTTAATGAGGATATGCATCAAGGATTTGGAAATCAAAGGAGGGAGGAGCCTCAAGATTATGAACAACCTTGTTGGCAACAACCTCCTTCCGAATCAAGTTTGACAAGAGTGCTTGGGAACATGACTACTCTCCTCACGGAGATGCGTAAGGACCAAAAGGCATTGTATTCCATCCAAGCCGTTCAAGCGCCACCCCAACATGACTACTCTCCGAATTCTTATTGGGGTTTGTATATGTGACAACCAAAATTTTTGATGTGAGAATTGTTTGTTGGTTTGGAGCTATGCTTACAACGAAGTTCTTATTTCTAAAAGAGAAATTCTAGACTGACACGATAAGTTCTCATTATCAAAATGTCATTTTGATAATGAAATTTGTCGTGTCGGTCTAGAATTTCTTTCATAGAAAAAAGAACTTCGTTGAAAGCATAGCTCCAAACCAACAAACAATTCTCACATAAAAATATTGGTTGTCAAAAGTACAAACCCCAATAAGAATTAACCGAAGTATTTACACCTCGGGTCGTCTCAAAAGGAATTGCAATGAAGTGGTCAATTATTGGCTATGAAGGAACAAGGGGTTTGGTTTATAAAAGGGCAAGGAAATAAATGACAAGAAAAGTAAATCAATAATTAATAAAGGCAAGGTAAATAACTCTTGGCTAGACATAGGTAATTAAGATCACCATCCTTGTCTACAAACTATGTATTGACAATTATGAGGAACCAAGCTCATTAAGTCTACTTACTAAAGCCTTAAGTACGTAATATCTACTCCTAGGCTTGAAGTACGTCAAATGGCTTGATCAACATCAATCCATAAGTCCTAACCTAGCTACTAATTAACTTAGTAGTAGGCTAGAGTCAATGGTTATCAAATTGACCACTAAAGCTTCTCAAATCACCAATTCAATGAGACCCAATGACTCAAGGTCACTCAATTTCCTTAGCCTAGGCCAAGAGTAAGAAAACTACTCAAAAACTAGAGGAAACATTCTATCAAATACCTAGTGTGCAATAAAAGTAAACATCACAAAATACGAGAATTAACAAGATCCATAACCATCATGAGCAAGAAATCAACAATAGCAATGAAGATAAACGTAAAAGAAGACATGGAAGCATAAAATTGCATTAGAAGAAATCAAGATCCAACAATGGTTCATCAACATAAAAGAGAGCATGAAAAGGGAAATTAACACTACAAACTAAGAGAACCAAGATGTAGAAATAAGAAATTGTAAAGGAAACAAGATGAAATCAAGTAATCAATTCTAGACCTAAAAGAAATTAACCTAATCCTAACCTAATTCTAGAGAGAAGAGGGAGCTTCTCTCTCTAGAGAACTAACTAAAGGCTCATCATGACTAACTAAGTGCTCCCCCTTTGCTCAATCTTCAATTCTGCATCAAATACCCTCAGAAACGAGTTGGATTTGGGCCTGGGCAGCTCAGAAATCGCCCCCAGCGATTTCACTTTAAGTGGGTCACGTGCCGAGCGTCACGCGTACGCGTGGGTGATGCGTGCGCGTCGATGGCAGAAACTCCTATCCACCCGTAAGCGTGCAAGGCGCGTGCGCGTCACTTGCAAATCTCCAATGCACGCGTACGCGTGCTTGACACGTGCGCGTGGCCCTCAATTCTTCAAATGCTCATTTCTTCATGTATTCTCCTCCTTGCATGCTTTTCTCTTCATTTCTTTCATCCAATACTTGCCTTATGAACCCGAAATCACTCAACAAACACATCATGGCATCGAATGGAATTAAAGTGAATTAAAATCATCAATTTAAGGGCCTAAAAAGCATATTTTTACACTTAAGCACAAATTAAGGGAGAATTACAAAACCATGCTATTTCATTGAATAAATGTTGAAAAAGGTGATAAAATTCCCTAAGATAAGCACAAAATAAACCACAAAATTGGGGTTTATCAAACCTCCCCACACTTAAACTAGGCATGTCCTCATGCTAAAATCAAGAAAGAAGCAAAGGGTATCAACATTTATTCAATGCAAACTAACTATATATAACCTATCTATATGCAATCTATCTAAATGCAATCTATCTACATGAATGCATCTACTTGGTCAAAACAATCAATTTTCAAGAATACATATAAGTACAAGGGCTAAAGCATTAACAATCAAATCAACCCACAATTGAATTGAATCATTGAAAGATTTTACAAACTTGCAAGAAAAGATGATCATGGGTGGAAACATGTAATCGAGCAATCGAACCCTCACTTGATGTGTATCCGCTCTAGGCACTCAAGTGTATAGGGTTGATTCACTCAATTCTCCCCTAATCATGCTTTCCAAGATTTTTTTTCATCAAACAATCAACAATTATTCAATGCATGCATACATTCATCATGAGAGCTTGTTCATAGGTTGTAATGGGGCTAGGGTAAAGGTAGGGATGCATATATGGCTAAGTGAGCTTAAAATTTGCATCTTTGATTAGCCTAAACTCTCACCTAACACATATAACAACCTATACAATTCTAATACACAACCTAGCTACCCATGATTCTCTTTTTCACACGCTCATGCATTTTCTTTTTTTATCACCACACATATGCGTTGATTCTTATTGAACTTTGAACTTTGGGGCATTTTGTCCCCCCCCCCTTTTTTTATTTTGTATATATTATTTTTTTTCTCGCAATAAAGTATATACAAAAGTACCAATGCATATGGTTTTACATTTGATTAACACGTGAGTATGTACCCAATTCCCATGATTTTCAACAAAGATACAAAAATATACTTTTATCTCTACCCAATGTTCCCAACTCTCCCAAAATCAAATAATGAATACTCTCACTAACCTAAGCAAATCAAAGATCCAAATAAGGGACATTTATTATTTTTCACTTAGGTTTGTGATGTGCTACAATTAAGAACAAATGGGTTAAGCATAGGCTCAAAATTGGCTAACAATGGAAGATAAAAGGTAGGCTATTTGGGTAAGTGAGCTAATTGAAACAATGGCCTCAATCATATAAATGCATGTATACACAAAATAATGGATATAAAGAATCAAACAAATCAAGGATTACAATCATAGAAAGAGAATAATGCACACAAGAATGAAAATAAGTGGTTATATATGATGTAACCACACAATTAAGGCTCAAAACTCACATGCTTGTGTTCTTAGCTCAAAAATCATGTTCCACAATATGTAGCTCAAGCAAGTTCTAAAATTTTTTTTCAATCAATTGGGGTGCCCTATAGATATACTTCTTGGAAAATCTCATTATCTTGACTAAGCTTATAATTTATATATGCAAAACAAGAAAGTGCAACTAAAAATTCTAAAAGACCTAAAAATGAAATGCAAAAAATATTGGAATTAGAAATTTGTCACCCAAAAGGCCGATCGGTCGGACGACCTCCCCACACTTAAAAGTTTACACCGTTGTCGGTGCATTCAAAGATGAGCAAAGGGGTACGACGACTACACGGGTTGCCACCTTCAGCTGGTGGATCAATCGGCTCCT